>NC_086446.1:176985875-177300625 GCF_028390025.1 Pseudophryne corroboree
GTGATATATTGGCGCATCGCTGTGTGTGCAGGCAGACAACCGCCCATACACATGCTGCAACAGCTGGAGGTGATTGACCGCTGAACTGGGCGGGTGTATGTAAATGCCCGCCCAGTTTGTGACATCAGTGCCAACGGATCAGGCAGTGTGTATGCTCAACACACTGCCCGGTCCATCCGCAGATATACCTGCAAATCAATTGATCTACAGATATATCTACCAGTGCGTACCCAGCATTAGGGCCATTATGTCTGTCATGTATTAGGGCATTTAATAATGTGGGGCAATATGTCTGTCATTATTTGTAAACAGGCCCAGCGACGGGGGGACAAAGGGGACACTTGTAACAGGCACTGAGATTCCGAGGGGCCCTGGACCCTCATGAATCTCAGGAGTCCAGTTCTTGTGTCCCCTTGCCTGTGCTGCACTTCATCGATTCATGTTGGTCACTGTGCTGCGTGCTGGCTGCACACAGCAGGCGGAGCTCGAACTGCTAGCTGCACCAGGGGGAGGGCTGAGCCCCTTTCCTGTCCTCGGCAGCCCCAACGAGCTACGAAATGCTGGTATCCCAATGGGGGTTAAAGAGGGGATGCCCTCTCTGCCTGGAAACAACTACAAGAGCCTGTTGGACAGGGTGTCTCCACTGACGCACATGGCAGTTGGAGCCGTGGTAGGGATCCTGGAGCTGTCAGATCCTGGAACAAGGTCGTAGCTACCATAGGTGCAGGGAGTGCAGCTGTTATGGGGCCCAGAGTTAAAAGGGGCCACCTTCCCTGTCACAGTTACATGTGTTGTATATATTTTTCACCATTGGGTGATACATAGGTGTCCTTAAAAAAAAAAAGTTGCCTTTGGGTCTGCAATATATCTTGGTATACCCTGAACCCCTTCAATATGTTGCGATGGGGCCCACAAAGTTCTTGCTACGACCCTGTCCTGGAGCCTGTACCCAGTGGACTTTGTCAAGGTATGGAGAGGGCAAGTCTGTGCAATGGCAGGTGTGATGGCGCTCTGCTTGGGGAACAGCGTGGCTGCAATACGGCATTGTAGCAACGAGGATGAAGTTACATGTATTTACACAGGACATTTTTAAAACATTAATCGCACAAATTACCTTTTTTTTTTTTTTTGCAATCGTATAATAATATTTCTGTATGGATTGTAGCCTGTAGCTATCTATTGCTGATATATATATAGTGGATAATACAGTTACCTGCTTACTGTATTAGTAGTGAGTGAGCAGATATGGCATGTATAAAGGCAGAGCACTCGTATACAGATTGCACATCTGAGGGGAATGCTAATATCTTAATAACACGTGGCGCAGCCACATATCCCGAGTAAAACAATCAATGCTTACGATCTTTCAACCAATTAGACAGTGAAGTCTGCACTAATGTATTCTTTCTTTATAAAGATATTGTTCTGAAAAAATTGAAACAAGCAGACACAGTGCAGACTGTTGGGATAAAGAATCATAGATGATTTATTGGTTCTATTCACATAAATAGTATTAAACACTGCATATCATCCTCAAATAGCATGTACATAGTCCAGATCCAAATGTACTTCTCAATGCACGGCGGCGATGCTTTTGCATTCGGTGAGTAGCTACCTGCCTGCGCAGCCTAGGTAATATCATGCAGTTGCTGTGGCCCGCCCCCGCAACAGTTCGGATACGTTGTCTGGACCGCACCCCAACAACGGCATTCTACTGTGTGTATTATATGTAAGCGGCACTACTACTGTGTGTATTATATGTAAGCGGCACTACTACTGTGGGCATTATGTGTAAGTGCAGGGTTGGTTCTACCATTAGGCAGCTGCTTAGGGTGCCAGTATCTGAGTGGGCTGCCCTGAGTCTGCTTAGCACAAATTTAAGGATAACTCCGTGAGATGCATCCCTGTAAAACTTAATTTAGACGGTAGCTGTTGAACTTCTAAGATGCTGCCTACATACTTTCATCTGACAGACTGGAAAATGTGTACTGGTTTGTGGTTTTGGTCGGGGGGGGGGGGGGGTTTGGGGGGGCGGTTAAAAGCAGGCTGAAGTTTTGCCTAGGGTGTCGAGAAACCTTGCACCGGCCCTGGTTCCAAAGGTTCCCTAATAGAGGACAGACTAGACCAAAAAAAAGGAGACAGGTGCATAGGCTCCAGAATAAGTCGGCTTAACAAACAGGACATACATCCAGAGGTTTATGGGGAGGATGCCTGTCTACTGGCATTTAGAGCTCAGAGGAGAGTGTCCTTTTCAGTCAAATGGGTGACAGCTATTATAGAAAGAGGGTACATTCTCAGTCTTTCAGGCTAACCACCGTGAAGGTACTTTCGGAGGCAAATTTTCCAAATAACAGACAGAAGTGTCTAGTGTTAGAGCAGGCAGTCAAAACCTGCGCTGGCAGGAGGCAACCCTAATTTCTGCTATCAAGTAGAAATTGCGATCGCGTTGCAATTTCTGCTTGATAAAGGGGGTGGGGGGAGCGGCAGTCAGCATGCTGGGCAGCCTTGCCCTGCGATGGGCAGCCCCCAGCATGAGATCTCATGGATTGCAAATTCTACTACTTAGCAGAATTTGCAATCCAACCTGAATCAGGCCCAAAAGCTGGATTATCAGTTGGAAGAATACTTACAATACTTACAATGGGAATTATGAACTGGGCAAATTTACAAAAAAAAAATTTGTTAAAAAACCTGCAGTGAGCCCTGTGGCTTTACTATATAGATTGTGCAGTCAGCACAATTTGGGGCCGTGGGGAAATCACCATTTTTTACACTTATAACACAACTAAGAAAGCTAACTACAGATCTGCTTTCATATTACTACTAATAAAGTGACTGCTTTACTAACAATTCTATGCTTGGCAGATTGGAAGCTAAAGAAGAAACAGTAATATTTTATTACATGTTTTACTGACATTGTTGTTTCATAAATCTATGTAGCAGCTGGTGTGATCATATTGTTTTGTGGATAATTGTTTTATGAAAACACCTGTTTTTTAAATGCTTTGCTTTCTCTTGATATGGGTAACATTTGACAAAGCCCCTCCTAATTTGAGCATGTAAAAATTGCCTTGGTGGTCAAGGGAATAAATACATTTCTATAGCAGGATTCAAACACACAGTACTTTATTTTACTTGTGTTCAGCCTTTATTATAGAAAAAAAAGTAGTGCCATTTGCCTTTGATGCTATTCTGATTTGCTTTTACCAGTTTTCCACTTTATAATATATGAAATAAAGCATCATGTTCTATATTGTCTCTGGTAGTGACCAGTTATATGGATGAATTTGTGTTTCTCTGTCTCCCGCAGCTCACCGGCTTGATCCTGATCACCATGGTGTTCCTTGCTTGCCTTCTGATGCTGGTTATGTACAAGGCTCTGTGGTATGAACAGCTCACCTGTCCTGAGGGATTCATCTTCAAGGTATAGGAGTGGCATGTCTCTTTATGTAATGTGATGTTCATTTTCCACCATTTTGTAGAACTGTACAATACTAGCTGATCATGATGAATCTTATTTATATGGCGCCACAGCGCAACAAAACGATTAAGACATTTGTACAATTGGGCAGAATAATACGTGCAAGTAAACAAATTCCACATCCATACTGGTAAAGTTGGTTACATATGTGGTCTGGACTAGGTGTTGGGGCAGTATGGGTAAGTGGTAACTGGAACTTGCCTGGTGGCGCAATCCAGGTCATGCCATCAGACACATGGCTACTATAAGGTGGAGACAATTGGTGAGCAACAATTGGCCAGACAGCATCACTATCTCGACTACAGCAGAGAAGGGCAGTATATGCCTATGCTGGTGGTAGTGCAGGCCTGTATGTGCATGTAACGGAATAGTGTCAGTGTTTTGTATGGTTATACTAGCCGCAATGCATTGATGGTGATGAATGGCTTATCTATTATGCAGGTACGTCACGGTACTCGCTTTTTCTTTTCTTTTTTGTGACATAAGTATATCTTGATGCGACTGCATTCTAGAACATTATTTTGAGTTGTGCTTAACTCTAAATTAGGTCTAACAGTGAAACTTTTATTGTTATTATATATTGAGCTATATATTAGACATTAATTTTCATCCATAAATTCTTTCTTTAAAAAAAAAATGTAATAAGAGAGCAGATTGTACACAGTTTTGTACAATATCACAATGAGTAAAAGCAAAATTAAATTAGGGTACTTCCAGCATTTTAATTGAGTATGAAATAGCAAGATGTAGATATGATACCAACGCATACATCTGCATACCATTTTGTTGTGAGTTGTAAGATTTCTTGTGTTGTTGTACCAGTGGTGGAACTAGCGAGCGGTGGGCCCATGTGCGACAAAATGCTTTGGGCCCCCTCATCCCATCCAAGTCCACCCCCTCACCCCTGGAGAGGATCTGGTGAGGGGGACCTGCTCAGGGCCAGGGAAATGGATACCTAGCAACAGTGCTGTAATTAGACATTTTAGCGCTGTGTGCAAGAAACGGCATCGGAGCCCCCCCCCACTTCATGTAAAACAAGGGCGATGCGCATCGTAGGCACGTGCAATTTTTTTAGGGGTGTGGCTTCGTGGGGAATGGGTGTGGCTACAAAATAATACCAATTCATATAACGGTGCACAGTAGTCTCCATTATTCAAATTACGCTGCACAGTAGCACCACTACACCAGGTAGAGCCCCTTTTACACCTTACAGCGGACAGATTTCCATTTTTACACATTACAGCAGACAGCGTCCCATTTTTACACATTACGGCAGACAGCGTGCCCTTTTTTATACATCACAGCAGACAGTGTCCCCCTTTTTACACATTACGGTAGACAGCGTCCCCCTTTTTACACATTACGGCAGACAGCGTGCCCCTTTTTTACACATTACGGCAGACAGCGTCCCCCTTTTTCACACATTACGGCAGACAGCGTCCCCTTTTTTACACATTACGGCAGACAGTGTCCCCTTTTTACACATTATGGCAGACAGCGTCCCCTTTTTTACACATTACGGCAACAGCGTCCCCTTTTTTACACATTACGGCAGACAGCGTCCCCCTTTTTTACACATTACGGCAGACAGCGTCCCCCTTTTTTACACATTACGGCAGACAGCGTCCCCCTTTTTTACACATTACTGCAGACAGACAGCGTCCCCCTTTTTTACACATTACGGCAGACAGCGTCCCCTTTTTTTACACATTACGGCAGACAGCGTCCCCTTTTTTACACATTACGGCAGACAGTCCCCCTTTTTACACATTAAGGCAGACTAGATAGATAGATAGATAGATAGATTAGACATACTTACTGTTTCCGCTGGCTCAGGCTCCTCGTGCAGCTTCTGGCAGATCCCGGGCAGCCAGGGAGAAGAAGGAGGAGGAGGGACTCGGGAGCCGCAGCAGCGCTGTGTAATTGGTGGAGGTGCTGCTGCTGCTGCTGGCCCTCTCCTTCACCATAGGCTGCCCTCCACCTCTGTGAATGCTGGAAAGCGCATCCCAGCATTCACAGTGGCGGAGGGCAGCCTATGGTGAAGGAGAGGGCCAGCAGCAGCAGCGCCTCCACCAATTACACAGCGCTGCTGCGGCTCCCTCCTCCACCTCCCTCCTCCTTCACCCCCCCCGTAATCTGTGTGCTCCTTGGCGGAGGCGTCATACAGCGGCAGCCAGGTGGCATGTAATGAGTCAGTTTGACTCATTACATGCCGCTCTCGCTTTGGGCCCCCGGACAGTGGCGGGCCCCAGTGCAAGGCACTGCCTGCACTGGTGGTAGTTCCGCCTCTGTGTTGTACATGTATTTGATTAAATCCACGAAAGATTCTTTGTTAATATTACATTGTTTTCATTGCCAAATTTGCTCCATAGCTTTATGGTTCCAGATGTTCTCTTTTCCCATGGGCTTATGAAACGATTAGCATAGCTAGGAGCAACCTTGGTTCCTATTGCTGTAACTCATTTTGACAGATAAAACTTGTTATCAAACCATACATTATTATGTTACCAGTGGAGTTCCCCAAGGATCTGTATTTGGACCAGTGTGCTTTAATATCTTTGACGGTGACATTGCAAACGGTATTGAAGGGAAGGAAAGCCTTTTTGCAGATGACACAAAGGTATGCAACAGGGGAGACATACCAGGAGGGGTAAAACAAATCGTTGATGATCCAGGTAGACTTGAGGAATGCTCAAGATTGTGGCAGCTACAGTTTAACACAAAAAAAATGCAAATCATGCACTTGAGTCCCAAAAACCCAAAGGCTAAATATAGTATCAAGCAGGGGCAAACGCAGGAGTTAGTCAGGAGGGGATTTTATTTATATATATATATATATATATTTATATATATATATATATATATATATATATATATATAAAATGCAAAATGGAAATCTGCCACTGTCTAGTAACACCCATATGGTTTCTTGCTTGGATGCCGCTTCCTGGGGATAGCACTCCCCCAATGTAGGTTAAATAGAGAAGGGAATGGCACTCCAAGCCTTGAAACTGCACACCCCCAATGTTGGTTAAACAGAGAAGGGAATGGCACTCCAAGCCTTGAAATTGCACACCCCCAATGTTGGTTAAACAGAGAAGGGAATGGCACTCCAAGCCTTGAAACTGCACACCCCCAATGTAGGTTAAACAGAGAAGGGAATGGCACTCCAAGCCTTGAAACTGCACACCCCCAATGTAGGTTAAACAGAGAAGGGAATGGCACTCCAAGCCTTGAAACTGCACCCCCCCAATGTAGGTTAAACAGAGAAGGGAATGGCACTCCAAGACTTGAGATGCGTAAAAAAACTGGTGCTTTTAATTAAACGTTTTGGGGTTTCCCCCTTCATCAGGACACACAGTGTAAATGTGTAAATACAAACAATATATACTTACAGCGTGCAATACACCCACCCTCAGCCCTTCTGGCCGGCGTCCAGAGCCCCACTTCCAGTCACGGCTGTGTTGTCTTGGCGGAAGTGGCCTCAAAAGCAACAGGCCGCTGGTCCACCGATTGGCAGTTACCATGGTAACTATGCACACACAGCAGCGCTGTAATGAACAAAACAGTGGAACATCATACATATAAAACCTGTTGCATCGGTGTGACTTTGTGCATAACTAACAATTAAGAAAAGAGAGCAGCAAGTCTCTTTAACAGTGATAACATATTTCCATATACATACATACATACATACATTACATATACACACACACACACACACACACACACACACACACACACACACACACACACATACATAAATACAAATACACACATACACAAAGGGGATCATTCCGACCTGTTTGCATGCTGCCGTTTTTCGCAGCGCAGCAATCAGGTCACTACTGCGCATGCGTATGCACCACAATGCGCAGGCGCGTTGTACGGGTACAAAGCGGATCATTGCTGGGTGATGGATTTAACGAAGAATCCATTCACACAGTCGATCGCAAGGAGATTGACAGGAAGAGAGCATTTGTGGATGTCAACTGACCGTTTTCAGGGAGTGTTTGGAAAAATGCATGCGTGTCCAGGCGTTTGCAAGGCGGGTGTCTGACGTCAATTCTGGGACCAAAAAGACTGAAGTGATCGCAAGAGCCGAGTATGTCCAGAGCTACTCAAACTGCAAAAAACGTTTTCGTCCCGCTCAGCTGCACACACGTTCGCATACTTGCAAAGCGAAAAAACACTCCCCCGTGGGCGGCGACTATGCGTTTGCAGGGCTGCTAAAAGTGGCTAGCAAGCGATCAACTCAGAATGACCCCCATAGCTCCAGCAGGGGCTGGGAGCAGACAGGCAGCAGTGTGAGGATGGAGGTAGCTGCTGTGGCTGAGCATGAGCAGCCAGCAGCTCTCCCTGGACATTCGGTAAGCAGAGAGCTACTGTACATACAGTAGCTCTCTGTTGCTGAAGCAGTGCAGTAGCTTCACGGACACGGCTTTTAGCTGAGACGGAGACACCTGTGCCTCCATCTCAAAAATAGATAATTTGGCACATTATGGGGGTTTCCAGGTACTTAGAACCCCCCCTGTGTGCGCCACTGTCAAGAGTACTATAATGGAAACTATTGATGAGGAAAAGAGATCTAGGAGTCACTATTTCAAGTGTCTTAAAGGCTAAGAAGCAATGTAACAAGGCAATCAGAAAGGCAAGTCAGATGTTTGATTGCGTAGGGAGAGGAATCAGTAGCAGAAAAAATAAGTAATAATGCCGGGTGTGGATCATTAGATCGACAGTATCTAGGTCGACCACTATAGGTCGACAGGGTTTCTATGTCGACATGTTCTAGGTCGACAGGTCAAAAGATCGACATGAGTTTTTAATTTTTTTGGGTGTCATTTTCTCCGTACAGTGACCGGGAAGCCCAATTAGTGCACTGTGTCCCGCTTCAGGCAAGGTGCCTCGCTGCGCTCGTCACAGGTTACTATTCTCAATCATAGTCCGCGTGGATCGTTAAGTATGAAAAAGTTAAAAAAAAGAATGAAAAAAAAACAAAACTCATGTCGACCTTTTGACCTGTCAACCTAGCACATGTCGACCTTCAAACCCTGCCGACCTAATGACTGTCGACCTATAGTGGTTGACCTAAACATTGTCGACCTAGACACTGTCGATCTTCAGACCAGATCCCATAATGCCACTGTATAAATAATTGGTATGGCCTCATTTGGAACTGTGTTCAGTCCTGGAGACCATATCTCCAGAAGGATATAAATACATTGGAGAGTGAAGGGAAGTAAAGGGTGGACATGATAGAAACTTTCAAATATATATCAAGGTCCAGGGGGGAAACATTCTTCAAAGAAAGAGAAGTATTAGAACTTGAGGGCATGCACTGAAACTGGAGGGAGGTATCTTCAGGGAAAATTTAATGAAAAACTACTTCACAGAAAAGGTAGTGGATGATGGAATATCCTCCTGCCAGAAGTGAGGTAGTCAGTAGAGCAATTAAACATGCGTGGGATAGGTTTCACGTCGGAGATGTTTGCGTTGGGGAGGGGCACTCGACAGGGTTGCCCCCTATCCCCTGCGCTGTTCGCTGTTGCCGTGGAACCGTTGGCCGCCTTGCTGCGATCTAATGACGAGATTAGGGGTATTAAGGTTGGGGATCATGTGGATGTTGTGGCCCTGTATGCAGACGATATGCTCCTTTTCTTGCAGGACTCTGAGGACTCCTTGCAGGCTTTGCTGCGGGTAGTGGAGGAATTTGGAGTATTTTCTGGTTTACTGATCAACTGGGATAAATCGCATATTTTTCCCTTGTCTGGTTTTCTCCCTGAAAATACCCGGGGGGCGTACCCCTTGCAGTGGACGCTGCGGTTTAAATACTTGGGTATCTGGATCACCCCTATGGCACGTAGTTATGTGGCCCAAAATATCGACCCCATTACGATGTCATTTAAAGAAAGGGCTCATAGCTGGAAAAAGCTACCACTGTCTATCCTGGGTCGGGTTAATTTATTCAAAATGATAATGCAGCCAAAGTTCCTATATGCCCTACATAACTCTCCGGTCTACCTCCCGAAAAAAGTCTTCACTGTAATTGAGGGCGTTATGTCCTCATTTATATGGGGTAATAAACCAGCAAGAGTCTCTATTAAAACGCTGAGTAGATCACAACTCTCGGGGGGTGCGAGTCTTCCCAATCTGAGACTATATTACGTAGCAGCACAAATGTCCCAGCTTGGTGAATGGACTGGAGATTCCTTGGATCCAACAATGGGGGGTCTTCTGGCTGAGCGGGCGAGGTGCTCTCCTGCTTTCTCCTTTTCTCCTCTTCAACTCCTTCTTTCTGGCCGTGCGGCTTCTGGTTTGCCTCCCTTGTTACGCCAAGCCTTGCTAATCTGGCGCTATGCACATACTCTATATGATTGGGAGGGGCAAGACGCCAATACTCCGCTATGGTTTAATAGTACGTATTCAGAGCTGTACAAGATATCTCCAGATAATATTTGGATAACTAAGGGTGTAATATCTCTAAAACAACTCTACCAAGATGGAGTGCTCAAGTCTTTTCAGCAATTGAAACTCGAATTTGATATACCTAACACTGCCTTGTTTCGGTACTTTCAACTTAGACACGCTGTGCAGACCCAGTTTCCTCATGGCCCACCTCCAATTGCAGATTCACCCGTTAAGTCGTTGCTCACCTCTCTTAGTCGAAGGGGAAAAATATCTGTCATATATACTGCTTTGAATAACAAATATGGTCATGATCATTTGAATACACTTCGCATCAAATGGGAGACTGATTTGGGACCTCTATCCCAGGAGCAGTGGATCCAGATCCTGGGCTCCATTAAATATACTACGCCATGTATACGATATAAACAAGTCTTTTTCTACATTCTGCACAGGGTGTATCGAACTCCTGTCACTATGCAGAGGGCTGGTCTTAGAGATAACGCTTGCTGCCCCAGATGCCGGGAGACCGATGCCGGATTCTGGCATTTGTTATGGGACTGCCCTGCAATTTCCCTTTTCTGGTGTAAGGTATGGGGCGATATAACCATGACTGCCCCATCCCTCCCCGTATTGGACCCCGGCCTATGCCTGTTTGGATTAGATCTTGAGGAAACACACTCTGTGGTATTGTACAAGTATGTCCTGTGTCTTACTACGCTGGCGAGGGTTGTCATTGCCAGGGTTTGGTTCTCAGCTGACATGCCTAGGGTGGAGCAGTGGAGGGCGTTAGTAAATTCAGTAATACGACACGAGAGATATATGTATAGGATAAGGGGTTCCTCCTCTCAATTTACAGAGAAGTGGGACCGCTGGTGCAGCACAAGGCTGGCCAGACCGACACTGGACACCTAGTCCTTCTTTACATAGATATCGTTTGATAAGAAACCTTAAGTGAATATAATTGACGCACACTACATGTTGAACTTTAACATATATAATTTTTATTGATGGCAATTGTTACAGTCAATAGAATGCTGATGTTTGTTTTGAGTTATGTATAAATGTCAAAAAACCAAATAAAAAAGTACTTGATTTAAAAAAAAAAACATGCGTGGGATAGGCAAATGAATATCATTACAAGTAACTAAGGATCAAATAGGGTTAGGTTACCTAAAGGTTAAAAAAGGGTACAGACTAGATGGGCCATGTGGTTCTTCTCTGCCGTCAAATTCTATGTTAAGGCCCGTATTCACGGGCAGATGTGGGGAGAGATGTGTGCAGAGCGAACCGCTCAGCACACATCTCTCCCCCCGCTCAGCACAGCGCGATGTGTGCTGAGCATGCGGGGGACGACGACGGGGGGCCACTCATTTCACCCAGCAGGTGAAATGAGTGACCTGCTAGACTGAGCCTGCATGCAGGCCAATCTAGCACCAACGATAGCAACGCGCGGGGCAGCGCATCGCTATCGCTGTAGGGGGTACACACGGACAGATAATTTTTAAAATCTAAGCAATCTAGTCAGATTGCTTAGATTATCGCTCCGTGAGTACCCCCCTTTACACACTCAGTGTCACACTGTATTATCCCCTGAGGTGGTTGTGTATCTGTTATCATCCCTTACCACAGCAATATGCATATGGGCCCTCTTTCTGAGTTGTTCGCTCGCTAGCTGCTTTTAGCCCTCTGGGAGTGTATCTTAGTTTAGCAGAATTGCGAACGAAAGATTAGCAGACCTGCTAATAAATAATTCTTTGCAGTTTCTGAGTAGCTCCAGACCTACTCACAGATTGTGATCAGCTCAGTCCGTTTAGTTCCTGGTTTGACGTCACAAACACGCCCTGCGTTCGGCCAGCCACTCCCCCGTTTCTCCAGACACTCCTGCGTTTTTCCCTGACATGCCTGCGTTTTTTTGCAAACGCCGGAAAACGCTGAGTTACCACCCAGAAATGCCCCTTTCCTGTCAATCATTTACCGAACAGCAGTGCGACTGAAATGCGCCGCAGAATCCACAGCAAATCTGCTAAGTTTTTAGTTAAATAACTAAGCGCATGCACCCTGCGTGCCTTGCGCATGCGCAGTTTGCAACAAATCGCAGCATAGCGAAAATCGGCAACGAGCGAACAACTCGGAATGAGGGCCATTGTTGTTAGCTTATTATTATGTATTCATTATTGTCCTTCACATTTGTTTTCACTAATCTTATTACATTGATCTCTAGAACGATTAGAAACTAAAACACAACAAATATTATTACATCACGTAAGTGTAATATTAACTAAAATCATTCCCCCCTATGTTGTATATCTGCCCTTTGCACCCTATAGAAGGGGCCCCACTAATGGGGTCTATCTTGGTATCTTCCAGGGGTAGATAGAAAGTAAGTCAGAAAATGTTATACTTCAAACTGAATGCATCAACTGCTGTTAAAAGAAGTATTAGACACGTTTTGTGTCTTCTGGCAACTTTATATATTGACTTGTACAAATCTTTGTGCTTAGTTTATTAAAATTCTTTCTCTTATTTACTGTATTTCTGTTTCTTTTTTTTTTAAATGAATATCTGTTTAGTTTTGTTGTCCTTGTGAATGACAATATAACTTATGCTATGTACACATTATGCGATACAATATAGTATGATATTGTAAAAGATATCATATCAGATCGGATCGTGTGTACACAGTACAAACAATGTCAAACGATGTCTAGAAACAAAGTCATCACTGGAGTTCAAAACCACACAATATCGCCTCATCAAGACTGCATGAACGTTGTCGCATGCGACCCGCGGGAGAGCGCATCGTATGTCGGATCATGCATACACATTATGCAATTTAATTTAGGACTGAACAATATCATTCAGATTGTGAACGATATTGCATAATGTGTATGGGCCATAAGGCTGGTTACCCACTTAGCGATATGCAACCGAAATATCGTCCGATCCGGCGGATTAGACTTATATCGCTCACATCGTCCAGTGTGTATTCACTATATTGTCAACGATGGGTGCTCCCGCGGGTCTTTAATGATGTGCGATATCTTTAGTTTTTACCGTGATATCTAAAGATATTGGTGGTCATTCCGAGTTGTTCGCTCGCTAACAGTTTTTAGCAGCCGTGCAAAGCTATGCCGCCTCCCACTGGGAGTGTATTTTAGCTTAGCAGAAGTGCGAACGAAAAGATCGCAGAGTGGCGGCAAATTTTTTTTGTGCAGTTTTAGAGTAGCTCAATACCTACTCAGCGCCTGCGTTTTTCCTGGCACGCCTGCGTTTTTTTGAACACTCCCTGAAAATGGTCAATTGCCACCCAGAAACGCCCACTTCATGTCAATCACTCTGCGGCCAGCAGTGCATCTGAAAAGCTTCGCTAGACCCTGTGTGAAACTACATAGTTTGTTGCAATAGTATGTCGCACAGGCGCATTGCGCCACATACGCATGCGCAGAAGTGCCATTTTTTAGTCTCATCGCTGCACAGCGAACTAATGCAGCTAGCGTTCAACTCGGAATGACCACCATTGTACAAGACTGGATGTGACCAGGTGCTGTCATCCTGTATAGCAAACAATATCGTTCAGTGTATATGAACAATATAATTTGCGGGGGGAAATCTTGCACGATGTCGCATCTGATGTGCATCGGCAAGTGGGTACCCAGTCTACCAGTATCTTTAGATACTGTTGTATCCAATTCTAAGATGTATGCACAGCTTAGAAGGGAATATTTGTCATATTCAAGGGAATGAACAAAAAAAACCCCAACTGAGTCTGGATGATATAAAAGTCTTGGTAAAACATTCCATTGTAACACATGGCCTTCCTTGGCGCATAATTCTGGTTTTTCAATAGGTTACAATTGTGTGACTGAGTCTTTCCTCTTACAGCACAAGCACTGCTCTCCAACAGATCTGGAAATGTATTACTCCCAGCAAGAAACAGGACCACGAGGCGCCCTCTACACAGCCATCACTCAAGCCAAGAAGACACTCCCAGAACTGCCTTCTCCCTGGCTGCCTGTGATCAATGCCCTAAAGGAGGCAGAAAAGGCAAAAAGAGAATTGGGGGCAGCAAAGCAGTGAGTTTATGTAGGGTGGGGATGGGTGGAAGTGTCAGGGAGCTAGGGTAAGCTATTGGGGAGGGGATTGAATTATGGAATGAGGTTATCCACTATCACAATGCACTAATCTGCCTGAAACATCTCCATGTCATAAAAAGCAACACATCAGACCCACTTAGCAAGGTGTATTGAAGTTAAGTAAAATAAAAGCACTCACCAATTTAATATTTTGTGTAACTTTCTTTTTGTCATTATAAAAGGACAATTCAGAACAGACAGTACTTAAAGAAATCAGGCATAAATCGCGACATAATCATATCTAAACAAATCACACAGTTTTTGATGCATGTCATAGAAAGAGAATTTCATTTACTGGAGGCCAAGATCTATTTGTATGCCACTTCCAGGACAGCCTCGATGTAAATGGTTTTATCATATGTCCTAAATATGTGATGTGTTTCCTTCCCATTGCACGTAAATAATATGTTGCTGAGTATATAAAACTGTCCTTCGTTAAATACAGCCTTGGGATTGCTGTTGAACTTAGCAGAGAAATCTCTGGTGGGCTTCAATTTTAAGTGGGCTAAATAGTGTGTTAAAATAGTACAAGTGACTTTATATCTATTACGCAAAATCCTTAACCAACTACGTCCATACTTTGGGTGGTATCACAAGAGCATTTCAAACTCTGGTGTTTTCCAGCTGCAAAATCAGTCATAGGGGGGAGATGTACTATGCCATGGAGACTGATAAACCACCAACCAATCAGCTCCTAGCTATCATTTATCAAACACAGCCTGTACCATGGTAGTTAGGAGCTGATTGTTTGGTACTTTGTCACTCTCCACTTTATCACTCTCCAAGGCTTGTACATCTTCCCCGTAAGCACTTTACTATAATGTGGTGATACACAGATTTTCTATTGCTGCTTCTGGTTTCACTTGTCAAAAAAAAAAGTTTGGAGACCACACAATTACTTCAAATAATAAATGTCACAAAAGTTTCCAAGTTGAAGAAATGCACTGTTTCAGTCAATGTTTCCCAACTCCATTTCTTAGGGACTCCTAACAGTGCATGTTTAGCAGATCTCCTAGTTGGTGCACAAGTGTATTCATTACTAGCTTACACATTTTAAAAGATCTACTGGTGATGCTAGTTATTTGAAATTGAAAACATGCACTGTTAGGGGTCCCTGAGGACTGTAGTTAGGAAACAAAGGTTTAAATAATACCCTTTCAAACTAAAAACACGGGTCCAACTCCAATTTAGCCGTATCACAGCTGCTTGAAACCGTGTTCACACTGGAGGCTGGACCTGGGTTATTGCCATGTCGTTCCTTTACCGGCGCTTAAAGATATAATCTCCAAGCACCATTTATCTGGCTCTCTGCTACTTTTTTAGGTCGGATAACCCAGGTCACACTTTCACACTGCAGACTACCCAGGTCAGTCCCGGATTTGACCCTGGTCGTGACCCGGGTAGCGGACCCGGGACACACAACCTGGTAAGACCCTTTTACACCAAGCAGGGACCCAGGTTGCCCTGGCAATATCTTGGGTCAGAGAGTTGGTGTGAAAGGGGTATTATTAGAAATATTTTTTAAAGTATTATTAACTGCTATTGGCTGCTTCTTTTTTAGTATAGGGAAGGCTATCACTAGTGATAGCAAGTGAATCTCTTTAATGATGTGGGCTTTCACTGGTGATAGCACGGGATTATCCCTCGATCAACAGGAGAAGCCGAGGCCTTACTGTATGTCCAGCAGAAGCAGCTGTTTTCACCAGAGATTGGATTTTTCACTACTTTAGAAATAACTCGTTAATCACTCCCGTAGTGAATGAAGAAAAGTCTTCTCCTGTCACTGGAGTTTGATTAAGCTCTGTAATAAGCTGCATGTAATATTTTTTGAAGCTTAATCACTCTTGTGTGACAATAAAGGACTGTTCCTCTTCACTTCAATCTTTTACCACAGGATTGACTATTAATTCCTGCACTTTTCTAGCTGAAAGTCAGAACCCTGAAATCAAAGCTTATCATATTAAAATTGTCAGTGCACATGCTTTACACATCTCAAAAACGTTAATGTTTTATAACAGGATCATATCAAAAACAATTACAAAAATAAATAAATCAAGCAGGGGTTCCTTATACCACAACATTAATCATAATTAATTTCATTTAACAAAATGAAACCAGAAACACTACCCAGCTAATTAAAAAAATGAAGTACTTTGCACTTTTACAATATGTAATGCAAAGTGAGCGAATATCTCACTTTTCTTTTGTCACAATGAATAAAGAGTTGTAATACTGGTATTGTTCATTACTTATTGTTTTTTTCTTTTCTTATCTTCCACCATTGGTACCTGCTCTCTTTACCTCCACCATGACCTCCCAGTGATCTCTTGCTGCAATCCACCCTCCGTGTACAGTTCTATAGATAATGCATTTGTAGTATTCTGTTTAATTCATTTGCACATAGTGGTCTCCACACAATTCCATATTCATCCGGATTTTTTCTAGGTGGGTTTTGAAGAAGTCAGTGACGGTTTCAAGTTATAAAATGTTAAAGTTCAAACATGAGCCTTGCTAGCGGTAAGTATTCATGATGCCAAAGCCCATAGTAGTGTCTCTTTCATTTACAATCACATGCCACGTTCTGCCTCCCAACTTTTCCATAACATGCCACCCACTGCCAACAAAATTTTCCACCAAATCCAATATCCCTCCCACAAGTTTCTCTATGCCAACCCATGCCCACCAGCTTTTCTATCCCATGCCTGTTTAAGTGCTGTTGATGGTAACATTGATCTGACTTGTTCAATGTCCCATCCCTATGATGCAGGAGATTACTGTGTGTGTGTGTGTGGGTGTGTGTGTGTGTGTGTGTGTGGTGAGGGGGGGTAACTTCATGTCATTATGCAAGATTGTGAAGAGGGAGAGGGGTGAAGAAGACAAATTCTCAGGGGTCATATAATCATGCCCCCTTCCCTACCATTTCAGTAGGAATTGGGTAGTATACGCAAGTATGCTTACTCTGGGAGAGATGTACTAAACCTTAAGCTGCATACACACTGGCAGATATATCTGCAGTTCAATCGATTTGCAGATATATCTGCCAATAGTGCTTGTTCATACAGAAAGATGCACCAATATATTTGCAGATACTGTATATTGGCCATCTGCTGTGCTGTACAGCAGATGCAATATATCTGTGAAATGTCATTCACTGACATATTGCTTGTACACACCTGCAGATCAGCAAAAGATATAATGGCCGATCAATTGATTGGCCAATATATCTGCCAGTGTGTACCCAGCATGAGAGAGTGATAAAGTGAAGAGAGCCAATCAGCTCCTAACTGCCATGGTACAGGCTGTGTTTGAAAAATGCCAATTAGGAGCTGAATGGTAGTTTATTTCTCTCCACTATTTCACTCTCCAAGGCTTAGGACATCTGCCCCTGTAAGACATCACCAAAACTCTCCAAGACTTAGGAGATATTCTCAATAACGTGCCATTACTTAGCTGTTTTGTAGGTGTGCCTAATGCTGGTTACACACTGATATATCTGCAGATCAATTGATCTGCAGATATATCTATCTATAGCCGTATTAGGCAGTGTGTTGTGCATACACACTGCTCGACCCATAGTGACTAAAGTCACAAACTGGGCGGGCATTTACATGCGCCCGCCCAGTTCAGCCGTCAACCACCGCCGGCTGCTGCAGCATGTGTATGGGAGGTTGGCTGACCGCCTGTACACACACACAACAATGCACCAATATATCTGTAGATATATTGGTCATCGTGTGTGCTGCAAGGCTGACGCTATAATTCTGTGAACGACGGCATTCACAAACATATCGTTGGTACACACTGGCCGATGGACCAGTGATATATCGGTTGTTCGATAGAAAGGCATAACATTTTTGAGCTAGTATGTAATCTTTAATGGAATTTAACTGTACTGCGTGTATGTGAAGTTTCTGCAAAATCAAAATTATATTATAATTGAAGTGATTACAGATTTCATAGTCTACACCCAGTGCTATTTGTCTATGAAAATAGTTACTGGTAGTCATCTAAGGCTTACTGAAGTTTTTGTGTACAGAAAGGTATTTCCCTGAAACAGAAGAGTCTGGTGATACTAGTTCCAGACAGAAGTGTTAAATTATATAGTACCACTACTATGACTACAGTCTGCTATGAGTGCAGGAAAAAAGGTGGGGGTACTGTTGAGTACCATCAGAAGGGAAGCAAAGGGCTATAACCATCAGAATAAACAAATCTTGACTTAAATATTGCTTTCAGAATTAAATAAGGTATGTATGTAAAGCACATACATACATACATACATACATAGTACTCAGCCAATCAGCAATCTTTAAAGATGTGGAATATGATAATTCTAACCTGAAAGGTACAGCAGCATAACTGTTGTTAATATGGCTGTCATGGATAACAGAACCCTAGAGCCACTGGTACTTAGGATGCCACCAAGTCTTAAACCTCAAGCAATAGTGGCTTATACAATTGGTTGGAGGCCGCAGCGTAATCGGCTGGAGTAATATGTAAGAGGTTCATTGCCAGCAAGGAATGGTACACAGAGGGTTATTCAGCAGATCAGGGTCTAGGTCTCAGCAGCAGCAAATGAGGAGCCATGAATTTTGTTACTGTTGAATACAGTACAGCTGGAATATATACTTGCAGGCTGAGCTGTGGGAAATAACACAATAAAAGAACAGGCAAGGAATAAACAGAGTATTATATCAATGACCAGGCAAGGTTCAGACACGACTTGGAATACAGACACACACACTATCCACAGGAATGCACAGAGTATCCACAGGAAATGTTGTAGCATTCTGGAATCTGGGACACAGAGCAGCTACTTACACACAGGTATAAGCTATATCCAGCAGGGGAGAGCCAGCCTGACTACCTAATAAAAGCAAGCAGGACCAATGAGCAGAGCCGGAATGGATAGATCACGATAATTTAAGATTTCATGCAGCTTCAGCGCTGCATGTTGCACAAAAGGTACCGTATATTGGACAATGTTGTTTACCACTATTTTTTTGTAATCTATTCTGTTCGGGAATTGCAAAGTTTCTGTTATAACTGAAGGATCCTCTTCTCCAAAGGGTCTGTCTCTCTTGAAGGTCTTCTGGCAGTGACCCATAGAACCTACCAGCAGGCCTTCATGCCTATGGGGGTCATTCCGAGTTGATCGCTAGCTGCCGTTGTTCGCAGCGCTAATCTGCGTATGCATCGCAATGCGCGCACGTGACGTACGGGTACAAAGAGCATCGTGGTTTTGCACAGGTTCTAGCGAAGCTTTCAGTCGCAAGGCCGAACACGGGAAGATTGACATGAAGTGGGCGTTTCTGGGTGTCAACCGACCGTTTTCAGGGAGTGTTTAGAAAAATGCAGGTGTGTCGGGAAAAACGCAGGCGTGCTGCACAAGCGTTCGCACTTCTGCAAAGCAAAAATACACTCCCCGGTGGACGGCGACAATGCATTTGCACGGCTGCCAAAAGTAGCTATCGAGCGAACAACTTGGAATGACCCCCTATAAGAGCTGCTTCTCCCATAAGGCTAGATGTGCCTACCTGTACTAGGATGCCCACCAGGACTTATGCCACTGGCGGTAGTATGAGCTCAACCCCTGAGTGACCTGAATTAATACAGATGGAGCGAAAGACCCAAAAAAGATAGAAACTGCTCTAAGACAAGTAGATAACTTATACCGCATTCAGATCGCAAATGCCGGATCCCACCCGGTAAAAGAAACGTGTCCTTACCGGGTGGGATCCGGCATTTGCGCTCCTTTGCTGGCTTTCCGAGGTCGGTTGCCATAGCAGGGGGGGGGGGGGGTGCAGCAGGGGCGGGGGTGGAGGTGGCGCTGGGAGATGAGCTCATCTCCTGCGCCGCCTCTCCCTATGCTGTGAATGGGAACCGTGTCGCATCGACGCGGCTCCCATTCACACTGCACCTGACCCGGTATTCAACCCGGGTATAATCCTTCTTTTATACCGGGTTGAATTACCGGGTCAGGCGACCCGCTAATTCTTGGAAAGTGCTTTCACATCGCACACTGACCCGTGTTGACACGGCAATATGCCGCGTCGATACCGGGTTATTTGTGCGATGTGAAAGGGGTATAAGGAAACACAAGATATAGCAAGAAGACAAGGAGTACTATAAGTAGAAATAACAAAAGCAATCAAGACAGATAATGCACTTGACACAGTAGGATGCTGATGTTTATGTACTGACACAGGGCTGGACACAGGAATACTAAGTTGGATGCTGATAATTACATACCTGACACAGAGTTAGACACAGGTATAACTGAGTTGGATGCTGATGACAATACAACTGACGCAGAGCTGAACACAGGAATACTGCAGAGGACAGTAACAGAATAACCTGACAAAGATTTCCACGACTAGAACTAGAAGCTAGAGGCAAGGGATCCCACTGCAGCGAGGAACTATGACCAGCAAGGAGTGAGAGACAGACAACAGATATATACAGTAGGAGACAAGAGCCAATGAGTGTCAAAGCACAGCCAGCCTCCCCTAATTACCAACTCTCTGCAGTTGTGCTGCTGCACATTTACCAGGCTCCTGACTTTCACCAGAAACAACAGGCTGGAGTCAAGTAAGAAAGCATTCACACAAACAGGTGTGCTGCTACACACAGTAGCCAACTTCCAGGTTGTTAGGAGACAGACAGAAACACAAACAGAAATGCGACTAATAACAGTTTCAATGTATCTTGGGACAATCAAGGCTGGAAATTGATCTGTAAAAAAGGATGAAAGCAAAGCTAGCAGAGTGACAGGCAACAGAAAAGTACTACCAATTGCTACAGTACATTGTAGACAGAGACATATTGGTCTAACCACGAGTGTTTCCAGAAAGCTATATTGGGCACACCCACTACACTTGTGGTAGTACAGTATCTACAGTGTATTGTTCTAAAATATGAACATGCCTTCACTGTTACCCTAAGGAAATGCATATACAGTACGTCCAACTTATCATTAGCCCATTATTGTGTAATTGTGTGACAACAATGTGACAGGCAGCTAAGAGAAAGCTTCATGTATTGTATGATCTTATTGTTATTAGAACATTTTTGACAGGAGTTATTGATGCCCAAGTTGATTTTTTTTATTACATTGACAATGCTTCATGTCCTGTTCAAGCATGGAGGAATTTTTCCCATTTTCTGATAGCTCAAATATGGAAGTTTAATGCATGTGGATAGAAGAACAGAATTTATCAAGATTTTGTTACACAATTTCCAAGAGCTCAAGTACATTGTGCTTTGACCTATATTTACATTCGGAAGCACTAATATTCTTTCAGTGCTTGATGCACTACATACAGTACACATTACTTTGGATGGGCACTTAACAGAATCATGCCACACAAGACAACATGTGATGTTCAATGTGTTGAAATGTGAACTAAAAACCCATTGTATTGAGAAATTACTTTGTGCTGGGTCAGCATGGTATTACCCAGCGCCGTAACTATCTGTGTGCCTGGCACACAGCGCAGTTACCCTGAGGGCGCATGGCCAGTGGCTTTTAATAAGTCAAATTGACTAATTACAAGCCGCCTGTTGTGTGCCGTGCGCCGCACTGGAGGAGAGCAGCAGCACCGGAGGCAGGGAAGGAGTAGGAGGGAGGGGGACTGGAGCCGCAGCAGCGCTATGTCATTGGTAGTAGCGCCACTGTAGCACTCCCCTCTCCTCCCGTATTGGCTGCCTCCTTCTTCTCCCCTGCCTGCACCAAGGTATCTGCCAGCACGAGGAGCCTGACTGCCAGCGCGGAGAGATGGTAAGTATCTCTCTCTCTCTCTTTCTCTCTCTCTCTCGTCTGCGATAATGTGTAAAAAGGGGGACTGGCTGCCATAATGTGTAAAAAGGGGGATGCTGGCTGCCGTAATGTGTAAAAAGGGGACGCTGTCTGCCATAATGTGTAAAGAGGGGGACGCTGTCTGCTGTAATGTGTAAAAAGGGGGACGCTGTCTGCAGGGCCGGTTCTTGGGCGCTGTGCACCCCGGGTGACAATAGGGGGCGTGGCTTCGTACAGGGGGCGTGGTCATATACGCCCCCTGTACAGACTGAAATGATGTGCGGTGCGCGATGACGTCATCGCGCACCACATAGCAAAGGTCCTCTCCACAAAGGGAAACTAGACGCGTAGCGTCTAGTTCCCTTCGTGGAGAGGACCTTTGCTGTGCGGTGCGTGATGACGTCATCGCGCACCGCACAGTAAAGGACCTCTCCACGAAGGGAAACTAGATGCGTACGCATCTAGTTTCCCTTCACAGCGGCAGCGGGGGGCAGCGGGCAGCGGGGGCACAGCAGCAGCGGATCTTGCCCTGGTGCGGCGCCCTCCGGAAGGCGGCGCCCCGGGCAAAAGTCCTGCTTGCCCGTGGCAAGATCCGCTACTGGCTGTCTGCCGTAATGTGTAATAAGGGGGACTGGCTGCCATAATGTGTAAAAAGAGGGATGCTGGCTGCCGTAATGTGTAAAAAGGGGATGCTGTCTGCCATAATGTGTAAAGAGGGGGACGCTGTCTGCTGTAATGTGTAAAAAGGGGGACGCTGTCTGCAGGGCCGGTTCTTGGGCGCTGTGCACCCCGGGTGACAATAGGGGGCGTGGATTAGTACAGGGGGCGTGGTCATATACGCCCCCTGTACAGACTGAAATGATGTGCGGTGCGCGATGACGTCATCGCGCACCACATAGCAAAGGTCCTCTCCACAAAGGGAAACTAGACGCGCAGCGTCTAGTTCCCTTCGTGGAGAGGACCTTTGCTGTGCGGTGCGTGATGACATCATCGCGCACCGCACAGTAAAGGACCTCTCCACGAAGGGAAACTAGATGCGTACGCATCTAGTTTCCCTTCACAGCAGCAGCGGGGGGCAGCGGGCAGCGGGGGCACAGCAGCAGCGGATCTTGCCCTGGTGCGGCGCCCTCCGGAAGGCGGCGCCCCGGGCAAAAGTCCTGCTTGCCCGTGGCAAGATCCGCTACTGGCTGTCTGCCGTAATGTGTAATAAGGGGGACGCTGTCTGCCGTAATGTGTAAAAAGGGGGACGCTGTCTGCTGTAATGTGTAATAAGGGGGACGCTGTCTGCCGTAATGTGTAAAAAGGGGGACGCTGTCTGCCGTAATGTGTAAAAAAGGGGACGCTGTCTGCCGTAATGTATAAAAAGGGGACGCTGCCTGCTGTAATTTGTAAAAAGTGGGACTGTCTGCCGTAATGTGTAAAAAGGCACGCTGTCTGCCGTAATGTGTAAAAAGGGGGACGCTGTCTGCCGTAATGTGTAAAAAGAGGGACGCTGTCTGCCGTAATGTGTAAAAAGGAGGACGCTGTCTGCCGTAATGTGTTAAAAGGGGGGCACTGTCTGCCGTAATGTGTAAAAAGAGGGACGCTGTCTGCCGTAATGTGTAAAAAGGGGGACGCTGTCTGCCGTAATGTGTAAAAAGGGGGACGCTGTCTGCCGTAATGTGTAAAAAGGGGGACGCTGTCTGCCGTAATGTGTAAAAAGGGGACGCTGTCTGCCATAATGTGTAAAAAGGGGGACGCTGTCTGCCGTAACGTGTAAAAAGGGGACGCCCCCTGCCGTAATGTGTAAAAAGAGGGACGCCCCCTGCCGTAATGTGTAAAAAGGTGGACGCTGTCTGCTGTAATGTGTAAAAAAAGGGGGGCTGTCTGCCGTAATGTGTAAAAAGGGGGACGCTGTCTGCCGTAATGTGTAAAAAGGGGGCGCTGTCTGCCGTAATGTGTATAAAGGGGGACGCTGTGTGTCGTAATGTGTAAAAATGGCACGCTGTCTGCCGTAATGTGTAAAATAGGCTCTACCTGGTGTACTGGCGCTACTGTGCAGCGTAATTTGAATAATGGAGACTACTGTGCACCGTAGTATGAATTGGTATTATTTTGTGGCCACGCCCCTTCCCCATGAAGCCACACCTTTATATATTTTTTGCGCGCCTGCCCCTATCTTGCATGGGGGGGGGGGGGGGGCACCAATGCCGTTTCTTGCACACAGCGCTAAAATGCCTAGTTACGGCTCTGGTATTACCACCGCCATGTCTAGTGCATAGCAATTAAAGGAAAACTGAAACATGCCTACACTGCACACATACTGCATGACAGAGAGAGGCCTGGGATTTTACAACACACACACATCTCATGTATCTGGAGCCATGCTGGCTGCAGTGCATCCCACAGCTGCTGGAGGGTGTGAGTCAACGTTCACCTCCCACATCAATGGCACGTGGTGCTCTGCAGTTTCCACGTCGGTTATTTGCAGTGGTGCCATTTGTCCAGTCACGATACACCTTAACCACAGCAGCATGTGAACAGTTCACAAACTGCGCTGTTTCAGAAATACTGCCACCCTTGGCCCAAAAGCCAAAAATCATCCCTTTTTGCAACTCTGATAAATCACCCCTTTAACCCATGACAGCAACAAGTGATAGGTGTACAGATGGCCTATACCTCACCTTATATACCCACCAAGCCAGTGTATAACACGTCATGTACTTCATGTGCTACGCGCTACCGATGTCAAATGCAGGAGGTGGTCATAACAATCTGTCACTCACATACAGTGTGCCGGGATGCCAATGTCCTGCCTCACTCTGTAGCTGACTTGACAAGTTATTAGTCAGCAGCCTTGCACTCAGTGGTGTCGAGAGAGGGGGGGAGAGGGTACAAATTACCCTGGCCCAGGTCTGATGGAGGGGCCCAGTGAGGGTCTTGCAGGGGCCCAGGCCCCCTCCCCCTTACCTGACAGCAGCAGCTGCAGATCTTCTCCTCAGCCCAGCACACTCTGCTGTGTACTGGGCTGCACGTTGGCCATGGAGGCGCTTAAAATACAATTTCTCATACGTCCTAGAGGATGCTGGGGTCCACTTCAGTACCATGGAGTATAGACGGTTCCGCAGGAGCCATGGGCACTTTAAGACTTTTCAAGGGTGTGAACTGGCTCCTCCCCCTATGCCCCTCCTCCAGACCTCAGTTTTAAAAATGTGCCCAGGCAGACTGGATGCACTCCAGAGGAGCTCTACTGAGTTTCTCTGAAAAGACTTATGTTAGGTTTTTTATTTTCAGGGAGAACTGCTGGCAACAGTCTCCCTGCTTCATGGGACTGAGGGGGCAGAAGTAGGAACCAACTTCCTAAAGAGTTTCATGGCTCTGCTTCTGGCTGACAGGACACAGCTCCTGAAGGGAACTGAACGCTAGCCGTGCCTAGATGCTCACTCCCACAGCACACAGAGCCAGAAGTCAGAAGACAGGTGAGTGTTAGAAGACAGATCTTCAATCAAGAAAGTGATGGCTAAAGCCGGCGGGAGCGCAGCGCGCCATGTTGCCCACACATACACAGGCACTGCAGAGTGTAGGGCGCGGGAGGGGGGCATCCTGGGCAGCATGAAACCTATGGAAACTGGCATAAATAAGGGGCATAAGTTGCTGAGGCACAGTCCTACCCCCGTCAGTATAAAAAAATTACCACATAAAAGCTGAGAAGAAACACACCATTGAAGAGTGGAGCTTCCTCCTCAGACAGCCAGCACACTGCTCAGTGCCATTTTCTCTCTCTCCTCAGGATGCAGAGACAACGCTGGTCCTCCTCCACTACTGAACAAGTATCAGGGTGCAAAACGGGGGGCCACAGTGAATTTGGTGCTATATAATTGTGTGATTAACATAAAAGTGCTGAATGTCATTGGGCATTTTGTGTTCACAGACATTGTATTACTGGCGCTGGGTTGTGAACTTTCAAATCCTATCTGTGTCCCTCTGACAGATTTTACTGTGGGTCTGTCCCCTATAAGTCCCGAAGTGTCTGTGGCGTGGTTGTGCACGTGTGTGACATGTCTGTGGCAGGGAACTCTGTGGAGACATGTTAGGGACACAGAGGTGTAATATGACACCGAGAGCCTGACTGGGTGAAAGGTTACATGATAGTGTGAATCATATCAGTAAGAGGTTGGACTGAATCTCATACAGAAAATGAAAATAATCTGTTGAAGATGTGATTTTTAATAGTTCTGCTTTTCATCCACAGGGACCTTTCTGGGTCACATACAAATTTGCACAAGTAGTACAAACTGATACCGACACGGACTCTGATTCCTGTGTCGACACTAGTGATTCCAGGGGAATAGGTCCTAAGTTAGCAAAAAAGCATTCAAAACATGTTTTAGCTATAAAGGAGGTGTTAGAAGTTACGAAGCCCCCTCTTTTACCACAAGGAGAGGGTTTACTTTAGTAAAGTAGTAATGTAATTTTCCCTCCACCTCAGGTCTGATTTAACCTGAAAAGAAATTTCAGATTCCCAAAAGGAATTCAGGCAGCTTACCTTTTTCCAAAAAAGGTGGGAGTCACCCCGCATTTTAGACAGGGTCCTGTCATAAAAGAGAAAAGGTGTTTCTCCCTGCGCCTGGAATGGCTTCACTTAAGGAGCCGACAGACCGCAAGTGAGTGAGGTGATCTATTGATGTGGCCAATGGGACACTACTCAGGCCTACCATTGTTTGTGAGTGGGTGAGTAGTGCTATTGAAAAGTTGTCAGAAAACTTGTCATTAGACATTGACACAATAGATGGAGACGAGATACTCCTAACGTTAGGTCATATCAAAGACACTGCTGCGTACGTACTAGAAACCATGAAATGTATTGGTTTCTTGGGATCAAGAACCGCTCCCATGGCAGTATCGGCTCGGAGGGCGTTGTGGATTCGCCAGTGGAATGCTGATGCAGATTCCAAAAGAAATATGGAGGCTCTCCCGTATAAAGGTGAGGACTTGTTTGGTGATGGGCTAGATGCGTTAGTCTCAGCGGCTACCGCAGGTAAGTCGACATTCTTGCCTTATGCTCCTACACCAGCTAAAAAGACACATCACTCTCACATACAGTCCTTTCGGCCCAACAAATACAAAAAGGCCAAAGGTCTCCCCTTTTTTGCAGGTAGGGGAAGGGGAAAAGGAAAGAAATCCGCAGCGTCTCCCGGATCACAAGAGCAGAAGTCCACCCCTGCTTCTGCCAAATCTGCAGCATAACGCTGGGGCTCCCTTGCGGGAGTACGCTCAGGTGGGAGCACGTCTGAAACTTTTCAGCCAAATCTGGATTCAATCTGGCATGGACCAATGGGTCTTACAAATAGTGTCCCATGGGTACAAACTAGAGTTTCAAGACTTCCCCCCCATGCCGATTTTTCAAATCGACCTTGCCAGCTTCTCTTCCGGGAAGAGAGGCAGTAACAACGGCAATTCAAAAATTATGTCAGGATCAGGTCATTGTCTCGGTACCCTTGGCACAGTAAGGAGAAGGTTTTTTATTCAAGCCTCTTCGTAGTTCCGAAGCTGGACGGCTCGGTCAGACCGATTTTAAACCTGAAAAATCTGACTCTCTACCTGAAAAGGTTCAAGTTCAAGATGGAATCCCTGAGGGTAGTGATTTCCAGTCTGGAAGAGGGGGACTTCATGGTATCAGTAGACATACAAGATGCTTACTTGCATGTTCCTATTTATCCTCCTCACCAAGCTTATCTGAGATTCGCAGTACAGGATTGCCATTACCAGTTTCAGACGTTGCCGTTCGGACTCTCCACGGCACTGAGGGTATTCACCAAGGTGATGGTGGAGATGATGGTCCTCCTTCGTTAAAAAGGAGTCAATATAATTCCTTATCTGGACGATCTCCTGATAAAAGCGAGATCCAGGGAACAGTTGGTGCAGAACATCGCACTCTCCCTGTCAATACTCCAACAACACGGTTGGATCATGAATTTTCCAAAGTCGCAGTTGGAACCGACGACAAGATTGTCCTTTTTAGTGATGATTCTGCACACAGAAGTATGGAGAGTATTTCTTCCAGTGGAAAAAGGCTCTGGAAATCCAGAAAATGGTCAAACAAATATTGAAACCAACAAGCGTGTCGATCCATCAATGCATTCAGTTGTTGGGGAAAAATGGTAGCGGCCTACGAGGCCATACAGTTTGGGCGATTTCATGCCAGAGTATTCCAGTGGGACCTGTTGGACAAGTGGTCCGGATCCCACATACACATGCACCGGAAAATAATCCTGTCCCCCAAAGGATTTAGCTCCTGTGGTGGCTACACAGTTCTCACCTACTAGAGGGACGCAGGTTTGGGATTCACGACTGGGTCCTAATAACCACGGATGCAAGTCTCCGAGGCTGGAGAGCTGTCACACAGGGAGAAAGCTTCTAAGGAAAATGGTCAAGTCAGGAAGCCTACCTTCACATAAATGTTCTGGAATTGAGAGCCATTTACAACGGCCTTCTACAAGCGGTACATCTTCTTCAGGATCCCGTGCAGATCCAGTCGGACAATGTAACAGCAGTCGCGTACATAAACAGGCAAGGTGGAACGAAAAGCAGAGCGGCAATGGCAGAGGTGACAAGGATTCTCCCCTGGGCAGAAAGACATGTTAGAGCTCTGTCAGCAATTTTCGTTCTGGGAGTGGACAACTGGAAAGCAGACTTCCTCAGCAGACACGATCTCCATCCAGGAGAGTGGGGACTCCACCAAGAAGTCTTCGCAGAGGTGACAAGTCTTTGGGGAGTTCCTCAAGTAGACATGATGGCATCTCGTCTAAACAAGAAGCTTCAGAGATATTGTTCCAGGTCGAGAGACCCTCAAGCAATAACAGTGGATGCACTGGTGACCCAGTGGGTGTTTCGGTCGGTATATGTTTTCCCTCCACTTCCACTGATTCTAAAAGTTCTCAAAATAATAATAAGAACAAGAGTTTGAGCAATCTTCATTGCCCCAGACTGGCCAAGGAGGGCTTGGTATCCAGATCTTCAGGAGTTGCTCATAGAAGATCCTCGGCCTCTTCCTCCTCGAGAGGACCTACTACAGCAGGGGCCGTGTGTGTATCAAGACTTACTGCGGCTACGTTTGACGGCATGGCTGTTGAGCGTCGGATCCTAGCCCGAAAGGGTATTCCCAAAGAAGTCATCCCCACTCTTATTCAGGCCAGGAAATGAGTAACGTCTAAACATCACCACCGTATTTGGAGAAAATATGTGTCTTGGTGTGAATCCAAGAAGGCTCCTATGGAAGCGTTTGAGTTCGGACGTTTTCTCCATTTTCTGCAGGCTGGTGTGGATGTGGGCCTTAGATTGGGGTCAATCAAGGTCCAGATTTTGGCCTTATCAGTTTTCTTTCAAAAACAATTGGCCTCCTTTCCAGAAGTTCAGACGTTCGTGAAAGGGGTTCTGCACATCCAGCCTCCATTTGTGCCTCCAGTGGCACCATGGGACCTTAATGTGGTGTTGCAGTTCCTTCAATCAGATTGATTTGAACCTCTGCAGGAGATAGAATTGAAGTTTCTCACTTGGAAAGTGGTGATGCTTTTGGCCTTGACATCCGCAAGGCGGGTATCGGAGTTGGGGGCCCTTGTCTCTCAAGAGCCCTTACCTGATCTTCCATGAAGATAGGGCAGAGTTAAGAACAATTTCTTCCAAAGGTGGTTTCGTCCTTCCACATAAACCAACCTATTGTGATGCCAGAAGCTACTGATACTTTCACTGAGTCACAGTCTCTAGATGTGGTTAGAGCTTTGAAGATTTATGTCGCAAAAACAGCTCGATTACGGAAAACAGAGGCTCTGTTTGTCCTGTATGCTCCCAGCAAGATTGGGTGTCCTGCTTCTAAGCAGACTATTGCGCGCTGAATCAGAGGGACAATTCAGCACGCTCATTCTACGGCAGGCTTGCCGGTACCGAAGCCGGTGAAGGTCCATTCTACTAGGAAAGTGGGCTCATCCTGGGCGGCTGCCCGGGGCGTCTCGGCTTTACAACTTTGCTACATTTTATAAGTTTGACACGTTGGCCGATGAAGACCTCACGTTCGGTCAATCGGTACTGCAGGGTCATCCGCACTCTCCCGCCCGTACTTGAGATTTGGTATAACCCCATGGTACTGAAGTGGACCCCAGCATCCTCTAGGACGTATGAGAAAATAGGATTTTAATACCTACTGGTAAATCCTTTTCTCCTAGTCCGTAGAGGATGCTGGGCACCCGACCCAGTGCGTACTTTACCTGCAGTTTGTTCTTTATAGTAACACAAGCGGTGTTTTATTTGTTTTCAGCATGTTGCTGTAAATGGTTCATGCCTGTTGGCGTGTGTCATGTTGAATGCCATGTTGTGCGGCATGGTTGAGCGATGAGCTGGTATGAATCTCACCATTAGTATTAAAGTAAATCCTTTCCTCGAAATGTCCGTCTCCCTGGGCACAGTTCCTATAACTGATGTCTGGAGGAGGGGCATAGGGGGAGGAGCCAGTTCACACCCTTGAAAAGTCTTAAAGTGCCTATGGCTCCTGCGGAACCGTCTATACCCCATGGTACTGAAGTGGACCCCATTATCCTCTACGGACTAGGAGAAAAGGATTTACCGGTAGGTATTGAAGTCCAAAAGGATTGGAAACCGCACTGGTGTAGTAAGTGTATGTGTGAAATGATAAACTATCTGTAATTAGCTGATAATAGAATTCAAGGTATAAATCCTCATTCAGGGAAGCAGACACTTAAGGTAATACACTCCTTATTTTTATGTGTCAAAAAGACTGCCCATCAGCGGTGCTCCCACGAGTCAAAAATATATTGTAAACACAGAAACAAGAGAAGAAAGGAGACTCTTTTTGGGAAGCACTCTTATACAGATAATAATGTATGGCTGATTGCCACAATAACTAACTAAAATTCAATACTTTAATGATTTTCGTTAAAAAAATTAATTACTGAGGAGTTCAATAAGCGCCAATATCTGTTTAAATAGTGACATTGCGAAAATATGAAGAAAATATTTGTAATTAATAAGGTACAAATACCTAATGTAAGCCGAGATGGGTAGCTTTGTGATTTTGTGAAATAAAAAACACCAGCTATGGGACAACCTGTGGTCAAAAATATGTTTATTCAATATATATATATATGACCATCATTTGAAGACTGCTGTATATCCCAACTGGGAATTGAATCCTAGCAGGTAGTTAAATCATAGGTCATGACCGATAAGTGAATCAATGCTCTATTCCAGTGACAGAAAGGGTAGCAAATACTTGCAGTACCAGGGTGTTCCTTGGTGGTCTCCCAGCCAAGTACTTGAACCGGCCCTCCACTGCTTGGCTTCCAAGATCAGATGAGATTGGGCATCTCCAGTGGGGTATGACCGCAGACCTTATGCTTACCCTTGTCACACTGTGTCCTTAATTGGGCACAGGTAAGAGCCAATTTGTGATATTGTGTAGACCACAGGTGTCTAAGTAGCTGATGAAAAAGAATAAGGAGTTATTTCTCAAGGATATAAACAAAGACACAAAAATCAGATACCCATCTAGATATTTACGGTAGAGGTGGTCGCAAATACAAATAGAAAAACACACCTATTCTGCACAGATAATTAAGAATGTCTATAACGTCTACTTCTAGATTAAGCAGTAAAGGAGGCCTCCAAATTTGGACTCCAAGACCTCAAAATAGATGTATCCCACATATACTCAGGATTATGCAGTAAGGTATATCAAATTAGTGATATTCCAGCTCCAATGCCCCACCATAATTAACCTTCAAGCAGCGGGGAAACAGCACAACAGAATTTATGCCACATATATCATCAATTGAGTGTTTTTTAGAAGAGCACGGAATTCTGCATAACACACATTAAGAATATATTCATGTGTTTGATAGAATCCTAAATTGGATGCATCACACAAACACTAATGGATTATGCAGTGGGATATATCTTGAACAGTAATATCTCTGACTCTAATGCCCCACCATGAATCACCTTCAGGTAGCGGGGGAACAACACGAACAGTAAGTGTACCATATATATAATCAATTGGGTGTTTTCAAAAAAAGAGAGCATGGATTTGTGCATTACATGTAGAAAAAACATTCATGTATTTAATAAGCTCCAAGAATGGTCGATGCCTCTGCATCTATGATTTTGGTAGCTAATGAGCATTTATTGACTTACTGTTGTTTTTTTATCTGTTGCTCATGCAAATAATGAGGTATTCTCTGTGCCTTCTGGGTATGAATTTATCATGCACAGAGAAAAGAAGAAAAAGTGCTTGAGTCAGAATATTACCTAATCCGGTTATGCAATAGTTTTGTGGTGTCCTACTTGTATAAAGAAGAAATTAAGGGAGAACCTTGTGGAAGGTGCTGGCCGCGTCTGCCCGCGTGTTGCCTGCTGCTGTACTCCGGCCGCACTGTTCTTCCTGTTAGGCTGGTTCCCGTAGCGACGAACTCTGCCGTGGTCGGCTAGTTGCGGTCACGTGTGCGCATCACGTGACCGTGAGGTTATTGCCTCTCTTACCTTCTGCCTGACGTACGTTTCGCAATATTGCTTGGTCACAGTGACCAAGCAATATTGCGAAACGTACGTCAGGCAGAAGGTAAGAGAGGCAATAACCTCACGGTCACGTGATGCGCACACGTGACCGCAACTAGCCGACCACGGCAGAGTTCGTCGCTACGGGAACCAGCCTAACAGGAAGAACAGTGCGGCCGGAGTACAGCAGCAGGCAACACGCGGGCAGACGCGGCCAGCACCTTCCACAAGGTTCTCCCTTAATTTCTTCTTTATACAAGTAGGACACCACAAAACTATTGCATAACCGGATTAGGTAATATTCTGACTCAAGCACTTTTTCTTCTTTTCTCTGTGCATGATAAATTCATACCCAGAAGGCACAGAGAATACCTCATTATTTGCATGAGCAACAGATAAAAAAACAACAGTAAGTCAATAAATGCTCATTAGCTACCAAAATCATAGATGCAGAGGCATCGACCATTCTTGGAGCTTATTAAATACATGAATGTTTTTTCTACATGTAATGCACAAATCCATGCTCTCTTTTTTTGAAAACACCCAATTGATTATATATATGGTACACTTACTGTTCGTGTTGTTCCCCCGCTACCTGAAGGTGATTCATGGTGGGGCATTAGAGTCAGAGATATTACTGTTCAAGATATATCCCACTGCATAATCCATTAGTGTTTGTGTGATGCATCCAATTTAGGATTCTATCAAACACATGAATATATTCTTAATGTGTGTTATGCAGAATTCCGTGCTCTTCTAAAAAACACTCAATTGATGATATATGTGGCATAAATTCTGTTGTGCTGTTTCCCCGCTGCTTGAAGGTTAATTATGGTGGGGCATTGGAGCTGGAATATCACTAATTTGATATACCTTACTGCATAATCCTGAGTATATGTGGGATACATCTATTTTGAGGTCTTGGAGTCCAAATTTGGAGGCCTCCTTTACTGCTTAATCTAGAAGTAGACGTTATAGACATTCTTAATTATCTGTGCAGAATAGGTGTGTTTTTCTATTTGTATTTGCGACCACCTCTACCGTAAATATCTAGATGGGTATCTGATTTTTGTGTCTTTGTTTATATCCTTGAGAAATAACTCCTTATTCTTTTTCATCAGCTACTTAGACACCTGTGGTCTACACAATATCACAAATTGGCTCTTACCTGTGCCCAATTAAGGACACAGTGTGACAAGGGTAAGCATAAGGTCTGCGGTCATACCCCACTGGAGATGCCCAATCTCATCTGATCTTGGAAGCCAAGCAGTGGAGGGCCGGTTCAAGTACTTGGCTGGGAGACCACCAAGGAACACCCTGGTACTGCAAGTATTTGCTACCCTTTCTGTCACTGGAATAGAGCATTGATTCACTTATCGGTCATGACCTATGATTTAACTACCTGCTAGGATTCAATTCCCAGTTGGGATATACAGCAGTCTTCAAATGATGGTCATATATATATATATTGAATAAACATATTTTTGACCACAGGTTGTCCCATAGCTGGTGTTTTTTATTTCACAAAATCACAAAGCTACCCATCTCGGCTTACATTAGGTATTTGTACCTTATTAATTACAAATATTTTCTTCATATTTTCGCAATGTCACTATTTAAACAGATATTGGCGCTTATTGAACTCCTCAGTAATTAATTTTTTTAACGAAAATCATTAAAGTATTGAATTTTAGTTAGTTATTGTGGCAATCAGCCATACATTATTATCTGTATAAGAGTGCTTCCCAAAAAGAGTCTCCTTTCTTCTCTTGTTTCTGTGTTTACAAGGTATTGAAGTCCTATTTTTTTTTTCTAAGGGTACATGACCACATCACCTGTGAGTAGGCCACACCCCTTTTAAAAGTACCTGGGCCCAGCCCGGCTCTCGACTGCCCTGCTTGCACTGCCTCCTGCTATTACACACAGTGCAGCACTGTGTAAACGGGGAAGAGGGGAACATCAACCCAACATTAATGGTGGGAAACCATGCTAATCCTTGCCATCGATGGTTAAACTTTTCTACATTAGATGGAGACCATTGAATGGTTTGAAACATTGATGGTTGATGACCAGATAGAGGTGTACAAGGGACAACAACATTCACAGTCTGCCACAGCCCCCCTGACTGCCGACGCTAATAGACCCCATTCTGCTCCTGTGGCACTGCCTGCAGCTGTGATGCTATCATTTCCCCCTGCTCCTGTAGTGAGACCACACTGTCCCTCCCGTCACTTCGCTGGGTCCGTCGGGGTCCAAAAAGCAGTGACAATTGTTTGTGATGGGGAGGACTTTCCCTGATAAAGTTAACCTGTTGTGTCCCTCCATCTGGTTTCAAGTGGCCTCATCAGCGTGTGGGTCAGGAGCCTGTAATGGCGACAGCTCTCCTGGCTAATAGCAATGGCTGATTCTGGGGGACAGTGTGTGGGGCCTCTAATGTGTGGGGGCCTTGGGGCAACTGCCCCTCCTATCCATCCCTGTTGCATTCAGTACTTATGCTTCAAAGAAATGTGGCAGATCCAAATTCCAATATACGTTCAGTTCCTGTCCCCACACTCAAGTCCACGCCAACTCTGGTGCCAACCAAGTATTCTGTGCGTGACAAAGTAGATAATGTGGTTTGGTGCTGAAGTTATTCGGTGGACCTACGAAGGGTGGGTGTGATTGTTTTATCTATGAATTATATAGTGCAGGCTTTAAAGGATAGTGATGTGAATGAGTATGGGGATAAAGTAATACTTATCCGGAAATGTTGAATATGAGAGGTTGGTTGCTTTTCCTTTGTCTGTTGTCTTTTTCATTAGTTTCCTCTCCAGATGTTGATTCAGTACATTAAATCAAATTTTAGGGATAATAGTTGTATTAGACACTGGTCTCTTTACAGAGTTTTCTTGCAAAATAACGTGATTGATATACAGTAGATGGGTATACCTTGCTTACATCATATGTAGCAAGACGAGGCTTATCATGGTTTCTTATCGGTAAGTAGCGAAAATGTTCACAGTAAAGGAGCTAATTCTATGCTTCTGAAATCATGCCTGAACTTACGCGGTATGAGGTGTTGGTAAACTTATCAGGGTTTCATTTAAAAAAACGATGGTCATCAATACTATACAAGGTCAAAAGATGGCGTATTTGGGTGAAAAATTCCCAAGTGCATACCTGACTTACATAAATTAGTGTGAGATAATCCTATCAGGGTATCTTTATGTGTACCACTACTCACGGATGCAGGGGTGTAGCTATGACTAATAGTGTTTCTTCACCCCCCCCCCCCAACCCCCCAAAATAAAATAAAATAAAAATAAAAAAAAATTGGTGCATGGCACAAACAAAGGGTACTGCAATCCTATTCACCTTCCTGCCGCCACCACCCCACCACCACCACCGGACTCTGGGGTGAATGTATTAACTTTCCTGCAACGCTCTTTATGTGTCAGGTCCCACTTCTCATCCTGATCGCAGAGAAGTGGGCCAGAGCTTTCGGCGCAAGGTATTATCTGTGTACCTTCCGATATGTGTATGCGCTCACCCGCCTCATCATTTCGGCTGTACGGGGGCGGGCACTCACTTCCTGTGCCCCGTGGTTTCTCCTCTAACAGCAGTGTGCTACTGCTGCAGGCCGCTCTGCAACCTGAGGGCACAGTTTTGTCATGTAAGGTGGAAGAAGGTATGTGAATGGGATGATTTACACTAGTGATGTGCACCGGACATTTTTCGGGTTTTGTGTTTTGGATTCGGTTCCGCGGCCGTGTTTTGGATTCAGACGCGTTTTGGCAAAACCTCCCTGAAAATTTTTGGGCGGATTGGGGTGTGTTTTGGATTCGGGTGTTTTTTTTACAAAAAACCCTCAAAAACAGCTTAAATCATAGAATTTAGGGGTCATTTTGATCCCATAGTATTATTAACCTCAATAACCATAATTTACACTCATTTTCAGTCTATTCTGAACACCTCACAATATTATTTTTAGTCTTAAAATTTGCACCGAGGTCGCTGGATGGCTAAGCTAAGCGACCCAAGTGGCCGACACAAACACCTGGCCCATCTAGGAGTGGCACTGCAGTGTCAGGCAGGATGGCACTTCAAAAAAATTGTCCCTAAACAGCACATGATGCAAAGAAAAAAAAGAGGCGCACCAAGGTCGCTGTGTGACTAAGCTAAGCGACCCAAGTGGCTGACACAAACACCTGGCCCATCTAGGAGTGGCACTGCAGTGTCAGGCAGGATGGCACTTCAAAAAAATTGTCCCCAAACAGCACATGATGCAAAGAAAAAAAGAGGCGCACCAAGGTCGTTGTGTGACTAAGCTAAGCGACCCAAGTGGCCGACACAAACACCTGGCCCATCTAGGAGTGGCACTGCAGTGTCAGGCAGGATGGCACTTCAAAAAAGTGCAGCACTGTGTAAACGGGGAAGAGGGGAACATCAACCCAACATTAATGGTGGGAAACCATGCTAATCCTTGCCATCGATGGTTAAACTTTTCTACATTAGATGGAGACCATTGAATGGTTTGAAACATTGATGGTTGATGACCAGATAGAGGTGTACAAGGGACAACAACATTCACAGTCTGCCACAGCCCCCCTGACTGCCGACGCTAATAGACCCCATTCTGCTCCTGTGGCACTGCCTGCAGCTGTGATGCTATCATTTCCCCCTGCTCCTGTAGTGAGACCACACTGTCCCTCCCGTCACTTCGCTGGGTCCGTCGGGGTCCAAAAAGCAGTGACAATTGTTTGTGATGGGGAGGACTTTCCCTGATAAAGTTAACCTGTTGTGTCCCTCCATCTGGTATCAAGTGGCCTCATCAGCGTGTGGGTCAGGAGCCTGTAATGGCGACAGCTCTCCTGGCTAATAGCAATGGCTGATTCTGGGGGACAGTGTGTGGGGCCTCTAATGTGTGGGGGCCTCGGGGCAACTGCCCCTCCTATCCATCCCTGTTGCATTCAGTACTTATGCTTCAAAGAAATGTGGCAGATCCAAATTCCAATATACTTTCAGTTCCTGTCCCCACACTCAAGTCCACGCCAACTCTGGTGCCAACCAAGTATTCTGTGCGTGACAAAGTAGATAATGTGGTTTGGTGCTGAAGTTATTCGGTGGACCTACGAAGGGTGGGTGTGATTGTTTTATCTATGAATTATATAGTGCAGGCTTTAAAGGATAGTGATGTGAATGAGTATGGTGATAAAGTAATACTTATCCGGAAATGTTGAATATGAGAAGTTGGTTGCTTTTCCTTTGTCTGTTGTCTTTTTCATTAGTTTCCTCTCCAGATGTTGATTCAGTACATGAAATCAAATTTTAGGAATAATAGTTGTATTAGACACTGGTCTCTTTACAGAGTTTTCTTGCAAAATAACGTGATTGATATAGATGGGTATACCTTGCTTACATCATATGTAGCAAGACGAGGCTTATCATGGTTTCTTATCGGTAAGTAGCGAAAATTTTCACAGTAAAGGAGCTAATTCTATGCTTCTGAAATCATGCCTGAACTTACGCGGTATGAGGTGTTGGTAAACTTATCAGGGTTTCATTTAAAAAAAACGATGGTCATCAATACTATACAAGGTCAAAAGATGGCGTATTTGGGTGAAAAATGCCCAAGTGCATACCTGACTTACATAAATCAGTGTGAGATAATCCTATCAGGGTATCTTTATGTGTACCACTACTCACGGATGCAGGGGTGTAGCTATGACTAATAGTGTCTCTTCACCAGCCCCCCCCCCCCCAAAAAAAAAATAAAAAAAAATTGGTGCATGGCACAAACAAAGGGTACTGCAACCCTATTCACCTTCCTGCCGCCACCACCCCACCACCACCACCGGACTCTGGGGTGAATGTATTAACTTTCCTGATCGCAGAGAAGTGGGCCAGAGCTTTCGGCGCAAGGTATTATCTGTGTACTTTCCGATATGTGTATGCGCTCACCCACCTCATCATTTCGGCTGTACGGGGGCGGGCACTCACTTCCTGTGCCCCGTGGTTTCTCCTCTAACAGCAGTGTGCTACTGCTGCAGGCCGCTCTGCAACCTGAGGGCACAGTTTTGTCATGTAAGGTGGAAGAAGGTATGTGAATGGGATGATTTACACTAGTGATGTGCACCGGACATTTTTCGGGTTTTGTGTTTTGGATTCGGTTCCGCGGCCGTGTTTTGGATTCGGACGCGTTTTGGCAAAACCTCCCTGAAATTTTTTTGGCGGATTCGGGTGTGTTTTGGATTCGGGTGTTTTTTTTACAAAAAACCCTCAAAAACAGCTTAAATCATAGAATTTAGGGGTCATTTTGATCCCATAGTATTATTAACCTCAATAACCATAATTTACACTCATTTTCAGACTATTCTGAACACCTCACACCTCACAATATTATTTTTAGTCTTAAAATTTGCACCGAGGTCGCTGGATGGCTAAGCTAAGCGACCCAAGTGGCCGACACAAACACCTGGCCCATCTAGGAGTGGCACTTTAGTGTCAGGCAGGATGGCACTTCAAAAAAATTGTCCCCAAACAGCACATGATGCAAAGAAAAAAAGAGGCACACCAAGGTCGCTGTGTGACTAAGCTAAGCGACCCAAGTGGCCGGCACAAACACCTGGCCCATCTAGGAGTGGCACTGCAGTGTCAGGCAGGATGGCACTTCAAAAAAATTGTCCCCAAACAGCACATGATGCAAAGAAAAAAAGAGGCACACCAAGGTCGCTGTGTGACTAAGCTAAGCGACCCAAGTGGCCGGCACAAACACCTGGCCCATCTAGGAGTGGCACTGCAGTGTCAGGCAGGATGGCACTTCAAAAAAATTGTCCCCAAACAGCACATGATGCAAAGGAAAAAAGGGGCGCACCAAGGTCGCTGTGTGACTAAGCTAAGCGACCCAAGTGGCCGACACAAACACCTGGCCCATCTAGGAGTGGCACTGCAGTGTCAGGCAGGATGGCACTTCAAAACAGCACATGATGCAAAGAAAAAAAGAGGCACACCAAGGTCGCTGTGTGACTAAGCTAAGCGACACAAGTGGCCGACACAAACACCTGGCCCATCTAGGAGTGGCACTGCAGTGTCAGGCAGGATGGCACTTCAAAAAAATTGTTCCCAAACAGCACATGATGCAAAGAAAAATGAAAGAAAAAAGAGGTGCAAGATGGAATTGTCCTTGGGCCCTCCCAGCCACCCTTATGTTGTATAAACAGGACATGCACACTTTAACGAACCCATCATTTCAGCGACAGGGTCTGCCACACGACTGTGACTGAAATGACTGGTTGGTTTGGGCCCCCACCAAAAAAAGAAGCAATCAATCTCTCCTTGCACAAACTGGCTCTACAGAGGCAAGATGTCCACCTCCTCCTCATCATCCGATTCCTCACCCCTTTCACTGTGTACATCCTCCTCCTCACAGATTATTAATTCGTCCCCACTGGAATCCACCATCTCAGGTCCCTGTGTAATTTCTGGAGGCAATTGCTGCTGGTGAATGTCTCCACGGAGGAATTGATTATAATTAATTTTAGTGAACATCATCTTCTTCACATTTTCTGGAAGTAACCTCGTACGCCGATTGCTGACAAGGTGAGCGGCTGCACTAAACACTCTTTCGGAGTACACACTGGAGGTAGGGCAACTTAGGTAGAATAAAGCCAGTTTGTGCAAGGGCCTCCAAATTGCCTCTTTTTCCTGCCAGTATACGTACCGACTGTCTGACGTGCCTACTTGGATGCGGTCACTCATATAATCCTCCACCATTCTTTCAATGGTGAGAGAATCATATGCAGTGACAGTAGATGACATGTCAGTAATCGTTGGCAGGTCCTTCAGTCCGGACCAGATGTCAGCACTCGCTCCAGACTGCCCTGCATCACCGCCAGCGGGTGGGCTCGGAATTCTTAGCCTTTTCCTCGCACCCCCAGTTGCGGGAGAATGTGAAGGAGGAGATGTTGACAGGTCACGTTCTGCTTGACTTGACAATTTTCTCACCAGCAGGTCTTTGAACCTCTGCAGACTTGTGTCTGCCGGAAAGAGAGATACAACGTAGGTTTTAAATCTAGGATCGAGCACGGTGGCCAAAATGTAATGCTCTGATTTCAACAGATTGACCACCCGTGAATCCTGGTTAAGCGAATTAAGGGCTCCATCCACAAGTCCCACATGCCTAGCGGAATCGCTCTGTTTTAGCTCCTCCTTCAATGTCTCCAGCTTCTTCTGCAAAAGCCTGATGAGGGGAATGACCTGACTCAGGCTGGCAGTGTCTGAACTGACTTCACGTGTGGCAAGTTCAAAGGGTTGCAGAACCTTGCACAACGTTGAAATCATTCTCCACTGCGCTTGATTCAGGTGCATTCCCCCTCCTTTGCCTATATCATGGGCAGATGTATAGGCTTGAATGGCCTTTTGCTGCTCCTCCATCCTCTGATGGCAGGGCAGGTTCAGGAATGTTTGGTGGTGCTCCAGTCTTCGGCACGCGGTGGCTGAATGCCGAAAGTGGCCCGCAAATTTTCGGGCCACCGACAGCATCTCTTGCACGCCCCTGTCGTTTTTTAAATAATTCTGCACCACCAAATTCAATGTATGTGCAAAACATGGGACGTGCTGGAATTTGCCACATGTAATGCACGCACAATATTGGTGGCGTTGTCCTATGTCACAAATCCCCAGGAGAGTCCAATTGGGGTAAGCCATTCTGCGATGATGTTCCTCAGTTTCCGTAAGAGGTTGTCAGCTGTGTGCCTCTTATGGAAAGCGGTGATACAAAGCATAGCCTGCCTAGGAACGAGTTGGCGTTTGCGAGATGCTGCTACTGGTGCCGCCGCTGTTGTTCTTGCTGCGGGAGGCAATACATCTACCCAGTGGGCTGTCACAGTCATATAGTCCTGAGTCTGCCCTGCTCCACTTGTCCACATGTCCGTGGTTAAGTGGACATTGGGTACAACTGCATTTTTTAGGACACTGGTGACTCTTTTTTCTGAGGTCTGTGTACATTTTCGGTATCGCCTGCCTAGAGAAATGGAACCTAGATGGTATTTGGTACCGGGGACACAGTACCTCAATCAAGTCTCTAGTTGCCTCTGGTGGATACTGGAACCACGTTTCTCACTGCCCAGGCTGCCAAGGCCTCAGTTATCCGCTTTGCAGCAGGATGACTGCTGTGATATTTCATCTTCCTCGCAAAGGACTGTTGGACAGTCAATTGCTTACTGGAAGTAGTACAAGTGGTCTTCCGACTTCCCCTCTGGGATGACGATCGACTCCCAGCAGCAACAACAGCAGCGCCAGCAGCAGTAGGCGTTACACTCAAGGATGCATCGGAGGAATCCCAGGCAGGAGAGGACTCGTCAGACTTGCCAGTGACATGGCCTGCAGGACTATTGGCTTTCCTGTGTAAGGAGGAAATTGACACTGAGGGAGTTGGTGGTGTGGTTTGCAGGAGCTTGGTTACAAGAGTAAGGGATTTAGTTGTCAGTGGACTGCTTCCGCTGTCACCCAAAGTTTTTGAACTTGTCACTGACTTCTGATGAATGCGGTCCAGGTGACGTATAAGGGAGGATGTTCCTAGGTGGTTAACGTCCTTACCCCTACTTATTACAGCTTGACAAAGGCAACACACGGCTTGACACCTGTTGTCCGCATTTGTGTTGAAATAATTCCACACCGAAGAGCTGATTTTTTTTGTATTTTGACCAGGCATGTCAATGGCCATATTCGTCCCACGGACAACAGGTGTCTCGCCGGGTGCCTGACTTAAACAAACCACCTCACCATCAGAATCCTCCTTGTCAATTTCCTCCCCAGCGCCAGGATTTGTGATTTGTGATTTAGAAGAACGCACAGTTCTTTGCTGTGCTTTTGCCGCTTAAGTCTTTTCATTTTTCTAGCGAGAGGATGAGTGCTTCCATCCTCATGTGAAGCTGAACCACTAGCCATGAACATAGGCCAGGGCCTCAGCCGTTCCTTGCCACTCCGTGTCGTAAATGGCATATTGGCAAGTTTACGCTTCTCCTCAGACGCTTTCAATTTAGATTTTTGGGTCATTTTACTGAGCTTTTGTTTTTTGGATTTTACATGCTCTCTACTATGACATTGGGCATCGGCCTTGGCAGACGACGTTGATGGCATTTCATCGTCTCGGCCATGACTAGTGGCAGCAGCTTCAGCACGAGGTGGAAGTGGATCTTGATCTTTCCCTATTTTAACCTCCACATTTTTGTTCTCCATTTTTTAATGTGTGGAATTATATGCCAGTATGCAATGGCCTACTACTATATATACTGCGCACAACTGAAATGCACCACAGGTATGGATGGATAGTATACTTGACGACACAGAGGTAGGTACAGCAGTGGCCTACTGTACCGTAATGCTATATATTATATACTGGTGGTCAGCAAACTGTGCAAAACTGAAATGCACCACAGGTATGGATGGATAGTATACTTGACGACACAGAGGTAGGTACAACAGTGGCCTTCTGTACCGTACTCCTATATATTATATACTGGTGGTCAGCAAAATTATGCACTGTACTCCTACTATATACTACAATGCAGCACAGATATGGAGTGTTTTTCAGGCAGACAACGTATACTGGTGGTCACTGTCAGCAAAACTCTGCACTGTACTCCTCCTATATAATACTGCTGCTCCCCGGTCCCCACAATTAAGCAGTGTGAGCACAGATATATGCAGCACACTGAGCACAGATATGGAGTGTTTTTCAGGCAGACAACGTATACTGGTGGTCACTGTCAGCAAAACTCTGCACTGTACTCCTCCTATATAATACTGCTGCTCCCCAGTCCCCACAATTAAGCAGTGTGAGCACAGATATATGCAGCACACTGAGCACAGATAACGGATAAGGAGCGTTTTTTTCAGGCAGAGAACGGATAAAACTGGTGGTCACTGATCAGCAAAACTGCACTGTACTCCTCCTATATTAATAATACAAAGCAAGCACAAATATTTGCATCAACAATGCATAAAAACGGAGAGGACGCCAGACACGTCCTCTCCCTAACATTTCCAATGCACGAGTGAAAATGGCGGCGACGCGCGGCTGTTTATATAGAATCCGAATCTCGCGAGAATCCGACAGTGGGATGATGACGTTCGGGCGCGCTCGGGTTAACTGAGCCATACGGGAGAATCCCAGTATGCCTCGGACCCGTGTAAAATGGGTGAAGTTGGGGGGGGGGGGGGGGGGTTCGGTTTCCGAGGAACCGAAGCCGCTCATCACTAATTTACACATAGCCCAACCTGGATGTCTGACACCGGTGAATAGTTTGGGTTTGGATATTTTATTAGGGGGCTTTGAGGTTAGCGGTTAGTTACTCTCCATGACAATGGGCTTTGATGCAGCTGCCTAACACAGTTATGTGCTCTGGTGACTGGCAAGAAGGGGAAGGAAACATCAGATCTACACCTCTGTATTATTACCCTGCTTCACCACACTTTCCTATAATAAATGAGATACACTAGATGCCCTAGTGTACCCTAACGCTGCTGGAAGCTTTATACTTCTAGTAATCTGGTGACTGGTGTTCAGTGTCTCTGAACTATTATACAGCAATGTCTATGGGAATTATGCTCACTGCTGTGGATGATTCCTGCTGCTGTGTCTGTGTGTGGCTACAGTGCATGAGAGTGTTTACAGACCTCAGCAATCCTCCACCAATAATCTGCCTATTGCTCCTTGTACACTACCCCGACTCTGCGTGAGTGTGGTCAGTGCCATGTGGGTGTGGTCAGTGCCCTACACTATCAGACGCACTGTCTCACAAAATACATAAAAAAAGAAAAATTGCCAAATTTTGTGAGAAAACTAGAAATACAATTGTAAGACTTATGATTTATGGCCGACCATGTGGACAGCTAGGTGGCTTGTTTTCATCATACTGTCATGATGATGGGCCTAATTTTATCTGAAGGCCTGGAGCTGGAGCTCCATTCGCCCCATTGTTTGTCTGGCCCTGGGCACTGTCCTGGCTTTTGGTGGCTATTAGGGCTCTTGCTTTCAAACATCAGCAGATATGGTGTCCAGTCTGATGAGTGGCAGCTGATGGCGATTGACAGTTGGCTGGGAAGAGGCCCGTTCTGTCTGCAAGTGCTGGTGGACAGCGGTACATTAAGAAGGGTGGACAGCTATAGTGACTGACATCCGCCTATGTAGAGGGCCTGGACTGTGGGGGAGATGTACTAAGCCTTGGAGAGTGATAAAGTGGAGAGAGATAAAGTGCCAGCCAATCAGCTTTTAACTGACATGTTACCGACTGTGTTTGAAAAATGACAGTTAGGAGCTGACTGGTTGGTAGTTTCTCTCCACCTTATCACTACAAGGCTTAGTACATCTGTCCCTTTCTGTGGTATCCAGCGGCGAGTGTGAGTTGCGGGGCGTGTTAGTTTGGAATGGAAGGCAATATCGGCTGTCCATTAGGCGAGCAGCGGGCAGAGCTCAGGTATCATCGGCTGTCACTGCTGCTCCGCTCCCTGGATAACCAGAGATCCTGTGCTCACAGACACAGCTTTTTTTCCCACTTAATACTCAGATTCTCCTGGCCAATGTACCCAGTTCTCAGCACCGCTCTCTGGAAACTTAAATGCCTGTCACCAAGAAACTTCAAGACTTGTGAATGTCACCCTTGCCATCCGCCCTGCATGCATTAACAGGGCACCAGCATAAGCACGAGGGCCACTGGAAAGTTCTCCATCCCCAAATGTTCAGGTGACCATTAGTGTCCACTCAATATTTCCCAGTGAGTCCTTTAGTGCATAGTCACTTTTCCCTACTATATAAATACTTTAAATTAAACTGTTATTACATGAATTACTAAATTGTAATGATTAATAATAAATTCATATTTTATTTTTTCAAATCTATATAATCCTAAACAATTTATTACAAAACAGCAAAAATATTTTGATTGAAACATTATAGGGTCACAGTTATAACAGACTCTCCTGCCCTGGTGGTGCTGCTGCACAGTGCCTAGAAGCATGATGTCATAGTAACTAAGCTTCATGGGTCCTAGAACTACTCTCAGCTACTGGCAGGCACTGTGGTGTAGTGTCTGCTTCAGTATCTGGGAAGCCAGCATTGTGGGTTCGAGACCTATCCCGACCACTTCACTCGGAATGCTATCCGGTAGTGTGATAAGATTTGGCACGCCTACACGGGAGCGTGGTAAGCAATTAGCATGCCTCAGACCGGGAAGAGTGGTAAGTCCTAGCACACCTCTGACAGGGTGGCCCCTGAGTTGAGTCGCAAGGCGTGGATTTCGAACCTAGATCCCAGATACATTTTTTTTCCTGACATAAAAAAACCTGGACCTTGGAGGGCAGAGCTTATACAAAAGAGGCATCAGTTGGATTTTGACAAAATATTAAAGCATGAAATGCTAATAACTAAAAATATTTTTTATTGCCCCTGCTCAAGTTACGACCCTTTATGGAGTGATGAAGTGAATTTGCCCAATCACCTATCTGCACTAATTAGGAGTATTGCTCTTTTCCAGGTTATAGAAGTTGTTTATCATGGACTTTTGTTTGTTAAATTACTGTTAAATTAGTCCACTTTATACCATTCGGGTATGAAGCAATAAATATATTAATAAAATAAACATGAGAAAAGGAAAATGTAATTTTAAAACCCTAGTGGGGTTTGAACCTGTGACAAAAGGTGAAGTATTACATTTAGCAACGCCTCATAACATTGGGGGTCATTCCGAGTTGTTCGCTCGTTATTTTTTTCTCGCAACGGAGCGATTAGTTGCTAATGCGCATGCGCAATGTCCGCAGTGCGACTGCGCCAAGTAAATTTGCTATGCAGTTAGGTATTTTACTCACGGCATTACGAGGTTTTTTCTTCGTTCTGGTGATCGTAATGTGATTGACAGGAAGTGGGTGTTTCTGGGCGGAAACTGGCCGTTTTACGGGTGTGTGTGAAAAAACGCTACCGTTTCTGGGAAAAACGCGGGAGTGGCTGGAGAAACGGAGGAGTGTCTGGGAGAACGCTGGGTGTGTTTGTGACGTCAAACCAGGAACGAAACTGATTGAACTGATCGCAGATGCCGAGTAAGTCTGGAGCTACTCAGAAACTGCTAAGAAGTGTCTAATCGCAATTCTGCTAATCTTTCGTTCGCAATTTTACTATGCTAAGATTCACTCCCAGTAGGCGGCGGCTTAGCGTGTGCAAAGCTGCTAAAAGCAGCTTGCGAGCGAACAACTCGGAATGACCACCATTATGAGGCGCTACTAAAATCTGGAGACCAATAAAACTATATAAACCCAAGGGACACTTTTCGACTGCCAAAAGTGCAGCAGCTGGCATACTGATTTATAGATGGGCACTGCCAGAGCTGGCCCTAGGCATAGGCAAACTAGGCAAATGCCTAGGGCATTTGCAATGCCATGTGGCACAAGTGCTGATTAAAAGGATATATGGCATGCCTATATTCTGTGTGTGTCTGTGGCTGTATCTGCATATGAAATGCTACATTACAGTGTATTCCTGGAAATCACTGTAACGTAGCATTTTGTATGCAGACACAGCCACAGTGGCACACAGAATAAAGGCATGCTACTTGTCATTTTAATCAGTAGAAGCTGCTTGTACGTTCTAGTCACATAGCAATGAAAATTAGATGCATTTTCTGCAAAAAAAAAGGCGCCCAATGTTAGCAGAGCGGGACGGGAGCTGCATGGCATATTGAGGCAAGATGAATGAGGACACATCTGTATCCAAGCAGAGGAAGAGGTCACAGTGTTCGCAGCCATGTGAGTGCTGTGTGGGGGTAGGTCCATTGTGCAATGTGTAGAAAGGCATTACTAATGTGTGGCATTATGTGTATAAGGTGTTCCACTGTGTGGAGTAATGTATAGAAAAGGCGGCACTACTGTGTGGTCTAATGTGAATAGAGAGCAATATGGTGTGGCGTAATTTGAATTGGGGGCACTATTGTGTGGCCATGCCCCTTCCCAAAAGAACATGCCCTTTTTTGGGCTGCGCGCTGAATGTGCGCACTGTTCCTATTTAAAATATAGGGGGTAGGAGCACCAAAATGAGGACTGCTATGGCTGAGGGGTGATGGGAAAGGGGTGCAGGGTCTGGGGTGCAGAACTAGCAGCGGTGCTAGGGGGCACCAGCCAAAATCTTGCCTAGGGCATCATATTGATTACGGCCGGCTCTGCCCTTTCCCCCACAAGGCACAGGAGTTGTGCACAACCGCCCCCCGTCCCCTCAACACTGGCGCCCGCCGGCTCGCCCCTTTCCACACCAGGACACAGAAGTTGTGCACAGAGCCGCTGGCGGGAGAGTGCAGCAGGCGCCGGAGCTTCTGCCTGAGAGAAGGCAGAGGAGGAGGAGAGCGCTGGCCACCGCACGATTCACTCATCACTGTGAGCTTCCCTCTGCCGCCATGCAGGTTAGTTCCTGCGCACTGCGGGACTTGTCTCTGCCCCCTCCCCGGTGCTGCCAGCTGCATGATAATGGAGCAAATCACCGGGTGGGCACCGGCGGCTGCTGTCAGGCTCCCAACTCCAGCAGGAGAGGAGTTCGGGGAAACGAAGAGAGGGGAGCTCTGAGTCCCTTGTCCTGCTGCCGCATGTGGGTGATTGGACCAGCAGATCCAGCACTGGATCCACTGTCCAATCACATATTCCTCGCAGGCAGGGGTGTGCTTTGTTGTGGGCTGAAAGGCCAACCCTGCCAGCGAGGCACTTGTATAAGTGCCGCTTTCCCCTCTATTTTTAATGGGCTTTCACAGCCCAGTGCTTGACCCCGCCCCCCGCTTTATTCCTGTTCCAATTGTCTACGGGAGGCACTGCTATTGGTGCCTCCCAACCTAATTTAATTAAAATTATTAGAATAATATAAAGAAGACACTTATGACACAAAATATGTCATATGTATCTACTTTGTATTATTTTAATCATTAAGGACAGGGGAGACACTGCCTCCCCTGTCTCCCCTGACTGCACGCCCCTGGAACTTACTCAGCCGCTGCGATCACTTCAGCCTGTCCGGTCCCGGAATTGACGTCAGACACCCGCCCTGCAAACGCTTGGACACGTCTGCGTTTTTTCAACCACTCCCTGAAAACGGTCAGTTGACACCCACAAACGCCTTCTTCCTGTCAATCTTCTTATGATCGGCTTTGCGAATGGATTCTTCGTTAAATCCACCGCCCAGCAATGATCCGCTTTGTACCCGTACGATGCGCATCCGCATTGCTGTGCATGCGCAGTAGTGACCTGATCACTGCGCTGCGAAAAAACGGCAGCATGCGATCAGATCGGAATGACCCCCAATGTCTACACTGCAATTTAGATTTCAGTTTGAACACCCCCCCTTCCAAAGTGGCCAAACCCATCTATGTAATAATAAGAGGCTATAGGCATAGACACTGAATCAGCATCCATTAAACAGGCCCGTTCTCTGTGTGTTGACTTTAAATGCTGTCAGGTTGGGTAATGAAGCCCTATAAGCAGTGTGGCTTCAATGAAGACTCTGCACAAGGAGGTCAGCAATGGAGGCTCTGCATACTGGCTTACAATGTGATCTCTTTTTGAAATGGGTTCTAGGCATAGTAGCTGGCAGCAAGCTATAGACAATGTGGCTGGTACAGTAAGTGGTACTTGTGAAGTAGGGCCCATGAAAGCGCTTATATTTTAATGTTGCGGTGCATTACAATTATTTGCCCTCCATGGTCTTATTCACAACCAAGTCAGTTCCACCATCCATCCACTACACTTATAGAAATTAGAAACATAATCTTCACTTGGTTAAAGTGTTTGATCTTTTTCTCCTAATAACAAATCAGATGCTATAAAGAATATGAGGCTAATTTGGAGCTGCATGGAGTTTATGCACAGATAGAGCTGCGCTGCTTGCAGTATACACCTGGTGGTAAATTTACTAAGATGGGAGTTCTATTTAAGATGGGATGTTGCCCATAGCAACCAATCAGATTCTATGTATTATCTTCTAGAAGGTGCTAGATAAATGAGACGTAGAATCTGATTGGTTGCTATGGGCAACATCCCATCTTAAATAGAACTCCCATCTTAGTAAATTTACCCCCTGGTCTGATGGGTCACTTTGTATGTTCAACGATGAATAGTCTACAATTTCCACTTCTCATTCATAAAACGCCATTAGAACACTTAGCCAAATGACCATATACCGCTCAGTTACACCAGTTCAGCCACAAACAGAATGCGTCTGATTCTAGTATAGCTGCTCAGTGTTGCATAATCTCAGCTCTGATGCATTCACAGCATGATAAATTGCACGCTCAATCCACAAAATGGATTTGCTTGCAGCTCTAAATCGGCCTCTTTCTTTCCAGTATTGTTATGCCAAAGGTGCAATATTCAGAAAAATAAATAAATATGAACGTTGTTTCAAACGTCATACACTTTTCCGTTTCTCTATTTTTGCTATTAGATACAAAGATATATCACTTTCTATAAGTGTGTGCCGTGATTGCTAATGTCAGCATTGCTCCCTTATACATATATTCACACTGTGTGCATTATTGAAATCAGTTCCATTTCCCAACAGAAATAGCAGAATCCCAGGGATAAAAAAGCCGCCACTTTGTAGCACTCCCTTTGATTTCCGCAGTGGCAGACAGGCTGTCTCCTGTAGGGAAGGCCCTTGCATTCCTGGGAGTCGGACTTCCATCTGATGGAAAACCTTCAACATTCGGCTGCAATTACAAGCTTGCTGGCCACTAGACTCTGAGTCACCCTTTCCTGCAGCAGGCTACTTGCACAACATACAGTGGTAAACACAACAAAAATGCAACTCTTCCTTGCAGAAAATGTTTTCAGCTGTTACATGAAGGTTACAGATTTGAATGTAATGAACTCTGAAGAAAGTTAGGAAATATGGGATTAATTCAGGTTGGATCGCAGAACGCGGGAGCATGTGCAGTGCCCGTCCTGCGCATGCGCAGTGCCCGTCCTAAGCATGCGCCCACATTTTCTGCGGAGGGCCACGAAAATGCGATCGCCTCTGCCTGTCAATCAGGCAGAGGAGTTCGCGGGGCGGATGGCCATGCTCCGTTTCCTAGGCAGAGACAGAGCGTGGCGAAGGCGGACAAACGGGAGTGGCATCTTGGAAACGGGGGGCATTGCGTGATCGTGGCAACTGCGCCGGCATGAGGCAACCTTAATTTCTGCTATCAAGCAGAAATTGCGATGTGACCGCGATTTCTGCTTGATTGATGGGGGAAGGGGGGAGGGAGGCGGCGGTCAGCATGCTGGGCAGCCTTGCCCTGCGATGGGCGGCCCCCAGCATGCTTTCAGGAGGATTCCAAATTCTGCTCATTAGCAGAATTTGCAATCCTTACTGAATTAGGCCTAATATTAGGATCACCCCTGTTACAAATCAGTTGAATTAAGGAGAGAGACATTGGGAACAATGCTTTTTTAAAAGTCTACAATATTTCATTTATTTAGCTTGGGTTGGGGCTGAAATGCCGGCGTTCAAGATGCTGGCGGTCAGAATACTGACAGTGGCATCCTGATGGTTACAATCCTGACAGGGTCCAGGTCAGTATGCTAAAACAATACTTGTAGTTTGTCATAGAAAAGTATCACATATTACAAATGATCGACTGGTTAAATAATCTCCTATATATTTGCCTTAATCTGTGACTCTGTGCCCGTAACGCTGGGCGGAGTCACAGAGCTGGGCGGAGTCAACTGCATCTGCTGCAGGGAGCTACCCCATACCCAGCGCCAGCAGCAGTCAGGTGCAAGACCCTACCTTACAGTATAGGAGGTGAGGATGGCCACTAGCTGCCGGCTGCTGTGCCTGTCCTCCCCCCCCCCAATCACCTGTGACAGCGGGCTGTGTGCTGTGCAGTGCGGGCCCCGAAAAGGGGGCGGAGCTACGGCGTCACGAAGGGGAGGAGCTACACGGAATAGAGGGGCGGAGCTACACGGGACCAGACAGCTGAACAGTGGTGGAATCAGCATTGCAGTGACGGCCAGCCAGACTTGGTAAATGGAGGGTGAGAGAGAAATGTGTGTGCGTGTGTGTGTGTGTGTGTGTGTGTGTGTGTGTGTGTGTGTGTGTGTGTGTGTGTGTGTGTGCGTGCGTATATATATATAGTGTGTGTGTGTGTGTGTGTATATAGTGGGGTGTGTGTGTGTGTGTATATATGGTGGTGTGCGTGTGTTTGTATATATGTGTGAATTGTGTGTGTGTGTGTGTGAGGTATGTCTGTGTGTGCGCACTTTATGGACGCCACTGCTGGGGGGGCCATTACATGCAAGGACGCTACTACTATAGGGGGGGCATTACGTATAAGGACGCTACTACTATAGGGGGGGGATTACGTATAAGGACGCTACTACTATGGGGGGGCATTACGTATAAGGACGCTACTACTATAGGGGGGCATTACGTATAAGGACGCTACTACTATAGGGGGGGCATTACGTATAAGGACGCTACTACTATAGGGGGGGCATTACGTATAAGGACGCTACTACTATAGGGGGGGCATTACGTATAAGGACGCTACTACTATGGGGGGCATTACGTATAAGGACGCTACTACTATAGGGGGGCATTACGTATAAGGACGCTACTACTATAGGGGGGCATTACGTATAAGGAGGCTACTAATACTGGGGGGCATTACATATAAGGACGCTACTACTGGGAGGGCATTACATGTAAGGATGCTACTACTACTGGGGGGGCATTATGTATAAGGACGGTACTACTACTGGGGGCACATTATGTATAAGGATGCTACTACTACAGGGGTGGCATTACGTATAAGGACGCTACTATTACTGTTGGGAGGCATTACATATAACTGCTACTACTACTGGGGGGCATTACGTATAAGGACGCTACTACTACTGGGGGGCATTACGTATAAGGATGCTACTACTACGGGTGGGGCATTACATATAAGGATGCTACTATTACTGTTGTGGGGCATTACATATAACTGCTACTACTACTGGGGGGGCATTATGTATAAGGACACTACTACTATTGGGGGGGGGCATTATGTATAAGGACACTACTACTATTGGGGGGGGCATTATGTATAAGGACGCTACTACTACTGGGGGGGCATTATGTATAAGGATGCTACTACTACTGGGGGGGCATTATGTATAAGGACGCTACTATTACTGTTGGGGAGCATTACATATAACTGCTACTACTACTGGGGGGGCATTATGTATAAGGACACTACTACTATTGGGGGGGCATTACGTATATGGACGCTACTACTACGGGTGGGGCATTACGTATAAGGACGCTACTACTACGGGTGGGGCATTACGTATAAGATGAATAAGATTGTGCTACATTGTGGCGTAATTTTAAATGGGGCTACTATTGTCTGGCCATGCCCCTTAGTTGTGAGACCACACCACTTTTCCCGATGCACAACAAAGGAATATGGGAGGCCGCAAAATTCATAGTTTGCAGGGGGCGCCGAACACCCTAGCACCGGCCCTGGCCACCAGTAGCAAAAGTACACCACGGCCACTGACACTATCTGCAGGGAGGGGAACAGCGCTGATATGGAGGGTACTTGCAGGCAGCGAGTCGCCGCCCGCAGCTCCTCTCCCACCTACACACCATACCTGCCGCCTGACACCCACACCCCAGGGAGAGGGCGCTAGCTCAGGCACCGCTAGATCAGCATCTGCAGCATACACATAAGGGCTGCCATGCTCAGCGGCAAGCGGTGCGGAGCATGTGCAGCGGGACAGCGCCAGGACGGGACACGCACTAATCAACATTGCTGCTGGGCCGGAGCTCCCTCCGTCTGCAGCCTAAGGACGCGCGCCGCACCTCTCCAGGGAAACACCATGCCTGCCCGCCCACAGGGCTCCGGACGCTTACCTATGCTCCGCGATCACAGCAGCTGACGCTGCCATGCAGGATGGAGGAATGACGCCCGTCAGACGGGGCGGACAGTGTGCGGCGGAACGGGGCCAGGAAGGAATGCTGACCACGACCCATTGCTGCTGGGTCTGAGCTCCCTCCCTCTGCAGTCACCAGAGCCGGCCATAGGCATAGGCAAACTAGGCAATTGCCTAGGGCATTTGATATGCCTAGGGGCATCGTCATCTTCTGCTGATTAAAATGATATGCGACATGCCTATATTCTGTATGTAGCATTTCATATGCAGATACAGCCACAGTCTCACACAGTATATTGGCATGCTGCATATCAGTTTAATCAGCAGAAGCTGCTTGTGCATCCTAGCCACATAGCAATGCAAATAAGATGCATTTTCATAAAAAAAACGGTGCCCAACGTTAGCATTGATGCAAGATTTGTGAGGACACATCTGTATCCAAGCAGAGGCAGAGGTCACAGTGTTAGTGGAAGTGTGAGTGCTGTGTGCATGTGAGTGGGTTGGTTGTGCAGTAGTGTTCAGAATATGTGTAAGGAGCATTATGTGTGTCATGTAAAAATGCATTAATAATGTGCAACATATGTGTAAAGGGCCACTATGTGTGTCATTGTGTATAAGGGCATTAATAATGTGCGGCATATGTGTAACAGGGTACTACTGTATGTGTGTTAATATGTGTATATGGGCACTAATAATGTGCAGCAAATGTGTAGGGGGAACTAAGTGTGTCATTATGTGTATAAGGGCATTAATAATGTGCGGCATATGTGTAAGGGACATTATGTGTAAAAGGGCATTAATAAAGGTTGTCATAATGTGTAAGGTGCATTATGTTTATAAGGACATTAATGTGTCTCATATGTGTAAGGGGCATTACTGTGCAATTGTGTAAAAATGCATTACTAATGTGTGGCATTATGTGTATAAGGTGCTCTACTATGTGGCGTTGCAAATAGAAAGGGCACTACTGTGTCGTCTAATGTGAATAAAGAGCAATAAGGTATGGTGTAATATGAATAAGGAGCAATTCAGTGTGATGTAATGTGAATAAGGGGCTGTACTGTGAGGAGTAACGTTTATAAGGTAAAGTGATACTACTGTGGGATGTAATATGAATTATGGACACTATCGCAAGATAAAATGTGAAAAAACTTGCAGTACTGTGTGGCGTAATCGGAATTGGGGTTACTATTGTGTGGCCATGCCCCTTCCCAGCAAGAAGATGCCCCTTTTTGGGCTGTGCGTCAAATGTGCAAACTGTTCCTATTTAAAATATAGGGGGTACAAGGACTGCTATGGGTGAGGGGTGATGGTGCTGGGAAAGAGGTGCAAGGTCAGAGGCAGAACCAGCGGTGGTGCTAGGGGGCACCAGCCAAAATCTTGCCTAGGGCATCATATTGGTTAGGGCCAGCTCTGGCAGTCACCATCTCACAGCAGCAGCCTAGAGGTTAGTGGCCACCACGACCCGCACATCCTTACCTCACACATACCTCACACATACCTCACATATGAGAGCAAAGGTACACACACTGTGACATCACACCTGTAGCCCACCCCTATATCTGCTAAGTACTCCCCGTCACTATGCCCTGTCACCCTCATCCTGCTCTCTAACTGCCTGTCTGTGTACTGGCCCTCACCCCTCTTACACCATCAGCAACCCTCACTAACTACCACAGAGACTATGTGCACTGATATCTGCCCCTCCACCACCTGCAGCGCCCCTGGACCCCTCCCCATCCCCCGCAAACCCCCGCACCTGCCCCTCCACCACCCGTGGCACCCCCACCCACTGCGCCTTCGGACCCCCTACCCCACCCGCAGTGTCTTCCAAACCCCTCCCCCATCTGCAGCAGCCCCTCCCCCATCCGCAGCAGCCCCTCCCCCATCCCCTGTACCCCCACCCCTCCAGCAACCGCAACACTTTCGGTCCCACTACCCCACCCGCAGCACTCACCCCACCACCAACCACTCCACCTGCGGACCCCCTACACCACCTGCTCCTCCACCACCTACAGCCCCTCCCGATCCACCGCACCCTCACCCCCCTCCCTCCCTCCCTCCCCCACCCGCAGCGCCTCCAGGCCCCCTACCTCACCCACAACACCTGCACCCATCTCCACCAGCAGCGCCTCCCGAACCCCTCCCCCATCCGCAACAGCCCCTCCCCCGCCTCCCCCACCCACAGCACCCCACCCCTCCCGCATCCCCTGATCCCCTCCCCATCCGCTGAACCCCCGCACTCACCCCTCCCCCATCCGCTGCACCCACTGACCCATCCCCTACACCCCCACCTCTCCAGCAACCGCAACACCTTCGGACCCACTACCTCACCCTCAGCACCCACCCCTCCACCACCCACTGCACCTCCGGACCTCCTACACCACCCACTCCTCCACCACCTGCAGCCCCTCCCCATCCACCGCACCCCCACCGCCTACAGGCCCCCTACCTCACCCGCAACACCTGCACCCTTCCACCCTGCAGCGCCTCCGGAACCCCTCCCTCATCCGCAACAGCCCCTCACCCGCCTCTCCCCCACCCACAGCACCTCACCTCTCCCACACTCCCGGACCACCTCCACCATCCGCTGCACCCCCTATCCCACCCCCTATCCCACCCGCGCACACACCCCTCCACCACGTGCAGCACCTCCAGACCCCCTCCCCCATCCACCGCAAATCCACACACCTGTCCCTCCACCACCCGTGGCACCCCCACCCACAGCGCCTACGGACCCCACACCTCAACACACACGGACCCTCCCTCCTCCGGGCCCCTAACCCCATTCACTGCTCCCCCCCTCTCCCACCCGCAACGCCTCCACACCTCCTACCCACCCGCCACACCCTTTCCCACCCGCAGTACCTCTGGAACCCCTCCCCCATCCAGCCCAGCATCTGCCCCCCCCCCCCCTCCCCCACACACAACGCCCCCCCGGTACCCACCCGCGGCGCCTCCAGACCCCCTATGCCACCCGCCCCTCCACCACCTACATCACCTCCGGACCCCCTCCCCCATCCGCCACACCCCGCATCTGGCTCTCCCCCGCCCGCTGCACCTTTGGATCCCCTACCCCACCCACGCAGCAGGCCCTTCCCAATCCGCATCGCCTACACCATTCGCAACAGCACCGCACCCGCCACTCCCCCACCCACGTTACCCCCGCATCCACCCCTCCCCCACCCACCGCGCCCCCGGGACACCTCCCCCATCCACTGCACACCCGCACCCACCCCTTCCCCATCTGCAGCGCCTTCGGAACCCCTCCTCCATCCGCAACAGCCCTGCAGCTGCCATCCCCCACCTGCGACACCCCTGCTCCTACCCCACCCACAGCGCCTTCATACCCCCTCCCCCATCCGCGGTCTCCACTCCCCAAACCCCTTCCTGTTGCAAGGGACTACGCCCCCTTCACCATCAGAAGGCCTTTCATTGTGCAATATTCAAACACTAACAAAACTAGGAATGCAGGGAATACTCCATATATTGAACCCCAGAAAGGCGTGCAGGGGTTAAAGGGGCGTAGCCCCTTCCGACGGTGTGAAGAGCGCCCGTAGGGCGCGATGAAGCACCTAGTCTGATATAAATGATCACTATAATGCTTGTTCATTGCACTGCATCTTAAACTAAGTTGTAGCACATACTGTATTTGTCTTCAATACCTTAATGGTTAGCAAAGGGAAAAAACTTCCAATTATACCCCTTTCACACCGCAGCTATAACCCGGTAAATTGACGTTTTTTAAGCCTTCCAAAACGATTCTAGCTGCGGTGTGAAAGGGCCACTTTGAATTTACTGGTTACAGATTACTGGTATTTTAAAACGGTTAAAAAGCAGGGTCCTACACGGTTCAGACTCGTTTCATTATGCAATGTGAAAGGCTCAGAAACGGTATTTCCAAATCACAGAAGAAGTGATAGGCTGTCTCCATGCGTGATGTCACCAGGCAGAAGCAGGAAATAAACTGGAGGAAACACATGAGAGTGAAGAAGCATTTTAGTTGATTGTGTGTCATTGTTGTGAAGCCATCAATGAATTTCAGGAAATATCGGTGTCCACTTACCAATTTTACTTCAATCGGGCCACATATATTTTTGGAGGAGGTGCTGACAGAGGCGGAGGAGGTGCTGAGAGACCGAAAGCCGGAAGCTGTAAGCCGTTACCGGAAGTCTCCAGGACCGGCATGTGCTGAGCGCAAGTGGGAGCTAGCAGCAGGGGAAATCGCTGCCGCTCATCAGAGATTGTGATTGTGTGTGAGGGGGGAGCGCTGAGCCGCGGGAGCAAGGGAGTGGACCGCCGCTTGTCAGAGCTCACTTGTCAGAGCTCGATTGCGTGTGAGGGGGGAGCGCTGTACCGCGGGAGCATGCAGCAGGTATGAACGCTGTGTGGTTGATTCCAGATTGATTGTAGTTGTGTGGGGAGAGGGGGGTTACTGAGCATCTGAGCGGAGCCAGCATCAGGTAATAGCACCGCTGCTACTGCTCCAGGAGTGAGTGCTTGTGGTCTCTGCGAACAGCTGGAATGAGCCAGCACAGGTACCTGTGAGTAGTGCTGCTGCAGGAGGTCCTGACTTCCCCCGGACACGCAAGTATCATTATTATTATTACTGTATTGACTGTTTTGCATTGATACATTATTATTCATTAAAACTTTTCTGTTGTTGAATATTGTCTCTCTTCACTGCTAGACGATAGTATAGTACCGTCTCTGAATAGATATTATGAATGCCAAATTGATTTCTCACAAATATTTAAAATGCCCGCTCTAATATATATTGTAAATGCCTGCACCTCTTACTACCATATACGATAAAAGTGCGCTGTACATTGCAAAACACTGTATCCCATAAGAGAAAACAATACACCCACACATTATCTGAGTTCCAAAGCTCATTGATGTATATATTTGTTGTTAAAAGGGTATGGATTCAATATATATTACAAAGTACAGTATACCTATAGTTACATGGTTACAACTCACACAGTAAGCAGTTAGAACATAGGCCCTCATTCTGAGTTGTTCGCTCGCAAGCTGCTTTTAGCAGCATTGCACACGCTAAGCCGCCGCCTACTGGGAGTGAATCTTAGCATCTTAAAATTGCGAACGAAAGATTTACAATATTGCGATAAGACATCTCTGTGCAGTTTCTGAGTAGCTCGAGACTTAGGGGTACATTTACTAAGATTCGTATTTTCCAGAATCATGTCCAAGTTCAATCACGAATGACATCGACAGTGTAAAATTGCAACTTTTTGAATTGATTACGATGGATTTACTAAGCTGTCGTATTCGGGTTTTTCTTTTCTTCCGATGTCGATGTAATTCGTGGTTTTTTACCTATTTTTACGGCAGTGATTAGCAAAACACTGCCGACTTTTTTTACAATCAATCTCGGCCGGATCTGTGTGATCCGTGCTGGTTTTTTTTTTTTTTTTTTAAATTAAACACTGTAAAATCATTAAAAAAAATGCGTGGGGTCCCCCCTCCTAAGCATAACCAGCCTCGGGCTCTTTGAGCCGATCCTGGTTGCAAAAATATGGGGGGAAAAATGACAGGGGTTCCCCCATATTTAAGCAACCAGCATCGGGCTCTGCGCCTGGTCCTGGTCCCAAAAATACGGGGGACAAAAAGAGTAGGGGTCCCCCGTATTTTTAAAACCAGCACCGGGCTCCACTAGCTGGACAGATAATGCCACAGCCGGGGGTCACTTTTATATAGTGCCCTGCGGCCGTGGCATCAAAAATCCAACTAGTCACCCCTGGCCGGGGTACCCTGGGGGAGTGGGGACCCCTTCAATCAAGGGGTCCCCCCCCCCCAGCCACCCAAGGGCCAGGGGTGAAGCCCGAGGCTGTCCCCCCCCATCCAATGGGCTGCGGATGGGGGGGCTGATAGCCTTTGATGTTAAAGAAAAGATATTGTTTTTAGTAGCAGTACTACAAGTCCCAGCAAGCCTCCCCCGCATGCTGGTACTTGGAGAACCACAAGTACCAGCATGCGGCGGAAAAACTGGCCCGCTGGTACCTGTAGTACTACTACTAAAAAAATACCCCAAAAAAGACAAGACACACACACCGTGAAAGTATAATTTTATTACATACATACACACATACATACATACTTACCTTAAGTTCCCACGCAGGTCGGTCCTCTTCTCCAGTAGAATCCAAGGGGTACCTGTTGAAGAAATTATACTCACGAGATCCAGGGGTCCAGGCTCCTCGGCAAATCCAGGGTTAATCCACGTACTTGAAAAAAAAAAAAAAACGGTGTCCCGACCACGAACTGAAAGGGGACCCATGTTTGCACATGGGTCACCTTTCCACGAATGCCAGAAACCCACTTTGACTTCTGTCTAAGTGGGTTTCTGCAGCCAATCAGGGAGCGCCACGTTGTAGCACTCTCCTGATCAGCTGTGTGCTCTTGTCCTCACTGACAGGCAGCACACGGCAGTGTTACAATGTAGCGCCTATGCGCTACATTGTAACCAATGATGGGAACTTTCTGCCCTGCGGTTGACCTAAAGTAACGTCACCGCTGAGCTGAAAGTTCCCATCATTGGTTACAATGTAGCGCATAGGCGCTACATTGTAACACTGCCGTGTGCTGCCTGTCAGTGAGGACAAGAGCACACAGCTGATCAGGAGAGTGCTACAACGTGGCGCTCCCTGATTGGCTGCAGAAACCCACTTAGACAGAAGTCAAAGTGGGTTTCTGGCATTCGTGGAAAGGTGACCCATGTGCAAACATGGGTCCCCTTTCAGTTCGTGGTCGGGACACCGTTTTTTTTTTTTTTTCAAGTACGTGGATTAACCCTGGATTTGCCGAGGAGCCTGGACCCCTGGATCTCGTGAGTATAATTTCTTCAACAGGTACCCCTTGGATTCTACTGGAGAAGAGGACCGACCTGCGTGGGAACTTAAGGTAAGTATGTATGTATGTGTGTATGTATGTAATAAAATTATACTTTCACGGTGTGTGTGTCTTGTCTTTTTTGGGGTATTTTTTTAGTAGTAGTACTACAGGTACCAGCGGGCCAGTTTTTCCGTCGCATGCTGGTACTTGTGGTTCTCCAAGTACCAGCATGCGGGGGAGGCTTGCTGGGCCTTGTAGTACTGCTACTAAAAACAATATCTTTTCTTTTACAACAAAGGCTATCAGCCTCCCCATCCGCAGCCCATTGGATGGGGGGGGGACAGCCTCGGGCTTCACCCCTGGCCCTTGGGTGGCTGGGGGGGGGACCCCTTGATTGAAGGGGTCCCCACTCCCCCAGGGTACCCCGGCCAGGAGTGACTAGTTGGATTTTTGATGCCACGGCCGCAGGGCACTATATAAAAGTGACCCCCGGCTGTGGCATTATCTGTCCAGCTAGTGGAGCCCGGTGCTGGTTTTAAAAATACGGGGGACCCCTACTCTTTTTGTCCCCCGTATTTTTGGGACCAGGACCAGGCGCAGAGCCCGATGCTGGTTGCTTAAATATGGGGGAACCCCTGTCATTTTTTTCCCCATATTTCTGCAACCAGGATCGGCTCAAAGAGCCCGAGGCTGGTTATGCTTAGGAGGGGGGACCCCACGCAATTTTTTTTAATAAAATAACAACTTTCCCACCCCTTCCCACTGATATACATGCACGGATCTCATGGATCCCTGCATGCCTATCCAATCACGGGAAAAAAAAGTAGGTCTGTTTTTTTTTAGCACTTTTTTACGAGTTGTAATTTTTCACGGCAGTGTTTGTTTGTTTTTTGCTTTGCACTTCTTAGTAAATGACCGAGATTCATACTTAAACAGCCGCGTTTTGACCGATGGTGTATTCATTCGTAATTTTTTACCTGAACTTGCAAAAAATTACGAATGCCCTCATCACTGCCGTGATTAGTGCTTAGTAAATTACCGAGATGACACTTTGATGAAAAAACGGCATCTCGGACAAAATCGGGAGCTTAGTAAATTTCCCCCAAACTCTGCCAGTGCGATCAGTTCAGTGCTTGTCGTTCCTGGTTTGACGTCACAAACACACCCAGCGTTCGCCCAGACACTCCTCCGTTTCTCCAGCCACTCCCGCGTTTTTCCCAGAAACGGTAGCGTTTTTTCCCCACACGCCCCTAAAACGGCCTGTTTCCGCCCAGAAACACCCACTTCCTGTCAATCACATTACGATCACCAGAACGATGAAAAAAACGTGAGTAATATTCCTAACTGCATAGCAAATTTACTTGGCGCAGTCGCAGTGCGAACATTGCGCATGCGCATTAAGCGGAAAATCGCTGCGATGCGAAGAAAATTACCGAGCGAACAACTCGGAATGACCCCCATAGTTACATAGTAGAGTTACATGCAGTTACATACAATTACATTTACAATTACAGTTACATGCCAGCGATACAATACCATTATCCTTAAGTTATATAGATTCGTCTTTCCATATCACTCTCTCTCTCTCTGTAAATAAATACAGGAACTGATCTGCTAGCAAGTCCATCATCGTCTGAGACCACACAGCCACTCTGAGACCAAAAATGCAAGTGAGCTCCAGTGTAATCAATATGTTATCTAGTTTCTGGGGGAGGGGACTCATGAGTCACCAGTTTCTTTCTATATGCTGATCAGGTTCAGCCCTGAAGACTGCCAAAGGGCTGGCCTGAGTTCCCTGTTCACTGTATCATTCATTGTTCTAACAAAGCGATTTAAGCTTTTATACATTCAATCATAACTATCCGCTGCAATGTCCTACAACTTAATAACAAGTATCAAATTAATCTACACACCAATCTGCTTGTTTTAAAAGTAAACATGACAGGTGTATCTGGTTCCGTTCAAATAATACACATTCATGACATTAATTCATTAGGTGATTTTAAATCACCATGATGTCTGGCGCTTGATATTATTATAATTATGTACTGTATGAAGTAAGTGTCAAACCCATCTCTGTGACATGTCCGTGTAAATGCGTGTTACTATATATTGCTGTGTTCGCTGTGCATATTTGCAAGTATAGCAACTTAAATGTGTGTAGTTTGTATGTTCTCTTTATGTAATATTTTTGACTTTGACAGTCCACCCTTTGGCAGTAAACAATAACTGCCATCAATTATTAACATAAGAAAAAATATTTCATACCATAATCGGTGACCTAGACGCAAGTATGTATGCATTTCGCAAATCAGACACTTGACTATATTTGGGGAAGACAGGGAGGAGGACGAGACATCCTCTATATGCACTCGGCGGTCATGGGACCACTGGTTGGGTGTGGGACAACATTCAACCAATAGAGTATGCTGGGACAGTGCTTTGGCCTATAATGTCTGATTTGCGGCAAACATTTCACACATACATGTACCTACGTCTTTGTACACTGATGTTTGGGTTCGATTGAGGTTCTGCTGGGTAGATGAAAAAGACACAAACAAATCGTGACAGTGACATATAAAATTTTCATGATCTACATATTCCTATCATTTTCTGAACATTGTTTCCATTTCTGGAACGTATGCTAGTTCTGTTTAATCATTGAACACGGGTTATAAGTAGTGTCCTTCCTAAATAACATAAACCTTTGGAGTTCGGGGAGAGCCACTCATAAACCTTTCTTCCACATATGTTAGTGAGCTCTTTATTTGCAGTGTGTGAATAGCCATTGTCTGACTGTTCCTGATTACCTCTGAACTCCATAACTACTAGGCCTTTGATTTTTCTCTGACTTTAACAAACTGATCGGCTAATCCTGGGATCCTATAAGGAGATCACTCCTTCCTACAGAACCAGTTCCAGTCCCACACTAAACTCCTCATAAAAAAAAACCTTGCAATAATAGAATATCCTGAAAGAAAATGTTTGTCAGCGGGAAAGAGAGAAAAGAGAGAGACCAGCGAAAACTCCCTATGCACTTTATTATACACAAATCACGCTTGCGTATGCTCTATACAGCGCTGATGATACCGCGATTTTATGCAAAAGCTTGTAAAAAGGATATCACGTTGCGCTATATATCGCACCCACAAACGCGCGGTCCAATCGCACAGCGTATAGGTACTTGTTACTTATCTGCCGTACGACCACTGGAATCGAATCACAAGCTGCGAAACCTCAGCCGAAGCATATAAAAAAAAAAACTACATGGGTCACACAGTTCATAATTCACAATTCCCTACCACGCTCCTGTGTAAGTCTCCTCACGACTTATGTATTAAACCTTAAACTAACGTGAGTCAGCCGCCTCACGCCACCAAGCCTCCACTCACTTGATGTACCAAACGACGGGATCCCGCATTACGGGGTTCGAATTTCACTCACTCCTACGTTCGCTCACTCAGGTATACTTGGTTTTTTTTCTGTACAGAAAATTAGGATTCATTCAAGTTGGTAGCTTTACCCCCAGAGGCAATTAAAAAAAAATATTTATACTAAATTTTGTTTTTATACTAAATTTCTTTAGAAACCGGGTAGTTTGGTGCTATTGTAGCGTGGCTACTGTCCCACCTTTAAACTAAACAAACTATTGTGTAATTTGTACTTAGCGACCGTATTCTTACACAATTTGCGTAAACACGCGACCGTGCTTACGCCGCGTGTGCAGTTCCGGACTTTGTCCGAGACACGTGTACAAAACCGTACGTCCGCAATAGCACAAATCATACAATTTCTATAAATGTGAGCAATATTAACTATAATTGCTCACTTAACATAACACACATTCTTTCTGTATAAACCCTCTTTCTACTGGGCCAGAACTGCGTTTTGTGATTTTACTCTTACTTCCTTAAATACTTATTTTAGTTTTAACTATATAGTAACAAAAATATCTCCGGTTTCACACAGATCTATAATGACTCTAGCAATAATCAATAATTTAAATAATATGATTCAGATTGGATAGCCATCTTGCAGAACATACACTGATATAAACACCCACATAATCATAATAATATTGTATATATGTATCATTCACTGGTCTCCTATGAAACTCATTTACCCATTTAGTGCTTCTAATTTGCATATCAATGCTGTGTGATTTTGGCTGCCTGTAAACGTGGTTTTCACTGCTAAGAAAAAGCAGTTACACAGGTTAATTTGCATTTCAATGGCTATCTTATAGTAAGCAGAGTTACTTAAATCCTAGAGGTAAAAAAAAAAAAAAACTTTTTTTTTTTTTTTTATCTGTGTGTACTTCTTACATCAAGTATTCATCTCACTATTAACTTTCACTAAGCCCCATTGAAACTATTTGTAATTGACTTTGGCATGGGTTAAATAAATGCATTGGTAACTCATAAATTGTGTTTCATGTGACCAAGGAAAGCTGATTATTCTTGAGCAGACTGAAAATCAGCCATTTAGAAAAATGACCTTCCCAAAATGGCCGCTGCTCCTCCCCCTTCCACATCCATGAGGGTTACACAAAATGGTGGACAGGCCATGTGGTTAGTCCAAAATGGAGGACAGACCATGCGGCTTCCTTTGTCACAAAGAAATCACACACCATGCAAGCACCTGAAGTAATTTTAGGCCTGAGTTAAAAATAAAAACTATATCAAAGCTATGCAGCAACTTTTAAATATACTTTTAAACCTACTTAAACAGATAAACAATCCAATCTGAATCAAACACAATAGGACTTATTTGAACCTTGTTTTGCAACAATAAAAATACATTTTAGCATCTTAAATATTATGAGAAACGCATTGTCCCTTAAAATTTTATATCATTGGCTTACTGATACCACACCAATACACGTGGATGTTATTTTCATCAGCTTCTCAATGCGTCCATTGGAGCTGGTCAATTACAGCCGCGTTTGTTATGTACAGTGCATCATTAAGACCCTGATATCCCGTAAGAGCCCTCATCTATGAATGCCAAATTGATTTCTCACAAATATTTAAAATGCCCGCTCTAATATATATTGTAAATGCCTGCACTACTTACTACCATATATGATAAAAGTGCGCTGTACATCGCAAAACACTGTATCCCATAAGAGAAAACAATACACCCACACATTATCTGAGTTCCAAAGCTCATTGAGGTATATATTTGTTGTTAAAAGGGTATGGATCCAATATATATTACAAAGTACAGTATACCTATAGTTACATGGTTACAACTCACACAGTAAGCAGTTAGAACATAGTTACATAGAGTTACATGCAGTTACATACAATTACATTTACAATTACAGTTACATGCCAGCGATACAATACCATTATCCTTAAGTTATATAGATTCGTCTTTCCATATCACTCTCTCTCTCTGTAAAATAAATACAGGAACTGATCTGCTAGCAAGTCCATCATCGTCTGAGACCACACAGCCACTCTGAGACCAAAAATGCAAGTGAGCTCCAGTGTAATCAATATGTTATCTAGTTTCTGGGGGAGGGGACTCATGAGTCACCAGTTTCTTTCTATATGCTGATCAGGTTCAGCCCTGAAGACTGCCAAAGGGCTGGCCTGAGTTCCCTGTTCACTGTATCATTCATTGTTCTAACAAAGTGATTTTAGCTTTTATACATTCAATCATAACTATCCGCTGCAATGTCCTACAACTTAATAACAAGTATCAAATAAATCTACACACCAATCTGCTTGTTTTAAAAGTAAACATGACAGGTGTATCTGGTTCCTTTCAAATAATACACATTCATGACATTAATTCATTAGGTGATTTTAAATCACCATGATGTCTGGCACTTGATATTATTATAATTATGTACTGTATGAAATAAGTGTCGAACCCATCTCTGTGGCATGTCCGTGTAAAAGCGTGTGTTACCATATATTGCTGTGCTCGCTGCGCATATTTGCAAGTATAGCGACTTAAATGTGTGTAGTTTGTATGTTCTCTTTATGTAATATTTTTGACTGACAATATATATATTGTTTTTTTATTATTTGTATTCTTTTTTGATTTTTTTTTCTTTTCTTTCTTCTCAAATTTCGGGTACGGCACATCATTGACAAGGTAGATAGATTGCTGGGAGGGGCTGGTAAAGACCCGGCGGTCTTGATGCATCTTGGCACCAATGACAAAGATAGTGGTAGGTGGGATGTCCTTAAGAAAGACTATAGGGAATTAGGCAAGAAACTTAAGGCAAGGACATCTAGGGTAATATTCTCCAAAATATTACCTGTGCCACGTGCTAGCCAAGGGAGACAGAGGGAGATTAGGGAGGTAAATGTGTGGCTCAGAGACTGGTGTAGGAAGGAAGGGTTTGTGTTCTTGGAACACTGGGCAGACTTCTCAGTCAGGCGCCATATTTTTTGTCACGATGGATTGCACCTGAATGAGGAGGGGGATGCTGTGCTGGGGGGCAGGATGGTTAGAAGGTTCGAGAAGCTTTTAAACTAGGAGCCTGGGGGGAGGATTTAGCTAGAAGTTATGGGTCAAACAGTGAGTACAGTAAGGATGAGGGTAGTGAACAAAATGAGGGTAGTGAAGGGGGGAGGGAAAGATCAGCCAGCAAGGGTATTTGCAGGGGCATTGACGCAGGAATTACTGACATAGGTATTGCCCATGGAATTCCCAAATTATGAACTTATGACGATTATGGCTCACAGTACGGTATATAGAAAATAATGTCCATAGTATAAGGGGAAATATTAACATCAGGGGGGGTTAGAAAGACCTAATAGGACAATTAGGGATAGTAGTAAGGAAGTCTGTATTAGGTATGATGGGGGGGGGGAGGGGGGGTGTTAAGGGAGAGAATAGAATAACAGTCGGTAAGAGTAATTCTAGAAAGGCACTTGTAAATAATGGTAAGTTACCATAAAAGCAAATGGGCAAAGGAAATTTTTTAACATAAAATTTATGCTTGCGAATGTAAGAAGCCTATCAGGTAAAATGGGGGAATTGGAATGGCTTGTATCAAAAAATCAGTATGATATTATAGGTATTACAGAAACATGGTGGGACGACTCTCACGATTGGGTTACTAATTTGGAGGGATATTCACTTTTCAGGAGGGACAGGGCTACCAAAAGGGGAGGAGGGGTATGTCTCTATGTAAAACCATCTCTAAAACCAAATTTAATAGATGTTATTTACGAGGGGACTGGTGATAATGTGGAATCACTATGGGTTGAGATCACTAGTGGGGGCACTGAAATAAAGAAACTAGTCATTGGCACGTGCTACAAGCAACCAGATATTAGCATACATGATGAGGAACTACTCTTACGGCAAATTTTAAAAGCTGTGGGAATGGGGGACATACTAGTGTTAGGGGATTTAAACTATCTGGATATAAACTGGAGTAGAGATTCATGTGTAAAAATTAGGAGCAGCAGGTTTCTAAACACATTAAAGGATCAATACTTGTCTCAATTAATCGAGGACCCAACCAGAGGTAATAATATTCTGGACCTAGTTATTACCAATAATGTGGACATTATAACAAACATTACAGTTGGGGAAACCTTGGGAAACAGTGATCACTATATGATCACATTCAGTATCAGTTTCAAGAACGATAGCTATAAGCGATCAACCAAAACATTAAACTTTAGAAATGCCAACTTCAATATGCTGAGACAGGCACTAAATGGCATTGACTGGGAAGTTTTGTTTCATGGTAAAGACACATCGGAAATGTGGGATGCTTTAAAAGGGTTGCTTGATAGCAATATTCACAAATTCATACCCTTGGGAAGTAAACGCAGGAGTACTAAACTCAAACCAAAGTGGCTTAATAAGAATGTCAAAGAAGCAATGGTTAATAAGAGGTGTGCTTTTAAAGCATTTAAAACTAATGGAGGGGAGGAGTCATTCCATTATTACAAGGAATGCAATAAAAGATGCAAAAAAGTAATAAGAGCAGCTAAAATTGTAAATGAAAAAAAAAAATTGCTATACAGAGTAAAGCCAATCCCAAAAAGTTTTATAAATACATAAACAGTAAATGGTTTGTCAAAGTCAGAAAAATATCATGATGCACACTGCCATATTTGCACCTCATATGTGTCCCCGCTGCGCGTGCGTACGCTCTCCCGTGCGTGCGCATACTCGCTGTTGCGTGCACCCGCAGGCGCACGGTATGCGCATTTACGGTAGAGTTTATGTGCTCCTAGCGTGCGACTCGATCGTTACATATTTTTACCATATAATGTATTTCGTAGATTATGGTCCCTTTGATAGATTCTGAAAGTTTAGTTAATGTAGCATGTTCATAGACAAAGAGATCCCTCTTTGTTTGATACGAAGGGTCAGACAAGGGTTATACAGTGGTGTTTAGTATCCATCGGAAGAGTATTTAATTAGCAATATTCCGGTGTTGGTTTGAAGCGGATTACTCGCTCGTGCGAATAGTTATGGACATAAGAAGTTTATGGACATTTACTATTATTTGCACTTTATTATCCATTCGGCGGGAAACCTAGTTTCCCACCCACCTGAGCAGTTGGAAATAGTCACAGCCCACCTGTATGAATCAACCTATGACCTTTTGTTATAATGCGAAGACGAATTCCTGTGTCCAATGAACAATAAGAATATAGGGACCATTGTACTGTATTATGTGTAGGGTATAAAAGGACAAGCCGACCTGATCCAGCTCTCTATTCTCTTCAACGGTTCTCATTGCTGATAATCGGGAGCTGGATATCCAGAGGCGCATGCGATTGTTTCCCTTGAGCGTAAGTTTTCTCCGCAATCATATTGTCTTTCTTGTTATTGTGAGCCATATATCTCTCTCTCTCTCTTCTCTTCTCCTCTTTCTCTCTCTTTCTCTTAAGTGTTATTGTACTGCTATTGTATTTCATGTGTAGTTATCTGGTTAGGTAGTCTATGTTATATTGGTAGTGTATGACTTGTATTGTATTATTCTTTTTGAACGTTCATTCATTTCCTTAAAAGGCGTTAGACCCTTAGACCGGTATTGTGTGTGTGTTCATTATATTGCAGTGGGTAATAGGAGCGTCTCTATCGCTCAAACAGCTTTAGTGTAAACCAGCTTACACTGTGTTGCATTTTCACCTTATCACTGCACAAGGGTTTACAGTATAAGTACATTGTTTATGGTATAGTTATAAAGGTTTAACATTGTGAGCATCAGCGCCGCTTGTGATCTCCTCATGGTCCCAAGCGTCCGCTACGCTCGTAGCATATCATTACGTTAGTTGGCAGCCTATAGCGTGCCTGCCTGTGATCTCTTGACCGTTAGCGAACGTGATGCTAGAGCGTCTCGACTACGGCTAAGCGATTGTTACGCAACGTGCGTACCCTTACGGTATACCATACGCCAATAGCGTACTGTGTTCTTTCACCTTTTAGAGGGTTTTAAGTAAGATAAATATTAGGCTTTATCAATTGGCGGCTCGCCCGTCCTTCACATATCTGTACTAGGTAATTTCAGCAGACATTATCCATCAGCAAAGGGCGGGAGGTCATATTCCTCATAGTGCTGTCTGGATAAGCGTCTGCTTCGCTTAGTAAAGGGTGCTGAAGGAATCCGGAACCGGAGGTAAGAACAATACGCTAGTGTCTTTTAAAACTGTTTATTTCTGTCTTGCGTACGCACGCACGCATATATCTGCATTTCTTTCCATTCGTGTATTTTCATATCACTCTCCTGTTTGCCATTTCACAATTGTTAACGGGCTAAGAAAGATTTGTTGCTATCAGTAGTTAAAGAGTAAAGGTAATACATTTAAGGGGTAATTTGTAAAACATGCACACAGCTTTGCCTAAGATACAAGGAGAGACTTGTGTGGTGCTCGGTAGATGATCGAGGATCACCTACATTGATAAACGTGTTAATTGTGTTACGGTGGATATCTGCCTTGCGTACACGTGTCTCTAACAAAAGGCTGAGACTCGCGTACGTAACCCAAAGGCCGACGCACGCAGCGTATATTACGCAACGGAGTGTCCGGGTACGCCCACGTAACAAATCACACGATAAGGGTTATTTTGAACAGGCGAAAAGGTGGCAACGCGATAAATAGCGCAAGTCAATTTTAGTGTCTGAAATTTAAATTAATAGATCCTTCTCTAATTTACGACTCATCTGGTCTAAAGGAAAGAAATTTCTGCGCAGAAATAGAAATAGAAACAAAAGTAAAGTGTACATGTGGTGAGTGAGTGTTTATATATATATATAAGTTTCTACAATTTTTTGGGATTGAACCACAGAAATCATCGAGTTCTCGTGAATTACATACGTGTAAGTGACATGCACGGTGGCTAGGGAGGCATCCCTTGTTAAATATACAAAGAGCATTAGAGTATAGCAGACCAGGAGGTCATACTGTAGCACAGACCAGGAGGTCCAGAACAGACCAGGAGGTCCAGGTACAGCAGACAAGGAAGTCCGCTATAAATAGAGACAAGTAGCCCAACACCAGAAAGGGTTGGTGCGGAACCCATATAGGCCATAAAGCTCAGGCTGAAGGAATTCGCAGCTGCTAAATTTCGATTCCACTGGTCGCTCCGCACATAAGATTAGTTGCTTATGTGCTGAACGATTGTACCCCACGTAATTGTGTGCATTAGTTAGTAATTTGACCCAGTACCATTTGCGTACGAAAGGGGTCATAAACACTATTTGTACATTCTAACGTGATTTGTGTAATTTTTTATTTTTTTTAAGGGAAGTTCGCTGGTCACTCAGGAATTATCCAACAACCAACAGTTACTGGAAAGGGTTAATGCTCTGCGGATCACACTCGCATGTTCCAGTAAACAAAGGTTCATAGGGGCCCTAGGTCGAGTACGCCAGCGCTAAAGCAGTGTGTGGGCGTATTGGTCGGCGTGGGCGAGTGAGTGGGGTACTCGGTAAACTTCACCGTCGGCCTACCTTGAACATTTTGGTTTTTGTAAGGGTTCGCTGAAGACCCTGATTGAAGGTCAGAGGTAGTGAAAGCAACACCTGCAAGTTATGGGGGCCAGTTGTTCGGGTAGGGGGCGATCAACCTCGGTTCGGGTTGATTCAGTAAACCGACCAATCGGGTCGGCAAGGTATGTAATGTGTGAAAAATACGGTTCACACACAGAGGTTTTATGTGATGAATGGGAAAGAATGACGCACTAGGGTGTAATAAACAAGCACTTAGTAACTGTATAAATGTTAAGGATAATGTTAATAAGTTAACTAATGCAAATATTAACCCGTGCAAGTTGTACCCTGTTCTAAACTTTCCCCAGGAGTGTGATCAAGAGGACGAATCGACAACAATATCAGCGCTCTCTCTAGCAGCCACCATATCAGAAACAGCAGTGGGCACAGCCCAACCCATAAGATTAGTATCAAAGGCCCCTAGCGGAGGGACAGGTGAGGTCGTATCAACGGGTAAGTACGGCACCATACACTATGCTGAAACCATTTCACCACAAGCTGTAGAATCTATTCAGAAGGATGTTAGTAGACTTAATCCCGTTAGGGTAATAGCAGTGCCAAATGGGAAAACTGACACTACAGGAATCACTCCTGTCAGGAACATTGCCATGCACTGCCCGTTTTCCCGAATGGAATTAAGAACCATAGTGTCTGAATTCCCTGATCCTAGAAAAGATCTAGTTGCAAGTCAGAAATACATCAGAGACCTAGGGAACACTGTAGAGCCCAATAACAAAGACTGGCAAATATTGCTGAGGGCATGATTACCCTCCAATGTCGACTCAGCTCAATTTTTAGCTGACTGTGGATTGGATCAAGATGTACCCCTTACGGATGTGTACAACCAAGACAATGTGAAAAGAATAAATTTACAATTGAAAGAGAGTATTTTCCAGCTGTAGTTAAATGGAACAAAATTTTCTCCATTAAACAAAAAGAGTCAGAGACAGCTTCACAGGGCATTACTAGAAATGGCTAAATACACAGGCATAGAAGACATTAAAACAAACATAAATCATAGAGAAGTAGCAGTATCTGTGCTAATGGATGGTTTAAAAGAAGCATTAAAGACAAGGGTACAGACCACGCAACCATGTTGGCGAGGTCTGTCGGTGGCTACTTTGAGAGAGGCAGCTGTTGATCATGATCGGAATATCACCAGACACAGGGAATTACAAAGTGATAAGTTAATGTCCGTAAGTATACAGGCCCTGACCACAAGGCAACCTTTGTATAAATCACCAAACCCTGTGGGTAAGTCAAATGTGGTAACTTGTTATTTTTGTCATAGACAGGGACACATGGCACGAGACTGTAGAGCGAAAAATTCACAAAAATCATATCAACCCCCTAGACAACGACATGACACACGAAATTGGGATCAGGGTCCGCAGAAACGGAGTTATGAGCCACATGCAGGGGAAACAAAAAGATATCCCCCGAACAGAGACTGGCAAGCCTCTGGTAGTTCCCAGTTAACCCCCTCTCAAGTAGTTGCTGCCAGCGGGATTCAGGGAGGTCACCATACCCAATAGGGGTGTGGCCACACCTGTAATCTGCAGCCAGTAAAATTGATTGCAAGTCTTGGAAGTGAACCCGAAATTGCAATTGATGTAGCTGGTAAATCATTAAACTTCCTTGTAGATACGGGGGCGGCCAAATCAGTGATAAATTCGACAGTGGGCATGAGAACCACTGGTAAGACAATTCCAGCCATGGGAGTAACGGGAGTAGTCCAGCACTACCCTGTTAGCAAACCAGCCGAGGTTACAGTAGGGCCTTTGCACACCAAGCATTCCTTTTTGCTGGCTGCATCGGCACCGACTAATCTCCTGGGAAGAGATTTATTGTGTAAAATGGGGTGTGTCATTTATTGTACTCCTGAAGGTGTGTTCTTAGACATACCTGAGAATAACGCTCAGGAAGTGCGAGACATGTTAGACTCCCCATCAAAATTAATGTCCCACACTGTTATGTTAAATAGGAATCCATCCCAGGTAGAAAAAATGACATCCCAAATACCAGAGTCACTTTGGACTAAAGATGGACAAGACACTGGATTAATGGCAAACGTAGCTCCAGTAGTTGTGCAAGTAAAAGATGGTAGGATAGCTCCAAAAATCCCACAATACCCTCTGAAGCCAGAGGTGGAGTTAGGAGTATATCCCGTAATAGAGCGCTTGCTACAACAGGGCATTTTGGTAAGAACATCCAGCACTGCCAATAGTCCCATCTTCCCTGTGAAAAAGAGTGGGGGGAGGGGTTACCGGCTAGTGCAGGATCTTAGGGGGATTAACAAAATAGTTGAGAGTCAGTTCCCCGTAGTGCCAAATCCAGCTGTCATCCTTATGCAGATCCCTCCCACTGCGAAATTTTTCACTGTTATTGACCTCTGCTCGCTTTCTTCTCTGTACCTCTGCACCCTGACAGCCAATATTTGTTTGCATTTTCATACAGAGGAGTCCAATACACATGGACTCGATTACCACAAGGTTTCATAGACAGTCCAAGTATATTTTCCCAGGCTTTGCATGATTGTTTACAGTCTTTCCAACCAGAGAGTGGATCAATATTGATACAGTACGTAGACGATTTACTACTGTGTTCAGATTCACTGGAAGCGTCCCTGAAGGATACGAAACAGCTCCTGTTTCATCTTTCAGACACAGGACACAAGGTTTCCAAAGACAAACTACAATTATGCCAGCCTAAAGTAAAATATCTGGGACACTGTCTAACACAATGACTGAGACACCTGACCGCTGATAGAATTCAAGCAATTAGAGACATGACTCTGCCACAAACCCAGCAACAGATCAGAACGTTTTTAGGAATGTGTGGGTATTGCCGTAACTGGATCCCAGGTTTTTCCATTCTGGCATTACCTTTGCAGGAGATGGTCTCATCAAACAAACCTGATCGGATTTCGCATACAGACAAATCCGAGATGGCATTTGAGAGACTTAAACAGTGCCTAACGCAGGCGCCAGCATTAGGTATGCCAGACTATGGGAAACCCTTTGAACTGTACGGAACAGAAAGTGCTGGTTGCGCGGCAGGCGTCCTAACCCAAAAGCACGGTGATGCCAGCAGGCCGGTAGCATACTACAGCGCTCAGCTAGACACGGTAGCGCGATCCCTCCCCACATGCTTGCGAAGTGTCGCTGCGATAGCATTGCTAGTTACAAAAAGCGAAGATGTAGTGCTAGGACACAACCTCACAATTCATACGCCACATGCAGTGTCAGCCTTGTTGAATTCTGCCCAAACCAGGCACGTCTCATCAGCGCGGTTTACAAGATGGGAATTGGCACTAATGGCCCCCGTAAACATCACCATAAGGAGATGCAGTGCATTAAATCCTGCAACATATCTCCCAGGTGTGCCTGGGCAGGCACAAAGGGTGGAGGATGAGAGTGGTGGGGAAGGAGGATTTAATACAAAGGATGACACACATGATTGTATGGAATATTTGACCCAAAATTTCACGGCAAGGCCTGACATCAGTGACAACCCACTGGAAGATGTAGATCTTACTTTCTACACTGACGGTAGTTGTCACAGACAGTCAGACTCGGGAGACTTGTGTACTGGATACGCAGTCGTAGATGACCAAGGCACCATAGAAGCAGAACCGCTAGGCCCACCTCACTCAGCCCAGGTTGCTGAACTGGTTGCCCTAACCAGAGCATGTGAATTGGCTAAGGGAAAGTCAGCCAATATCTACACCGATTCTAGATACGCCTTCGGGGTAGTCCATGATTTCGGAGCCCTATGGCGCCTCAGAATTTTCATGACGGCAGCTGGTACACCGATAGCGCATGCAGCTCACATCAAAAGGCTTCTAACAGCGATACAGGAACCCGACAGAGTGGCTGTTATCAAGTGTAAAGCACACACATATAGCCAGGACCCAGTATCACTTGGTAACAGCCGAGCAGACGAAGCTGCTAAGATAGCAGCTGGTACCCCCAGACAGACAGACACCACACAACTGATGGTATTTAATACCATCAACACACAGAAGTTGTGTGAAATGCAAAATTTGTGTTCCACACAGGAAAAGGCAGTCTGGAAGGCAAAAGGATATGGCCAGGAGTCCTCAGGACTCTGGACAGATGGACAGAGTAAACCAGTGGCCCCCAGAGCATATCTTCCATGTTTAGCTGAGGCAGCACACGGGCTGACTCAACTGGGCAAGGAGGGAATGTGTAAGTTGGTAAGAGCATATTGGTGCGCCCCAGGATTTTCATCTCATGCAGGTAAGAGAGCAATGTCATGCCTTACCTGTTTGAGGAAGAATATCGGAAAGGCAATACCAACAGAACCATCTCATATCCCACCTACAGGCGGCCCTTTTCAGGTAATACAGATTGACTTTATACAATTACCCCCTTGTCGAAATTTGAAATATGTACTTGTTTGTATAGATGTATTCTCAAATTGGGTCGAAGCATTTCCTGCGGCCACAAATACCGCTATGTTTACTGCGAAGAAAATTGTGCAGGAATTTGTGTGTAGATATGGTATCCCTAGAATAATTGAAAGTGATAGGGTACCCATTTTACAGGTGATGTCTTTCAAGGAATGTGTAAGTTGATGGGAATTGATAGTAAGCTGCACACTCCATATCGCCCCCAGGCGAGTGCGAAGGTGGAAAGAGTGAACAGCACTATTAAAAATAAATTGAGCAAAGTTATGGCAGACACAGGATTGACATGGCCAGAAGCTTTACCCATTGTACTATACAGCATCAGAACCACTCCCAGGTCCCCTCTTAATCTGTCCCCCTTTGAAATCTTGTTTGGTCGACAACCGCATGTTATGATTAACCCTCAGGATGATTTGAAGTGTAACAATGAAGTGACTGTAAAATACCTGGTTAACATGAGTAAACAGCTAAGGAATCAAAATGACAATCTGAAGTTGGTGATTCCTGATTTGCCAGATAGTAATTGTCATGACATTGAACCTGGGGATTATGTAATGATACGGAATTTTCTACGCTCAGGTTGCCTTATTGACAGATGGGAAGGACCATACCAAGTCTTATTGATTAGCACGACAGCGTTGAAGGTTGCCGAGAGAGAGACTTGGGTTCATTCGTCTCATTGTAAGAAGGTTGCTGATCCAGAGAGGTCCCGTGATAAAGAACAGATGGTAGAGGAAGTTGTATCACTGGAGTGTCTGTTTCAGGAGGACTGAGACGGCACCTGAGCATTGAAAATAATAAGATCGGAGGCAGTTGTCGATCCCCTGTTCCCTTTTATTGTTTTTCTCCACTTCCCATCCCATCTCCCTCAATTATTTCTTTCCCCCTTCTCATTCTTCTCCATTTCCTCCTATAAGATGGACTTGCCCCAAGAGACTGTGATCCGGATTTTCCTGTTGACCATGATGTTGACCAGAGCAGTCTGTTCCGGCGAGAGTACCATGGAGGTCGAGAGAGGTTCTGGAATGGGTTCTGATGACAGAGATGGAGGCGTAGATTTCCAAGAACAACATAATCACCGAGTAAAGGCGAGTATCAGAAAACGATCTGGTAGCATTGACAATAGAAGAAATTGTGAACGATTGTTAGCTGAAGAGAACTGTATCTGTAGGCTCTGTGACAGTGTAGTTGAGGATGGGTGTATCAAGAAATGCCAATCCAGTTTTAATATCCACATGGACCGGCATCCATTGAGTGACTATCACTCCTTAGTGGGTAAAGTGTTAAATCAGACAGATTGGTGGGTATGCTCTCAAGTACCTCAAGGCCATAGCAAATCAGGATTAGTGCCCTTCCCGTTAACTATAGGGGAGGTACTTGAGCTAAGTGGTGGGAGACCGGTGGACAGGAGGTTTAATATCTCCAGTCCTCCTAGTTTGAAGCTCCACCAATATCATGTGGATAGATCCCTAGTATGTGTTAACATTTCCAATCCCCGAAAGCCGGGAAATTGGGAAGTGTCATGGAATAACCAAACCATGACCTTTTCATACAGAGCCGATAGAATGCCAACAGATACAGAACTTATCCGTCACATAGCCAGTAGTGGAAAATATTTCCGATATAGGTATACCCTAGGAAGTAGGACCATGAGAGTTGGAGAGGTATCACCAGGATACTGTGCACATATCATGCAAACAGATACGTGTACTAGACAGATGGGAGAATTAGGGTTAGGAAATTTCATATGGAAAATGTGTAATATGGTTATGTCCTACTCCGTCACATACGTTCTCCCCGATGATGCATATTTCATATGCGGGAGGAAGGCGTATAAGTGGCTTGCCCCAAACTCAGAAGGGTTGTGTTATATTGGAAAAGTACTGCCTGAGGTAATGACTGTATCACATACTAAAATGAAAGATATTCACCGCAGTGCCCAAGCTCCTTATACTCACACTCATTACGAGCACATCGTTAAACGGCACCTGATAGAGAGAACAGAGCATCCGGCCTCTGACCTGATCAGTGAATCCACCGGGATTCAATTCCTAATCGCGTTAGATATCACTCGTACCGCCAGAGGAGTGATAAATTATAAATATATATCTGCGCTTGCAAATTTATTAGACAATATCACTGAAATGTATGATGACACATTCAGGTATACTGGAAGGGAGCTCCAAGCTTATAAAACAGAACTGGTTCAGCATAGGATGATTCTCAATTATCTCACAGCTGTGACGGGCGGATATTGTGTCACCCTGGCAACTCAGTATGGAATAAAGTGCTGCACGTATATCACGAATAGCACCGAGGACCCGGTCGAGGTCATAGACCAAAAGATGGACGACATTCTCCAATTAAAGTGGGAATTCCGCAGGAGACACAATCTCACCCTTGCCGCTGTGGGTAATGAGCTGACCAGTTGGGTGTCATGGTTGAACCCGCGAAATTGGTTCTCTGGTTTAGGAGAATGGGCTCAAGGAGTCATAATGGATGTAGGGAAGTTCCTTCTATGTATCCTGGGTGTTGTCATATCGATTGGCTTGATATTTAGATGCGTTCAGGCTTTAACAAACTGTAAACGTAGCGCCCGAGTGATGAGTTTAAGGAGTGAAGATACTGTAATAACAACGACTGATGTGATTTATGACCCAACGATAGAGACAATGTTGTGATGAAAATGTGATTCCACGGTCCGTTTCTTTCACCTGTTTCTCGTTTTTCTCCAAGGTAAAAAGACCCGCATGGAAGAGGAATTTGATGACCACGTATACAGACAACAGATGGACTAAAGAAGAAGTTTTGACAACCTTGTACACAGACAACTGATGAACTATGCCATAGACCCCCTTATCCCTAGTAACATTAAAATCTACGCTAGCCCAACACTTTTTGTAAGTCTATGGACATTAACAAAGCTTTTGCTCGCACTTTTGACAAAAGCCCAAAGAAGACTGCAGTCAACAGACACCAGACAAGACTTCAATCAACAAATGCATATTAACCTCACATAGAATACCACTGCATTTACCATAATTGTTTCTTATCTTCATCTCTACAACCTTCAGGTAAAGACACACATAGTCGATAGGGAATACCGGCACAGATATCAGCATTCACATATTCCCCCATTCATGTATCATCAACTAAAATGTGCTCCCCCATTTTGTTGCAACCAAAAGCCGAAGAGAGCTCGGTAAAGTTTGACAGCCCATCCACAGACCCATACCACGGGATAAGAAGGAATTCAAATGTATACTTCGCAATACCTCGAAGCTTGATTTAAAACACGTACGGCACGATGATACATGACCCCCCAAAACATGGATTCATACACACATGCTTCTGCTATCTCACTAGGTCATAGGTTCTCAAACTCGGTCCTCAGGACCCCACACGGTGCATGTTTTGCAGATCACCTCACAGAATCACAAGTTAAATAATTAGCTCCACCTGTGGACCTTTTACAATGTGTCAGGGAGTAATAAATACACCTGTGCACCTGCTGGGTTACCTGCAAAACATGCACTGTGTGGGGTCCTGAGGACCGAGTTTGAGAACCTGTGCACTAGGTCATACCCTTTTCCTACCTTCTCCTCTCCTCCCCTACCCAATCATAGAAATGTATTATACATGACATATATTTTTCTCTTTTTGAAATGTTTTAGAAAGTGGCAGTTATTGTTGACTGCCAAAGGGTGGACTGTCAAAGTCAGAAAAATATCATGATGCACACTGCCATATTTGCACCTCATATGTGTCCCCGCTGCGCGTGCGTACGCTCTCCCGTGCGTGCGCATACTCGCTGTTGCGTGCACCCGCAGGCGCACGGTATGCGCATTTACGGTAGAGTTTATGTGCTCCTAGCGTGCGACTCGATCGTTACATATTTTTACCATATAATGTATTTCGTAGATTATGGTCCCTTTGATAGAATCTAAAAGTTTAGTTAATGTAGCATGTTCATAGACAAAGAGATCCCTCTTTGTTTGATACGAAGGGTCAGACAAGGGTTATACAGTGGTGTTTAGTATCCATCGGAAGAGTATTTAATTAGCAATATTCCGGTGTTGGTTTGAAGCGGATTACTCGCTCGTGCGAATAGTTATGGACATAAGAAGTTTATGGACATTTACTATTATTTGCACTTTATTATCCATGCGGCGGGAAACCTAGTTTCCCACCCACCTGAGCAGTTGGAAATAGTCACAGCCCACCTGTATGAATCAACCTATGACCTTTTGTTATAATGCGAAGACGAATTCCTGTGTCCAATGAACAATAAGAATATAGGGACCATTGTACTGTATTATGTGTAGGGTATAAAAGGACAAGCCAACCTGATCCAGCTCTCTATTCTCTTCAACGGTTCTCATTGCTGATAATCGGGAGCTGGATATCCAGAGGCGCATGCGATTGTTTCCCTTGAGCGTAAGTTTTCTCCGCAATCATATTGTCTTTCTTGTTATTGTGAGCCATATATCTCTCTCTCTCTCTTCTCTTCTCCTCTTTCTCTCTCTTTCTCTTAAGTGTTATTGTACTGCTATTGTATTTCATGTGTAGTTATCTGGTTAGGTAGTCTATGTTATATTGGTAGTGTATGACTTGTATTGTATTATTCTTTTTGAACGTTCATTCATTTCCTTAAAAGGCGTTAGACCCTTAGACCGGTATTGTGTGTGTGTTCATTATATTGCAGTGGGTAATAGGAGCGTCTCTATCGCTCAAACAGCTTTAGTGTAAACCAGCTTACACTGTGTTGCATTTTCACCTTATCACTGCACAAGGGTTTACAGTATAAGTACATTGTTTATGGTATAGTTATAAAGGTTTAACATTGTGAGCATCAGCGCCGCTTGTGATCTCCTCATGGTCCCAAGCGTCCGCTACGCTCGTAGCATATCATTACGTTAGTTGGCAGCCTATAGCGTGCCTGCCTGTGATCTCTTGACCGTAAGCGAACGTGATGCTAGAGCGTCTCGACTACGGCTAAGCGATTGTTACGCAACGTGCGTACCCTTACGGTATACCATACGCCAATAGCGTACTGTGTTCTTTCACCTTTTAGAGGGTTTTAAGTAAGATAAATATTAGGCTTTATCAATTGGCGGCTCGCCCGTCCTTCACATATCTGTACTAGGTAATTTCAGCAGACATTATCCATCAGCAAAGGGCGGGAGGTCATATTCCTCGTAGTGCTGTCTGGATAAGCGTCTGCTTCGCTTAGTAAAGGGTGCTGAAGGAATCCGGAACCGGAGGTAAGAACAATATGCTAGTGTCTTTTAAAACTGTTTATTTCTGTCTTGCGTACGCACGCACGCATATATCTGCATTTCTTTCCATTCGTGTATTTTCATATCACTCTCCTGTTTGCCATTTCACAATTGTTAACGGGCTAAGAAAGATTTGTTGCTATCAGTAGTTAAAGAGTAAAGGTAATACATTTAAGGGGTAATTTGTAAAACACGCACACAGCTTTGCCTAAGATACAAGGAGAGACTTGTGTGGTGCTCGGTAGATGATCGAGGATCACCTACATTGATAAACGTGTTAATTGTGTTACGGTGGATATCTGCCTTGCGTACACGTGTCTCTAACAAAAGGCTGAGACTCGCGTACGTAACCCAAAGGCCGACGCACGCAGCGTATATTACGCAACGGAGTGTCCGGGTACGCCCACATAACAAATCACACGATAAGGGTTATTTTAAACAGGCGAAAAGGTGGCAACGCGATAAATAGCGCAAGTCAATTTTAGTGTCTGAAATTTAAATTAATAGATACTTCTCTAATTTACGACTCATCTGGTCTAAAGGAAAGAAATTTCTGCGCAGAAATAGATATATAAACAAAAGTAAAGTGTACATGTGGTGAGTGAGTGTTTATATATATATATAAGTTTCTACAATTTTTTGGGATTGAACCACAGAAATCATCGAGTTCTCGTGAATTACATACGTGTAAGTGACATGCACGGTGGCTAGGGAGGCATCCCTTGTTAAATATACAAAGAGCATTAGAGTATAGCAGACCAGGAGGTCATACTGTAGCACAGACCAGGAGGTCCAGAACAGACCAGGAGGTCCAGGTACAGCAGACAAGGAAGTCCGCTATAAATAGAGACAAGTAGCCCAACACCAGAAAGGGTTGGTGCGGAACCCATATAGGCCATAAAGCTCAGGCTGAAGGAATTCGCAGCTGCTAAATTTCGATTCCACTGGTCGCTCCGCACATAAGATTAGTTGCTTATGTGCTGAACGATTGTACCGCACGTAATTGTGTGCATTAGTTAGTAATTTGACCCAGTACCATTTGCGTACGAAAGGGGTCATAAATACTATTTGTACATTCTAATGTGATTTGTGTAATTTTTTATTTTTTTTAAGGGAAGTTCGCTGGTCACTCAGGAATTATCCAACAACCAACAGTTACTGGAAAGGGTTAATGCTCTGCGGATCACACTCGCATGTTCCAGTAAACAAAGGTTCATAGGGGCCCTAGGTCGAGTACGCCAGCGCTAAAGCAGTGTGTGGGCGTATTGGTCGGCGTGGGCGAGTGAGTGGGGTACTCGGTAAACTTCACCGTCGGCCTACCTTGAACATTTTGGTTTTTGTAAGGGTTCGCTGAAGACCCTGATTGAAGGTCAGAGGTAGTGAAAGCAACACCTGCAAGTTATGGGGGCCAGTTGTTCGGGTAGGGGGCGATCAACCTCGGTTCGGGTTGATTCAGTAAACCGACCAATCGGGTCGGCAAGGTATGTAATGTGTGAAAAATACGGTTCACACACAGAGGTTTTATGTGATGAATGGGAAAGAATGACACACTAGGGTGTAATAAACAAGCACTTAGTAACTGTATAAATGTTAAGGATAATATTAATAAGTTAACTAATGCAAATATTAACCCGTGCAAGTTGTACCCTGTTCTAAACTTTCCCCAGGAGTGTGATCAAGAGGACGAATCGACAACAATATCAGCGCTCTCTCTAGCAGCCACCATATCAGAAACAGCAGTGGGCACAGCCCAACCCATAAGATTAGTATCAAAGGCCCCTAGCGGAGGGACAGGTGAGGTCGTATCAACGGGTAAGTACGGCACCATACACTATGCTGAAACCATTTCACCACAAGCTGTAGAATCTATTCAGAAGGATGTTAGTAGACTTAATCCCGTTAGGGTAATAGCAGTGCCAAATGGGAAAACTGACACTACAGGAATCACTCCTGTCAGGAACATTGCCATGCACTGCCCGTTTTCCCGAATGGAATTAAGAACCATAGTGTCTGAATTCCCTGATCCTAGAAAAGATCTAGTTGCAAGTCAGAAATACATCAGAGACCTAGGGAACACTGTAGAGCCCAATAACAAAGACTGGCAGATATTGCTGAGGGCATGTTTACCCTCCAATGTCGACTCAGCTCAATTTTTAGCTGACTGTGGATTGGATCAAGATGTACCCCTTACGGATGTGTACAACCAAGACAATGTGAAAAGAATAAATTTACAATTGAAAGTGTATTTTCCAGCTGTACTTAAATGGAACAAAATTTTCTCCATTAAACAAAAAGAGTCAGAGACAGCTTCAGAATATTTCTCTATCGTCCTAGTGGATGCTGGGGTTCCTGAAAGGACCATGGGGAATAGCGGCTCCGCAGGAGACAGGGCACAAAAAGTAAAGCTTTAGGATCAGGTGGTGTGCACTGGCTCCTCCCCCTATGACCCTCCTCCAAGCCTCAGTTAGGTTTTTGTGCCCGGCCGAGAAGGGTGCAATCTAGGTGGCTCTCCTAAAGAGCTGCTTAGAAAAGTTTAGCTTAGGTTTTTTATTTTACAGTGAGTCCTGCTGGCAACAGGATCACTGCATCGAGGGACTTAGGGGAGAAGAAGTGAACTCACCTGCGTGCAGGATGGATTGGCTTCTTTGGCTACTGGACATTAGCTCCAGAGGGACGATCACAGGTACAGCCTGGATGGTCACCGGAGCCTCGCCGCCGGCCCCCTTGCAGATGCTGAAAAGAGAAGAAGGTCCAGAATCGGCGGCAGAAGACTCCTCAGTCTTCTTAAGGTAGCGCACAGCACTGCAGCTGTGCGCCATTGCTCTCAGCACACTTCACACGGCAGTCACTGAGGGTGCAGGGCGCTGGGGGAAGGCGCCCTGGGAATCAATGTAAACCTATTTTTTGGCATAAAATACCTCACATATAGCCTCCGGGGGCTATATGGAGATATTTAACCCCTGCCAGAATCCGTTAAAGAGCGGGAGACGAGCCCGCCGAAAAAGGGGCGGGGCCTATCTCCTCAGCACACAGCGCCATTTCCTCACACAGTTCCGCTGGTCAGGAAGGCTCCCAGGCTCTCCCCTGCACTGCACTACAGAAACAGGGTTAAATCAAGAGAGGGGGGGGGGCAAAATTTGGCGAAATTGTGATTTTATAAAAGCAGCTATAAGTGAGCACTTATTATAAGGCTATCCCTGTAAAATATAGCGCTTTGGTGTGTGCTGGCAAACTCTCCCTCTGTCTCCCCAAGGGGCTAGTGGGGTCCTGTCCTCTATCAGAGCATTCCCTGTGTGTGTGTGCTATATGTCGGTACGTGTGTGTCGACATGTATGAGGACGATGTTGGTGAGGAGGCGGAGCAAATTGCCTGTAATGGTGATGTCACTCTCTAGGGAGTCGACACCGGAATGGATGGCTTATTTATGGAATTACGTGATAATGTCAACACGCTGCAAGGTCGGTTGGCGACATGAGACGGCTGGCAAACAAATTAGTACCTGTCCAGGCGTCTCAAACACCGTCAGGGGCGTTAAAACGTCCTTTTACCTCAGTCGGTCGACAGACACAGACACGGACACTGATTTCAGTGTCGACGGTGAAGAAACAAACGTATTTCCCTTTAGGGCCACACGTTACATGTTAAGGGCAATGAAGGAGGTGTTACATATTTGTGATACTACAAGTACCACAAAAGAGGGTATTATGTGGGATGTGAAAAAACTACCTGTAGTTTTTCCTGAATCAGATAAATTAAAGGAAGTGTGTGATGATGCGTGGGTTCCCCCCGATAGAAAATTATTGGCGGTATACCCTTTCCCGCCAGAAGTTAGGGCGCGTTGGGAAACACCCCTTAGGGTGGATAAGGCGCTCACACGCTTATCAAAACAAGTGGCGGTACCGTCTATAGATAGGGCCGTCATCAAGGAGCCAGCTGACACGAGGCTGGAAAATATCATAAAAAGTATATACACACATACTGGTGTTATACTGCGACCAGCGATCGCCTCAGCCTGGATGTGCAGAGCTGGGGTGGCTTGGTCGGATTCCCTGACTAAAAATATTGATACCCTTGACAGGGACAGTATTTTATTGACTATAGAGCATTTAAAGGATGCATTTCTATATATACGAGATGCACAGAGGGATATTTGCACTCTGGCATCAAGAGTAAGTGCGATGTCCATATCTGCCACAAGATGTTTATGGACACGACAGTGGTCAGGTGATGCAGATTCCAAACGGCACAAAGGTGTATTGCCGTATAAAGGAAGAGGAGTTATTTGGGGTCAGTCCATCGGACCTGGTGGCCACGGCAACTGCTGGAAAATCCACCGTTTTTACCCTAAGTCACATCTCTGCAGAAAAAGACACCGTCTTTTCAGCCTCAGTCCTTTCGTCCCTATAAGAGTCATATCTGCCCAGGGATAGAGGAAAGGGAAGAAGACTGCAGCAGGCAGCCCATTCCCAGGAACAGAAGCCTTCCACCGCTTCTGCCAAGCTCTCAGCATGACGCTGGGACCGTACAGGACCCCTGGATCCTACAAGTAGTATCCCAGGGGTACAGATTGGAATGTCGAGACGTTTCCCCCTCGCAGGCTCCTGAAGTCTGCTTTACCAAGGTCTCCCTCCGACAAGGAGGCAGTATGGGAAACAATTCACAAGCTGTATTCCCAGCAGGTGATAATCAAATTACCCCTCCTACAACAAGGAAAGGGGTATTATTCCACACTATATTGTGGTACTGAAGCCAGAAGGCTAGGTGAGACCTATTCTAAATCTAAAAAATTTGAACACTTACAAAGGTTCAAATCAAGATGGAGTCACTCAGAGCAGTGATAACGAACCAGGAAGAAGGGGACTATATAGTGTCCCGGGACATCAGGGATGCTTACCTCCATGTCCCAAATTTGCCCTTCTCACTAAGGGTACTTCAGGTTCGTGGTACAGAACTGTCACTATCAGTTTCAGACGCTGCCGTTTGGATTGTCCACGGCACCCCGGGTCTTTACCAAGGTAATGGCCGAAATGATGATTCTTCTTCAAAGAAAAGGCGTCTTAATTATCCCTTACTTGGACGATCTCCTGATAAGGGCAAAGTCCAGGGAACAGTTGGAGGTCGGAGTAGCACTATCTCGGATACTGCTACAACAGCACGGGTGGATTCTAAATATTCCAAAATCGCAGCTGTTCCCGACGACACGTCTGCTGTGCCTAGGGATGATTCTGGACACAGTCCAGAAAAAGGTGTTTCTCCCGGAAGAGAAAGCCAGGGAGTTATCCGAGCTAGTCAGGAACCTCCTAAAACCAGGAAAAGAGGCTTCCTACGAAGCAATTCCATTCGGCAGATTTCACGCAAGAACTTTTCAGTGGGATCTGCTGGACAAATGGTCCGGATCGCATCTTCAGATGCATCAGCGGATAACCCTATATCCAAGGACAAGGGTGTCTCTCCTGTGGTGGTTACAGAGTGCTCATCTTCTAGAGGGCCGCAGATTCGGCATTCAGGATTGGATGCTGGTGACCACGGAGGCCAGCCCGAGAGGCTGGGGAGCAGTCACACAAGGAAAAAATTTCCAGGGAGTGTGATCAAGTGTGGAGATTTTTCTCCACATAAATATACTGGAGCTAAGGGTAATTTTATAATGCTCTAAGCTTAGCAAGACCTCTGCTTCAAGGTCAGCCGGTATTGATCCAGTGGGAAAACATCACAGCAGTCGCCCACGTAAACAGACAGGGCGGCACAAGAAGCAGGAGGGCAATGGCAAAAACTGCAAGGACTTTTCGCTGAGCGGAAAATCATGTGATAGCACTGTCAGCAGTGTTTCATTCCGGGAATGGAAACTGGGAAGCAGACTTCCTCAGCAGGCACGACCTCCACCCGGGAGAGTGGAAACTTCATCGGGAAGTTTTTCCACATGATTGTGAACCGTTGGGAAATACCAAAGGTGGACATGATGGCGTCCCGTCTGAACAAAAAACGGGACAGGTATTGCGCCAGGTCAAGAGACCCTCAGGCAATAGCTGTGGACGTTCTGGTAACACCGTGGGTGTACCAGTCGGTGTATGTGTTCCCTCCTCTGCTTCTCATACCTAAGGTACTGAGAATTATAAGACGTAGAGGAGTAAGAACTATACTCATGGCTCCGGATTGGCCAAGAAGGACTTGGTACCCGGAACTTCAAGAGATGCTCACAGAGGACTTATGGCCTCTGCCGCTAAGAAGGGACTTGCTTCAGCAAGTACCATGTCTGTTCCAAGATTTACCGCAGCTGCGTTTGACGGCATGGCGGTGGAACGCCGGATCCTAAGGGAAAAAGGCATTCCGGAAGAGGTCATTCCTACCCTGGTCAAAGCCAGGAAGGAGGTGACCGCACAGCATTATCGCCACATGGGGCGAAAATATGTTGCGTGGTGTGAGGCCAGGAAGGCCCCACGAGGAAATTTCAACTCGGTCGATTCCTGCATTTCCTGCAAACAGGAGTGTCTATGGGCCTCAAATTGGGGTCCATTAAGGTTCAAATTTCGGCCCTGTCGATTTTCTTCCAGAAAGAATTGGCTTCAGTTCCTGAAGTCCAGAAGTTTGTCAAGGGAGTATTGCATATACAACCCCCTTTTGTGCCTCCAGTGGCACTGTGGGATCTCAACGTAGTTCTGGGATTCCTCAGATCACATTGGTTTACAACCAGTCAAATCTGTGGATTTGAAGCATCTCACATGAAAAGTGACCATGCTCTTGGCCCTGGCCTGGGCCAGGCGAGTGTCAAATTGGTGGTTTTTTTTCTCAAAAAAGCCCATATCTGTTTGTCCATTCGGACAGGGCAGAGCTGCGGACTCGTCCCCAGTTCTCTCCCTAAGGTGGTGTCAGTGTTTCACCTGAACCAGCTTATTGTGGTGCCTTGCGCCTACTAAGGACTTGGAGGACTCCAAGTTGCTAGATGTTGTCAGGGCCCTGAAAATATAGGTTCCAGGACGGCTGGAGTCAGGAAAACTGACTTGCTGTTATCCTGTATGCACCCAACAAACTGGGTGCTCTTGCTTCTAAGCAGACTATTGCTAGTTGGATGTGTAATACAATTCAGCTTGCACATTCTGTGGCAGGCCTGCCACAGCCAAAATATGTAAATGCCCATTCCACAAGGAAGGTGGGCTCATCTTGGGCGGCTGCCCGAGGGGTCTCGGCTTTACAACTTTGCCGAGCGGCTACTTAGTCAGGGGCAAACACGTTTGTAAAATCCTACAAATTTGATACCCTGGCTAAGGAGGACCTGGAGTTCTCTCATTCGGTGCTGCAGAGTCATCCGCACTCTCCCGCCCGTTTGGGAGCTTTGGTATAATCCCCATGGTCCTTTCAGGAACCCCAGCATCCACTAGGACGATAGAGAAAATAAGAATTTACTTACCGATAATTCTATTTCTCGGAGTCCGTAGTGGATGCTGGGCGCCCATCCCAAGTGCGGATTATCTGCAATACTTGTACATAGTTACAAAAATCGGGTTATTATTGTTGTGAGCCATCTTTTCAGAGGCTCCGCTGTTATCATACTGTTAACTGGGTTCAGATCACAGGTTGTACAGTGTGATTGGTGTGGCTGGTATGAGTCTTACCCGGGATTCAAAATCCTTCCTTATTGTGTACGCTCGTCCGGGCACAGTATCCTAACTGAGGCTTGGAGGAGGGTCATAGGGGGAGGAGCCAGTGCACACCACCTGATCCTAAAGCTTTACTTTTTGTGCCCTGTCTCCTGCGGAGCCGCTATTCCCCATGGTCCTTTCAGGAACCCCAGCATCCACTACGGACTCCGAGAAATAGAATTATCGGTAAGTAAATTCTTATTTTTCACAGGGCATTACTAGAAATGGCTAAATACATAGGCATAGAAGACATTAAAACAAACATAAATCATAGAGAAGTAGCAGTATCTGTGCTAATGGATGGTTTAAAAGAAGCATTAAAGACAAGGGTACAGACCATGCAACCATGTTGGCGAGGTCTGTCGGTGGCTACTTTGAGAGAGGCAGCTGTTGATCATGATCGGAATATCACCAGACACAGGGAATTACAAAGTGATAAGTTAATGTCCGTAAGTATACAGGCCCTGACCACAAGGCAACCTTTGTATAAATCACCAAACCCTGTGGGTAAGTCAAATGTGGTAACTTGTTATTTTTGTCATAGACAGGGACACATGGCACGAGACTGTAGAGCGAAAAATTCACAAAAATCATATCAACCCCCTAGACAACGACATGACACACGAAATTGGGATCAGGGTCCGCAGAAACGGAGTTATGAGCCACATGCAGGGGAAACAAAAAGATATCCCCCGAACAGAGACTGGCAAGCCTCTGGTAGTTCCCAGTTAACCCCCTCTCAAGTAGTTGCTGCCAGCGGGATTCAGGGAGGTCACCATACCCAATAGGGGTGTGGCCACACCTGTAATCTGCAGCCAGTAAAATTGATTGCAAGTCTTGGAAGTGAACCCGAAATTGCAATTGATGTAGCTGGTAAATCATTAAACTTCCTTGTAGATACGGGGGCGGCCAAATCAGTGATAAATTCGACAGTGGGCATGAGAACCACTGGTAAGACAATTCCAGCCATGGGAGTAACGGGAGTAGTCCAGCACTACCCTGTTAGCAAACCAGCCGAGGTTACAGTAGGGCCTTTGCACACCAAGCATTCCTTTTTGCTGGCTGCATCGGCACCGACTAATCTCCTGGGAAGAGATTTATTGTGTAAAATGGGGTGTGTCATTTATTGTACTCCTGAAGGTGTGTTCTTAGACATACCTGAGAATAACGCTCAGGAAGTGCGAGACATGTTAGACTCCCCATCAAAATTAATGTCCCACACTGTTATGTTAAATAGGAATCCATCCCAGGTAGAAAAAATGACATCCCAAATACCAGAGTCACTTTGGACTAAAGATGGACAAGACACTGGATTAATGGCAAACGTAGCTCCAGTAGTTGTGCAAGTAAAAGATGGTAGGATAGCTCCAAAAATCCCACAATACCCTCTGAAGCCAGAGGTGGAGTTAGGAGTATATCCCGTAATAGAGCGCTTGCTACAACAGGGCATTTTGGTAAGAACATCCAGCACTGCCAATAGTCCCATCTTCCCTGTGAAAAAGAGTGGGGGGAGGGGTTACCGGCTAGTGCAGGATCTAAGGGGGATTAACAAAATAGTTGAGTCAGTTCCCCGTAGTGCCAAATCCAGCTGTCATCCTTATGCAGATCCCTCCCACTGCGAAATTTTTCACTGTTATTGACCTCTGCTCCGCTTTCTTCTCTGTACCTCTGCACCCTGACAGCCAATATTTGTTTGCATTTTCATACAGAGGAGTCCAATACACATGTACTCGATTTCCACAAGGTTTCATAGACAGTCCAAGTATATTTTCCCAGGCTTTGCATGATTGTTTACAGTCTTTCCAACCAGAGAGTGGATCAATATTGATACAGTACGTAGACGATTTACTACTGTGTTCAGATTCACTGGAAGCTTCCCTGAAGGATACGAAACAGCTCCTGTTTCATCTTTCAGACACAGGACACAAGGTTTCCAAAGACAAACTACAATTATGCCAGCCTAAAGTAAAATATCTGGGACACTGTCTAACACAATGACTGAGACACCTGACCGCTGATAGAATTCAAGCAATTAGAGACATGACTCTGCCACAAACCCAGCAACAGATCAGAACGTTTTTAGGAATGTGTGGGTATTGCCGTAACTGGATCCCAGGTTTTTCCATTCTGGCATTACCTTTGCAGGAGATGGTCTCATCAAACAAACCTGATCGGATTTCGCATACAGACAAATCCGAGATGGCATTTGAGAGACTTAAACAGTGCCTAACGCAGGCGCCAGCATTAGGTATGCCAGACTATGGGAAACCCTTTGAACTGTACGGAACAGAAAGTGCTGGTTGCGCGGCAGGCGTCCTAACCCAAAAGCACGGTGATGCCAGCAGGCCGGTAGCATACTACAGCGCTCAGCTAGACACGGTAGCGCGATCCCTCCCCACATGCTTGCGAAGTGTCGCTGCGATAGCATTGCTAGTTACAAAAAGCGAAGATGTAGTGCTAGGACACAACCTCACAATTCATACGCCACATGCAGTGTCAGCCTTGTTGAATTCTGCCCAAACCAGGCACGTCTCATCAGCGCGGTTTACAAGATGGGAATTGGCACTAATGGCCCCCGTAAACATCACCATAAGGAGATGCAGTGCATTAAATCCTGCAACATATCTCCCAGGTGTGCCTGGGTAGGCACAAAGGGTGGAGGATGAGAGTGGTGGGGAAGGAGGATTTAATACAAAGGATGACACACATGATTGTATGGAATATTTGACCCAAAATTTCACGGCAAGGCCTGACATCAGTGACAACCCACTGGAAGATGTAGATCTTACTTTCTACACTGACGGTAGTTGTCACAGACAGTCAGACTCGGGAGACTTGTGTACTGGATACGCAGTCGTAGATGACCAAGGCACCATAGAAGCAGAACCGCTAGGCCCACCTCACTCAGCCCAGGTTGCTGAACTGGTTGCCCTAACCAGAGCATGTGAATTGGCTAAGGGAAAGTCAGCCAATATCTACACCGATTCTAGATACGCCTTCGGGGTAGTCCATGATTTCGGAGCCCTATGGCGCCTCAGAATTTTCATGACGGCAGCTGGTACACCGATAGCGCATGCAGCTCACATCAAAAGGCTTCTAACAGCGATACAGGAACCCGACAGAGTGGCTGTTATCAAGTGTAAAGCACACACATATAGCCAGGACCCAGTATCACTTGGTAACAGCCGAGCAGACGAAGCTGCTAAGATAGCAGCTGGTACCCCCAGACAGACAGACACCACACAACTGATGGTATTTAATACCATCAACACACAGAAGTTGTGTGAAATGCAAAATTTGTGTTCCACACAGGAAAAGGCAGTCTGGAAGGCAAAAGGATATGGCCAGGAGTCCTCAGGACTCTGGACAGATGGACAGAGTAAACCAGTGGCCCCCAGAGCATATCTTCCATGTTTAGCTGAGGCAGCACACGGGCTGACTCATCTGGGCAAGGAGGGAATGTGTAAGTTGGTAAGAGCATATTGGTGCGCCCCAGGATTTTCATCTCATGCAGGTAAGAGAGCAATGTCATGCCTTACCTGTTTGAGGAAGAATATCGGAAAGGCAATACCAACAGAACCATCTCATATCCCACCTACAGGCGGCCCTTTTCAGGTAATACAGATTGACTTTATACAATTACCCCCTTGTCGAAATTTGAAATATGTACTTGTTTGTATAGATGTATTCTCAAATTGGGTCGAAGCATTTCCTGCGGCCACAAATACCGCTATGTTTACTGCGAAGAAAATTGTGCAGGAATTTGTGTGTAGATATGGTATCCCTAGAATAATTGAAAGTGATAGGGTACCCATTTTACAGGTGATGTCTTTCAAGGAATGTGTAAGTTGATGGGAATTGATAGTAAGCTGCACACTCCATATCGCCCCCAGGCGAGTGCGAAGGTGGAAAGAGTGAACAGCACTATTAAAAATAAATTGAGCAAAGTTATGGCAGACACAGGATTGACATGGCCAGAAGCTTTACCCATTGTACTATACAGCATCAGAACCACTCCCAGGTCCCCTCTTAATCTGTCCCCCTTTGAAATCTTGTTTGGTCGACAACCGCATGTTATGATTAACCCTCAGGATGATTTGAAGTGTAACAATGAAGTGACTGTAAAATACCTGGTTAACATGAGTAAACAGCTAAGGAATCAAAATGACAATCTGAAGTTGGTGATTCCTGATTTGCCAGATAGTAATTGTCATGACATTGAACCTGGGGATTATGTAATGATACGGAATTTTCTACGCTCAGGTTGCCTTATTGACAGATGGGAAGGACCATACCAAGTCTTATTGATTAGCACGACAGCGTTGAAGGTTGCCGAGAGAGAGACTTGGGTTCATTCGTCTCATTGTAAGAAGGTTGCTGATCCAGAGAGGTCCCGTGATAAAGAACAGATGGTAGAGGAAGTTGTATCACTGGAGTGTCTGTTTCAGGAGGACTGAGACGGCACCTGAGCATTGAAAATAATAAGATCGGAGGCAGTTGTCGATCCCCTGTTCCCTTTTATTGTTTTTCTCCACTTCCCATCCCATCTCCCTCAATTATTTCTTTCCCCCTTCTCATTCTTCTCCATTTCCTCCTATAAGATGGACTTGCCCCAAGAGACTGTGATCCGGATTTTCCTGTTGACCATGATGTTGACCAGAGCAGTCTGTTCCGGCGAGAGTACCATGGAGGTCGAGAGAGGTTCTGGAATGGGTTCTGATGACAGAGATGGAGGCGTAGATTTCCAAGAACAACATAATCACCGAGTAAAGGCGAGTATCAGAAAACGATCTGGTAGCATTGACAATAGAAGAAATTGTGAAGGATTGTTAGCTGAAGAGAACTGTATCTGTAGGCTCTGTGACAGTGTAGTTGAGGATGGGTGTATCAAGAAATGCCAATCCAGTTTTAATATCCACATGGACCGGCATCCATTGAGTGACTATCACTCCTTAGTGGGTAAAGTGTTAAATCAGACAGATTGGTGGGTATGCTCTCAAGTACCTCAAGGCCGTAGCAAATCAGGATTAGTGCCCTTCCCGTTAACTATAGGGGAGGTACTTGAGCTAAGTGGTGGGAGACCGGTGGACAGGAGGTTTAATATCTCCAGTCCTCCTAGTTTGAAGCTCCACCAATATCATGTGGATAGATCCCTAGTATGTGTTAACATTTCCAATCCCCGAAAGCCGGGAAATTGGGAAGTGTCATGGAATAACCAAACCATGACCTTTTCATACAGAGCCGATAGAATGCCAACAGATACAGAACTTATCCGTCACATAGCCGGTAGTGGAAAATATTTCCGATATAGGTATACCCTAGGAAGTAGGACCATGAGAGTTGGAGAGGTATCACCAGGATACTGTGCACATATCATACAAACAGATACGTGTACTAGACAGATGGGAGAATTAGGGTTAGGAAATTATATATGGAAAATGTGTAATATGGTTATGTCCTACTCCATCCCATACGTTCTCCCCGATGATGCATATTTCATATGCGGGAGGAAGGCGTATAAGTGGCTTGCCCCAAACTCAGAAGGGTTGTGTTATATTGGAAAAGTACTGCCTGAGGTAATGACTGTATCACATACTAAAATGAAAGATATTCACCGCAGTGCCCAAGCTCCTTATACTCACACTCATTACGAGCACATCGTTAAACGGCACCTGATAGAGAGAACAGAGCATCCGGCCTCTGACCTGATCAGTGAATCCACCGGGATTCAATTCCTAATCGCGTTAGATATCACTCGTACCGCCAGAGGAGTGATAAATTATAAATATATATCTGCGCTTGCAAATTTATTAGACAATATCACTGAAATGTATGATGACACATTCAGGTATACTGGAAGGGAGCTCCAAGCTTATAAAACAGAACTGGTTCAGCATAGGATGATTCTCAATTATCTCACAGCTGTGACGGGCGGATATTGTGTCACCCTGGCAACTCAGTATGGAATAAAGTGCTGCACGTATATCACGAATAGCACCGAGGACCCGGTCGAGGTCATAGACCAAAAGATGGACGACATTCTCCAATTAAAGTGGGAATTCCGCAGGAGACACAATCTCACCCTTGCCGCTGTGGGTAATGAGCTGACCAGTTGGGTGTCATGGTTGAACCCGCGAAATTGGTTCTCTGGTTTAGGAGAATGGGCTCAAGGAGTCATAATGGATGTAGGGAAGTTCCTTCTATGTATCCTGGGTGTTGTCATATCGATTGGCTTGATATTTAGATGCGTTCAGGCTTTAACAAAGTGTAAACGTAGCGCCCGAGTGATGAGTTTAAGGAGTGAAGATACTGTAATAACAACGACTGATGTGATTTATGACCCAACGATAGAGACAATGTTGTGATGAAAATGTGATTCCACGGTCCGTTTCTTTCACCTGTTTCTCGTTTTTCTCCAAGGTAAAAAGACCCGCATGGAAGAGGAATTTGATGACCACGTATACAGACAACAGATGGACTAAAGAAGAAGTTTTGACAACCTTGTACACAGACAACTGATGAACTATGCCATAGACCCCCTTATCCCTAGTAACGTTAAAATCTACGCTAGCCCAACACTTTTTGTAAGTCTATGGACATTGACAAAGCTTTTGCCCGCACTTTTGACAAAAGCCCAAAGAAGACTGCAGTCAACAGACACCAGACAAGACTTCAATCAACAAATGCATATTAACCTCACATAGAATACCACTGCATTTACCATAATTGTTTCTTATCTTCATCTCTACAACCTTCAGGTAAAGACACACATAGTCGATAGGGAATACCGGCACAGATATCAGCATTCACATATTCCCCCATTCATGTATCATCAACTAAAATGTGCTCCCCCATTTTGTTGCAACCAAAAGCCGAAGAGAGCTCGGTAAAGTTTGACAGCCCATCCACAGACCCGTACCACGGGATAAGAAGGAATTCAAATGTATACTTCGCAATACCTCGAAGCTTGATTTAAAACACGTACGGCACGATGATACATGACCCCCCAAAACATGGATTCATACACACATGCTTCTGCTATCTCACTAGGTCATACCCTTTTCCTACCTTCTCCTCTCCTCCCCTACCCAATCATAGAAATGTATTATACATGACATATATTTTTCTCTTTTTGAAATGTTTTAGAAAGTGGCAGTTATTGTTGACTGCCAAAGGGTGGACTGTCAAAGTCAGAAAAATATCATGATGCACACTGCCATATTTGCACCTCATATGTGTCCCCGCTGCGCGTGCGTACGCTCTCCCGTGCGTGCGCATACTCGCTGTTGCGTGCACCCGCAGGCGCACGGTATGCGCATTTACGGTAGAGTTTATGTGCTCCTAGCGTGCGACTCGATCGTTACATATTTTTACCATATAATGTATTTCGTAGATTATGGTCCCTTTGATAGAATCTAAAAGTTTAGTTAATGTAGCATGTTCATAGACAAAGAGATCCCTCTTTGTTTGATACGAAGGGTCAGACAAGGGTTATACAGTGGTGTTTAGTATCCATCGGAAGAGTATTTAATTAGCAATATTCCGGTGTTGGTTTGAAGCGGATTACTCGCTCGTGCGAATAGTTATGGACATAAGAAGTTTATGGACATTTACTATTATTTGCACTTTATTATCCATGCGGCGGGAAACCTAGTTTCCCACCCACCTGAGCAGTTGTAAATAGTCACAGCCCACCTGTATGAATCAACCTATGACCTTTTGTTATAATGCGAAGACGAATTCCTGTGTCCAATGAACAATAAGAATATAGGGACCATTGTACTGTATTATGTGTAGGGTATAAAAGGACAAGCCGACCTGATCCAGCTCTCTATTCTCTTCACTGGTTCTCATTGCTGATAATCGGGAGCTGGATATCCAGAGGCGCATGCGATTGTTTCCCTTGAGCGTAAGTTTTCTCCGCAATCATATTGTCTTTCTTGTTATTGTGAGCCATATATCTCTCTCTCTCTCTCTCTCTCTTCTCCTCTTTCTCTCTCTTTCTCTTAAGTGTTATTGTACTGCTATTGTATTTCATGTGTAGTTATCTGGTTAGGTAGTCTATGTTATATTGGTAGTGTATGACTTGTATTGTATTATTCTTTTTGAACGTTCATTCATTTCCTTAAAAGGCGTTAGACCCTTAGACCGGTATTGTGTGTGTGTTCATTATATTGCAGTGGGTAATAGGAGCGTCTCTATCGCTCAAACAGCTTTAGTGTAAACCAGCTTACACTGTGTTGCATTTTCACCTTATCACTGCACAAGGGTTTACAGTATAAGTACATTGTTTATGGTATAGTTATAAAGGTTTAACATTGTGAGCATCAGCGCCGCTTGTGATCTCCTCATGGTCCCAAGCGTCCGCTACGCTCGTAGCATATCATTACGTTAGTCGGCAGCCTATAGCGTGCCTGCCTGTGATCTCTTGACCGTAAGCGAACGTGACGCTAGAGCGTCTCGACTACGGCTAAGCGATTGTTACGCAACGTGCGTACCCTTACGGTATACCATACGCCAATAGCGTACTGTGTTCTTTCACCTTTTAGAGGGTTTTAAGTAAGATAAATATTAGGCTTTATCAGGTTAAAAAAGGAGAATGTAGGAGCCTTGGTAAACGATTAACTGGGAGCCTTGGTAAACAATGACAAAATAAAAGCGGATATACTGAACAGCTTTTTTTCATCAGTATTCAGCAGGGAGGATCAGACTGTGTTAGTAGTGCATAATGACAGTGAAGGTAATGATTCTTGGCTAGATGCTTGTTTAAGTGAGGAAGTAGTCCTGGAGAGACTAAGCAACATAAAGATTAATAAATCACCGGGACCAGATGGTTTTCATCCGAGGGTTATTATGGATGTGGTACCCACGTTTGGGGTACGCCTACTACCTCCCAACGCAGCCCTAACTGCAGTCAGCGCTACTGGAGAAACCCTTTTTTGTGTAACTGGCACTGTCAGGGTTAAAACTTCCTTCTCTAGTGCCGGACAATAACTGGAGCACTAGGAACCAGTGTTACAGATAACTGGGAGGGGGAGAGTCATGGATTGGCCGCCGCAGAGCGGGAGGCAGCATGCCGTGGTATTGGAGGAAAGCAGAGTGCGGGAGAACTGGGGTGTCGTTGGCGCGCAGACCAGAGCGCGAGAGAGAGAGCAGAGCGGAGAGGCAGCCGAAGGGCGTCACGCAGCTGCCCCGACAGCAGAGAGAGAGAAGTGCCAGGAGGGGGTGGCTGACCCTTGCGCTGGAGCTAACGCCGCAGCTGATTGCCGGGCAGCGTGTGAGGAGAGCCGCACGCTGCTGCGGCTGACAGATAAGACCCGCCAGACTGGTGCCGCACATCCAGGAGAAGGAGAAAGCCGCGGCTAGCCGGAGCACCAGGAGGTCAGCGGCAGCCGGAGGGACAGAGCTGCACACAAGGAGATTGGGGATTCCCCCCACCAGCCGCCCACAGAGAGACAGTGAGTAGGATCCCAGCGTCCAGCACCCGGAGGTGGCAAAGGGGGTCATTCCGAGTTGATCGCTAGCTGCCGTTGTTCGCAGCACAGCGATCAGGCTAAAAATCTGCATTTTTGCGCACGCGTATGGGCTGCAGTGCGCATGCGCAAAGTACTTTCACACAAAACTTAGCAGTTTCACACAAGGTTGAGCGACGCTTTTCAGTCGCACTGCTGATCGGTGAGTGATTGACAGAAAAAGGGCGTTTCTGGGAGGTAACGGACCGTTTTCCGGGAGTGTGCTAAAAAACGCAGGCGTGTCAGGTAAAAACGCAGGCGTGCCTGAGAAAACGGGGAGTGGCTGGCCGAACGCAGGGCGTGTTTGTGACGTCAAAACAGGAACTAAACAGACTGAAGTGATCGCAAGGAAGGAGTAGGTCTGCAGCTACTCTGAAACTTCTTGGAAAAATGCAGAACCGGTCATAGGCATAGGCAAACTAGGCAATTGCCTGGGGCATTTGATATGCCTAGGGGCATCAGCAGCTTCTGCTGATTAAAATGATATGCGGCATGCCTATATTCTGTGTGTTGCATTTCATATGCAGATACATCCGCAGTCTCACACAGTATATAGGCATGCTGCATATCATTTTAATCAGCAGAAGCTGCCTGTGCATCCTAGCCACATAGCAATGCAACTAAGATGCATTTTCATTAAAAAAAGGTGCCCGACGTTAGCATTGAGGCAAGATTTATGAGGACACGTCTGTATCCAAGCAGAGGCAGAGGTCACAGTGTTAATGGCAGTGTGAATGCTGTGTGCATGTGAGTGGGTTGGTTGTTCAATAGTGTTCGGAATATGTGTAAGGAGCATTATGTGTGTCATGTAAAAATGCATTAATAATGTGCAACATATGTGTAAAGGGCCACTATGTGTTTCATTATGTGTATAAGGGCATTAATAATGTGCGGCATATGTGTAACAGGGTACTACTGTATGTGTGTCATTATGTGTATAGGGGCACTAATAATGTGTTAGGCGCCGGGGTCCGCTCGTCGGTGCGGCCCGGCGCCTAGCAACCAGGGATGCCGTGCACGTACAGCCGCCGGCTCCCTGGCAACGCTAGACGCCGGGCGCACGGAGCCGCTCTGACCCTAGCAACGGGGACGCCACGTTCGGGCCGCGTTCCCCGTTGCTGGGTCTGTTCTAATTGTATCATGATGTGCTGATTGTATCATGGTGTGCTGGCCGTGCAGCATGCAAGCTGCACGGCATTAATTGTGATGACCCAGTCTGGCTCCTGATTGGGGAGCTCACACTTATAAGCACCCTTTGGACTTCTCACAGACGCCGGTGATAGCTTCCTGTTTGCCTTTGTCAGTTGCAGAGAGTTTCCAGTCCTGCTCTATCCGGTTGTTCCTGTCCTCAGTGGTCCTGTACTCGGATATTTGTCATCTATTCCTGGAGTCTGACCGAGCACCTTTAACATCCTGTGGTGTTCGTGAGTCGCGGCGCAGCCGTGTGTTGCGGCTTGTCCGCTTACTGTTTATTATTTAGTTTATTTGTGTTCTGGAGCTTTTGCGGAGGATTCCGCTCCCACAGATCCACTCTGGTATCCAGCGGTGCTGGATAGGAGTAACGGATCAGTGGATCTTTGGTTGTCCTTTTCCCTGGCGGCTAGTCCGCACATACCTTGGTTTAAGTTAGTTAGCTTGTAACCCCTGGCCTGGTTGCTTAGTCAGAGGGCCCCTTGTTATCACCCTGTCTCGGATTTCCCTTTGTCTCCCATTAAGACCTGAGGGGGCATCGGGGTTGGGCAGACATAATCCGCCCTTCGAACGCGGCTGCCATGGGCTCAAGCAACCATAGTCTCGCAGGGGATTTCTGATAACACGGGCGAGACAACGGAGTTAGGGCGCCAGGGGTTACAAGGCTCTCCTGCTCCCACAACCAGCAAATCTTCCCAGTACTCAGACCTCTGCCATTAGATCTCCTCTGGTCTGGAGTACGGGAATCATAACATTATCACCGGCCAGACAAAAAAAAAAAAAATTAAAATTAACAGGAGTTGATTTTTTTTTACTTATTCAGTTGGGAGATTTTTGTCGGCCTCATGAATCCCACCGGTGTTGGGCCAAATCCTGGCCAGCTTCTAGTTAGTCAGATTCAAGAACTTACTCAGATGGTTCAGGATCTGTCCCTCCGGGTGAGGTCACAGGAAGATCTGTTACGGACTTCCCCGAGGGTCATTCCTGAACCAAAGATGCATCTGCCTGACCGTTTTTCTGGGGATAGAAAACATTTTTTTAATTTTAAAGAGTCTTGTAAACTTTATTTTCGTTTAAGACCAGTCTCCTCAGGTACGGAGGCTCAGCGGGTTGGAATTATTATTTCTCTGCTTCAGGGGGATCCTCAGACCTGGGCTTTTGGTTTAAAGACAGACGATCCAGCCTTATTGTCTGTAGACGCATTTTTAAAATCGTTAGGGCTACTGTATGACGACCCTGATAGAGAGGCGTCCGCTGAGAGTCAGTTGCGTGCTCTCAGACAGGGTAGGAATCCCGCAGAGATTTATTGTACGGAGTTTCGCCGTTGGTCGAACGACTGTGGATGGAATGACCCAGCCCTGCGCAGTCAGTTTCGCCTCGGCTTATCTGAATCTATTAAAGACAGTCTCCTTCAGTATCCCGCTCCTGAGACTCTCGATAAACTCATGGAGCTCTCTATTAAGATAGATCGTCGGCTCAGAGAGCGGAGGGCTGAAAAAGGAGCGTCTGTCGGGTCTACTCCTTGTGTTTTTTCCATCCCTGTGGACATGGAGGAGCCTATGCAGATAGGTCTCTCCAAATTGTCTCCTGAAGAAAGAACCAGGAGGCAAAATTCTGGTCTTTGTTTATACTGTGGAGGTAAGGGACATTTTGCCCGTAGTTGTCCGAACAAGTCGGGAAACTTCCCGACCAAGTGAGTTGTGAGGGGGTTCACTTTGGTCTGCAGCTTATCTCCTCAAATAATTCACTGTTAGTTCCTGCTAAAGTTTCCTTTGGCAGCCTCTGTTCCTCGGTCTCTGCTTTTGTGGACAGTGGAGCTGCAGGGAACTTTATGGATTTAACATGGGCCAAGGCCTTAGGTATTCCTCAGTTAACCTTGGGTAGGTGTGTCACCATGCATGGTTTAGATGGGAGTCCCTTGTCCAATGGGGTTATTTCTCTCTGTACACCTCCTGTTTTACTTTCGGTAGGAGCTCTACATTCTGAAAAGATTGAGTTTTTCCTTACCCATTGTCCAGCAGTTCCTGTGGTTCTGGGTCACCCTTGGCTGGCCTTTCATAATCCCATCATTGATTGGCAGTCAGGGGAGATCTTACAATGGGGTACCATCTGTAATAAAGAATGTATTACGCTTCCTATCCGAGTAGCTGCCGCCGTTCCCGCACCCATTCCTGTGGAATACCAGGATTTTGTTGATGTATTTTCCAAGGGCAATGCGGATATTCTGCCTCCCCATAGGCCTTATGATTGTGCCATTGAGCTAATTCCTGGTGCCACGTTGCCTAAAGGAAGGTTATATGCATTGTCTGGTCCTGAAACTGTGGCCATGAATGAGTATGTGAAAGAAAGCCTTGGGAAAGGATTTATCAGGCCATCCAAATCCCCTTTAAGTGCAGGTTTCTTCTTCGTAGAGAAGAAGGATGGTTCTCTCAGACCCTGCATTGATTTTAGAGCTTTGAATAAAATCTCAGTAAAGAATACTTACCCTCTGCCGCTGATCTCTGTCCTCTTTGATCAGCTACGTTCGGCTGTGATTTTTTCTAAGATTGACCTGAGAGGAGCATATAACCTCATCAGAATCAAGTCAGGGGATGAGTGGAAAACGGCATTCAGTACTCAGTCAGGCCACTATGAGTATCTGGTCATGCCATTTGGCCTGTCTAACGCTCCGGCAGTCTTCCAGGATCTCATTAACGATGTGCTCCGTGAATTTCTTGGAAGGTTCGTTGTAGTCTACTTAGACGATATTTTGATATATTCTGATTCTGTAGAACAACATGTTACCCAGGTGCGTCAAGTTCTAAAAAAATTACGTGAAAATCACCTGTATGCCAAGCTGGAGAAGTGTGAATTTCATGTTACGGAGGTATCCTTTTTAGGGTACATTATTTCCCCTCGGGGATTCTGTATGGAACCAAAGAAGCTCCAAGCCATCCTTAGTTGGGCGCAACCCACCAACTTAAAAGCAATTCAGCGCTTTTTAGGGTTTGCGAACTACTATAGAAGATTTATTCACTCTTTCTCTGACCTAGTTGCTCCCATTGTGGCACTAACTAAGAAGGGAGCAGATCCTACCAATTGGTCACGTGAAGCTGAGTTATCTTTTCAGGCCTTGAAACAAGCCTTTGTCTCAGCCCCTGTCCTCAGACATCCCAACCCAGAATTACCTTTCATTGTTGAGGTTGATGCCTCGGAGGTTGGAGTGGGGGCTATCCTATCTCAGAAGGATCCGGATTCCCTTGAATTACATCCTTGTGCCTTTATGTCCAGGAAATTCTCATCTGCAGAATCCAACTACGATGTTGGTAACCGGGAATTGCTGGCTATTAAATGGGCTTTCGAGGAGTGGAGACATTGGCTTGAAGGAGCGACTCATACTATTTCAGTTTTGACTGATCACAAAAATCTTCAATACATTGAATCAGCTAAGCGACTGAATGCCCGGCAGGCTCGTTGGGCTTTATTTTTTACTCGTTTCAAATTCATTATCACCTTCAGGCCAGGTTCCAAGAATACTAAGGCAGATGCCCTGTCACGCAGTTTTCTTCCAGTTCAAGACAACAGTCCTGTTACTCCCATACTGCCGTCCTCAACCATTCGGGCAGGCCTCACACAGGATGTATTTACCCAGTTAAAGCTGCTTCAACATCAAGCTCCTGGAAATACTCCTGCTGGTCGTCTTTTTGTCCCTGAGTTTTTGAGAGCAACTGTTTTGACGGAGTTTCATGATAGCAAAGTTGCCGGGCATCCGGGAATCGCTAAGACTTTGGAATTAGTCTCCCGCTCAGTATGGTGGCCTGGTCTTTCCAAAGACATTAAAGAGTTTGTTTTTTCGTGTCAGGTCTGTGCACAGCATAAAGTTCCCCGTTCTTTACCCATCGGTCAACTTATGCCCTTGAATGTTCCTCTTAGGCCATGGTCGCATATCTCCATGGATTTTGTGGTGGACCTCCCTCTGTCAGCCGGATGTCGAGTCATATGGGTGGTAGTGGACCGTTTTAGCAAAATGGCCCATTTCATTGCTCTTCCCCGATTGCCATCTGCCCAGGGATTGGCAGTCTTGTTCCTCCGCCATGTTTTCAGACTCCATGGCTTACCCACTGATATTGTTTCTGATCGGGGTCCACAATTCATTGCACAATTTTGGAAGTCTTTTTGTGCTTCATTAAAGATGAAGTTATCTTTAACGTCCGGCTATCATCCCCAATCCAATGGGCAGACTGAGCGAGTTAATCAATCTCTAAAACAATATTTGCGTTTGTACTCGGCCAAACTCCAAAATGACTGGTCGGAGTTTCTTCCATTGGCGGAGTTTGCTTATAATAATGCCTGTCATTCTTCCACCAATGTGTCTCCATTTTTTGCAGTTTTTGGTTTTCACCCCAGAGCTAATTCATTTTTTCAACATTCCTCTGTCTCCTCACTGGCCCTGACCTCTCATCTTAAACTTATTTGGAGAAAAGTGCACCTGGCTCTCAGAAAAGCGGCATTCCGGGAAAAAAGATTTTCTGACAGGCTCCGGCGGCCGTGCACTTTTAAAGTAGGAGATAAGGTGTGGTTGTCGACTCGCAACATTAAACTTCGACAAACCTCAGCCAGATTGGGTCCTAAATTTATTGGACCATTTCACATTATCAAAAAAGTCAATCCAGTTGCTTTCCGGTTACGTTTACCAAAAACTTTACGGATCGGAAATACCTTCCATTGCTCATTGCTGAAACCATATGTTTCGTCCAGTAGATTTCCTCGTAAAATATCTCAGGGGAGATCACCTATAAATGTACAGGGTCAGCAGGAGTTCTTGGTGGAGAAGGTTCTCGATTCCAAGTTGTCCCGGGGTCGGCTTTATTTTTTGGTACATTGGAGAGGTTATGGGCCAGAGGAAAGGTCTTGGGTCCTGGATGAGGATCTTCATGCCCCGAGGCTCAAAAGGGCATTTTTTCGAGAATTTCCTCAGAAACCTGGCTTTAGGGGTTCCTTGACCCCTCCTCAAGGGGGGGGTACTGTTAGGCGCCGGGGTCCGCTCGTCGGTGCGGCCCGGCGCCTAGCAACCAGGGACGCCGTGCACGTACAGCCGCCGGCTCCCTGGCAACGCTAGACGCCGGGCGCACGGAGCCGCTCTGACCCTAGCAACGGGGACGCCACGTTCGGGCCGCGTTCCCCGTTGCTGGGTCTGTTCTAATTGTATCATGATGTGCTGATTGTATCATGGTGTGCTGGCCGTGCAGCATGCAAGCTGCACGGCATTAATTGTGATGACCCAGTCTGGCTCCTGATTGGGGAGCTCACACTTATAAGCACCCTTTGGACTTCTCACAGACGCCGGTGATAGCTTCCTGTTTGCCTTTGTCAGTTGCAGAGAGTTTCCAGTCCTGCTCTATCCGGTTGTTCCTGTCCTCAGTGGTCCTGTACTCGGATATTTGTCATCTATTCCTGGAGTCTGACCGAGCACCTTTAACATCCTGTGGTGTTCGTGAGTCGCGGCGCAGCCGTGTGTTGCGGCTTGTCCGCTTACTGTTTATTATTTAGTTTATTTGTGTTCTGGAGCTTTTGCGGAGGATTCCGCTCCCACAGATCCACTCTGGTATCCAGCGGTGCTGGATAGGAGTAACGGATCAGTGGATCTTTGGTTGTCCTTTTCCCTGGCGGCTAGTCCGCACATACCTTGGTTTAAGTTAGTTAGCTTGTAACCCCTGGCCTGGTTGCTTAGTCAGAGGGCCCCTTGTTATCACCCTGTCTCGGATTTCCCTTTGTCTCCCATTAAGACCTGAGGGGGCATCGGGGTTGGGCAGACATAATCCGCCCTTCGAACGCGGCTGCCATGGGCTCAAGCAACCATAGTCTCGCAGGGGATTTCTGATAACACGGGCGAGACAACGGAGTTAGGGCGCCAGGGGTTACTAGGCTCTCCTGCTCCCACAACCAGCAAATCTTCCCAGTACTCAGACCTCTGCCATTAGATCTCCTCTGGTCTGGAGTACGGGAATCATAACAATAATGTGCAGCAAATGTGTAGGGGGCACTATGTGTCATTATGTGTATAAGGGCATTAATAATGTGTGGCATACGTGTAAGGGACATTATGTGTAAAAGGGCATTAATAAAGGTTGTCATAATGTGTAAGGCGCATTATGTTTATAAGGACATTAATAATGGTCTCATATGTGTAAGGGGCATTACTGTGTGGAATTATGTGTATAAATGCATTACTAATGTGTGGCATTATGTGTATAAGGTGCTCTACTATGTGGTGTTGCGTATAGAAAGGGCACTACTGTGTCATCTAATGTGAATAAAGAGCAATAGGGTGTGGTGTAATGTGAATAAGGAGCAATTCAGTGTGTGTAATGTGAACAAGGGGCTCTACTGTGAGGAGTAACGTTTATAAGGTAAAGTGATACTACTGTGGGATGTAAAATTAATTATGGACACTATCGCATGATCAAATGTGAATAAAGTTGCAGTACTGTGTGGCATAATTGGAATTGGGGTTACTATTTGTGGCCATGCCCCTTGCCAGCAAAAACACAACCCTTTTTGGGCTGTGCGCCAAATGTGCGAACTGTTCCTATTTAAAATATAGGGGGTACAAACACCAAAATAATGACTGCTATGGGTGAGGGGTGATGGTGCTGGGAAAGAGGTGCAAGCTCAGAGGCGGTACCAGCGGTGGTGCTAGGGGGCACCAGCCAAAATATTGCCTAGGGCATCATATTGGTTAGGGCCGGCTCTGGAAAAATGTATCCACTATTCTGCTAACCTTTCGTTCGCACTTCTGCTAAGCTAAGATACACTCTCAGAGGGCGGCGGCTTAGCGTTTGCAATGCTTCTAAAAGCAGCTAGCGAGCGATCAACTCGGAATGAGGGCCAAAGAGAGAGAGGGAACCACTGCAGGTACACTCACTAAATCTCCCAGCTGGCTGATATTATTGGGATCCTCCACCCCTACAACAAATAGATATAGCTGGGGACTGGCACGAGTAGTGAACCCTGGGAACAAGGGGGACGCACCTGACCCCAAATAGCCCTATCTAGGACCCCTCAGCTAACAGTGCCTTACCACTAACCACCAAGGGGTGGTATTATATATGAACTAAGTCCACTGGTAATTATACAGTTCAATAAAAAGGACAGAGTGGTTCAAATCCCTGTTCTGGCCCCTGCAAACCAGAACTGTTTTGTGACTTTACCAGTTTTTACTACTGGAAGCTAACTGACTTACCTTCCCGTGGATACAAATAACCACCAGTGCCACTATTTGTTGTTGCTGTGTTATATTACAAATAATCCAATCTGCACACTTTCCTACAAATACTTACCTTACATCCAATGACGTCTTCCCAGGAGTTCATTGGTATAGTGCAAGTTGTCTTATTGAGGGAGACACTGATCTCAAACGCCAACTAAGGCGCAAGAATTGAACGTTATTGTATAATGTACAGCGCCACCCTGGGGATAATTTAGGTAGTGGACCAAATTGATTGCCAGGACATTTCTTGCCTTAAACTTGTTTGAAGCAGGGAAACATATCCTAATGAGTAATGTTGCACTTGATTTATGCGATTGTTTGACCAAACCATTGTTGTGCTTTTCAAATGTGTAAACTGTGATTGCTGTTACCGATCCTACCGTAACTGGAATACTGTGAGGTCTAATAGTAATATATTGATATAACTACAGCTCTGACTGATAACATTCCATTCAATAAATGGTTGTCACTGTCTCCCACACCGGGTGGTCTTTGAGTATACCGTGTTTGGGTTGTCCTTCTGGGGTCCTCCTTGTCCTTCTGTCTCAGCCATACAGGTGACGTGAAGAATAGTCGCTGGGCTCGACATCGTTGAAGAGTGGATTCGGCTGATAACGAACACAACTGAACCCCAGGTATGAACACACTCTATTCACTTTATAGCGATATTACATGGAGCTTAAGGCATACCTTGCAAGACCCTTATACTTGATTTTCTATAGTTCCATTAAATCGGGTATGGTACCGATGGATTGGCGTATAGCTGAGGTGGTGCCGTTATTTAAAAAGGGATCTAAAAATCATCCTGGGAACTATAGACCAGTTAGTTTAACCTCTATAGTGGGTAAAATATTGGAAGGAATTTTGAGGGATAGCATAGAGGATTATCTGCGGAATACTAAATTTATTAGCAAGACTCAGCATGGGTTTGTGAGGGACAGATCATGTCAAACTAACTTAATTAGCTTCTACGAGGAAGTGAGCGATAATCTTCACCAGGGAAAAGCAGTGGATGTGGTCTATTTAGATTTTGCAAAAGCCTTCGATACAGTGCTTCACAAGAGACTGATCATCAAATTAAGGGAACTTGGCCTAAGATATACTGTTTGTACATGGATAGGTAATTGGCTGGATAACAGGGTACAACGAGTAGTGGTCAATGGGATGTACTCCAGCTGGGCACCAGTAGTCAGCGGTATACCACAAGAGTCCGTACTTGGCCTGCTGCTGTTCAATATATTTATTAATAATCTAGGAATAGGCCTGGGAAGCACAGTATCAATCTTTGCAGATGATACTAAACTGTGTAAGGTATTTAATTCGGAAATAGATGTGGAGTCTCTACAGAATTACTTATTTAAACTTGAATCCTGGGCGTCTAAATGGGGAATGAGGCTCAATATTGAAAAATGCGAAGTTATGCATTTTGGGATTAAAAACAAACTTGCATCCTATTTACTTAATGGGGAATATATAGGGGTAACAGTAGTGGAAAAAGATTTGGGGGTCCTCATAGATAATACGCTCAATATCAGTACACAGTGTCAAAATGCAGCGAAGAAGGCAAGTAAAGTCCTTGCTTGCATAAAACGGGGTATTGAGACAAGGGACAAAGATGTAAGCCTGCCGCTGTACAAATCATTGGTACATCCGCCCCTGGAATATTATGTTCAGTTCTGGGCACCATATTCTAAAAAGGATAATGAGGAACTAGAAAGCGTTCAAAGGCGCGCTACTAAACTGATTAAAGGGTTAGAGACACTGGAGTACGAGGAAAGGCTAAATATGTATACTCTAGAAAAGAGGCGTCTAAGAGGAAATATTAATATCTTCAAATATGTAAAGGGTCATTATAAGGAGTTAGCAGGGGATTTGTTTATTAATAGTACTCTGTATAGGACACATGGACACTCACTGAGGAGAGAAAATTCCGTACAAAACGTAGGAAAGGGTTCTTCATGGTAAGGGCAATAAGGATTTGGAACTCCCTGACGAAGAAGGTAATAATGGCAGACTCTGTAAATGCATTCAAAATCAGATTGGACAGCTTTCTAGCTGAAAAAAGTATCCACGGCTACAGCATTTAAAACATTGACATTAAGTATCTGGGAGTTGTACGAAATATAGTTGACAATTGGTACGAAACCATTACTTCAGCTGGTTAATTATAATGTGCACAGCTAAACACAGAAAACAGGTTGAACCCGATGGGCATTTCACCTCTTTTCAACCTCAACAACTATGTATATCTGTATGCATGAACGCATCAGCTCTGGGTGCTGATTTTGGGGAGGGACAGTGGGCTTGCTTACCTATTATATACCTTTCATACGTCGGTCTCTGTATCGATCATGACTATTCCCATCACCACTCCATCAAGAAGTTTCTGGATGTTACCATACCCCAGGTGGCCTAGCCATCTGTGACACAGCTCCATAGATTGGCTTGTCTCAAAGGCCCTCATCACACAATGCTCTTCGGTGTCTAGAATATATAGTTACTGGTACCCGGTGGCTGTTGCTATTTCAGTCCCTCTTCTATTTTGCATGACAAACATGCCCTCTGCAACTTGATTTTGAATCCTTTATTTTCCAGGACACTTATGACAATGAAGTTTGTCCCCACATCTGGTACATATAACACATATCCTGGATGTCTGTGAATATGATTTTGCCTTTAATTCTCAGATGTTCTGTGATTGTCCTGACTTTTGTTGTGCTGTAAGCACTTAGGGGCCCGTTTATCATTGATTGCATTTGCAAAGTGATCTAGGCTCGATATTAGCACCCAGGATAGCATTGCAGAATGCGATCACACCGACTAGATGTATCATCTGGCAAAGGCTCTGAAAGGAGCCCATCCCTGTGATGTGCCGAGTGTAGGGCCGGAGCTACTGCATGGTCCCTGCTGACCACACAAGCACAGTGGCCACTTCCAGGGAGGTTTCCAAGGGAACCCTCTGATGGCTGGAGGTGCGAAGGCCAATATTACATTCTGGATATTTATACATCTGGCAAATTGCATCCTCCATAGACACCTATAAGGGATGCAGCTGTCTGCGGGAATGGAGGGATTGCATCAGGCATCCTTATGCTGCGGTCCCTCTTATATACATTGCTTATTTTTTGCAGCTAACCCCCCAAAACAGGAATAGCCGCAAATATTGTTTGATAAATGGGCCCCTTTGTCTCCAATCCCCTGACTATTATAGCATCACACATACTCAACAACACTGCTGATTGCAACTGAAATGCCTCATGACTCCTGAATCCATATACCAGCAATCCTTCCTACGACTGTGACATTTAAGGCTGACATGCCACTTGTTCTCTCAGTCTGCATTCAGAGACTTTATGTCCCATTTTGTGACATAGGGCCTGATTCATGTTTGTAAGTAAAGCAAAAAAGCAAGCAACTGGATAATGCAATGTTGCACTGCAGGTGTTTTAGATGTAATATGTGCAGAGAGATTTAGATTTGGGTAGGTTAAATACTGGCTGCTTTTGCATGTAGCTCACAAATGTTAGACAGCTTTATTTTTACACAGCAATTTAGATTTCAGTTTAAACACACGCCCACCCAAATCAAAATTTCTTTGCACATGTTACATCTGCCCCACCTGCAGTGCAACATGATTTTGCCCAATTTTTTCAAGCTTTTTTGCTTTACTTGAACTCAAACATGAATCAGGCCCATGGTGATATACAAAACCTTTGTGAGCAAAGCAGAACTCTCATCATTGGTTTCAGTTGGTATACATTTTGGAATTGTAGCAGTTCAGCCATTACCATCTCTGTTGATAGCTTAGTTGTACTGAATTCTAAAGTCATCTTCCCGAAGATGTCACTGGGAAGATGGCACTGCTGAGGAGGAAGGATCCTCTTGCTGGCACAAGGTAAGTAGACTCTGTGCAGGGCATGCAGTATGTACACAAATGAAGTAATTTTTAGGATTACTGCCTCACTGCACTGGGTGCCATGGGTTTGATTCCCATCATGACCCTAACTTGGTGGAGTTTGTATATTCTTCCCGTACTTGAGTGAATTACCTCCGGGTACTCTGGCTTCTTACCACAATCAAAAAATATACTGGTAGGTTAATTGGCTTCTGACAAACGTTAACCCATGTGTGTGTGATGCCAATTGCGATTCCCACCTCCATTTTTCCCCACTGTGGGCGCATGGGCAGCACTCTAGGAGCTGCTTGCTATGCCCCCAGTCCCTCTCTCCATGGAATAGATGCTGTGGACATGCGCACAGCATCTATTCTTCGCTGCTCTGCTGAGCAGAGCAGAACGCGCCTTCCAACTTTCTCCCCCACCGTAGGACACTGCTGCCTGTGGGTGAGACAGAGGGACACTGTCCAAAAAATGGGACTTTCCCACAAATATTGGTACAGATGGGAGGTATGGTACTGCAGGGGACCTGCCCATTTTATTTGTACTGGGCCCAACAGTTTGTGATGGGGCAGCACTGGGAAGTACTATCCAGTCTCAGGTCTAGGATATTGGTGTGTAGTCATGGCTTAATGGTATTGTTGTACAGTCACAGGCTTATGTTAGTACTAGCCACACAGGTCTATGATTTTGTTATACAGGTACGGCATACAAAAACAGTGTAATGATGGAAAAGCAGCGGCAAAGAGCCCCATGAGAGGTGGGATCTACAGTGAGCCATATGGTCTTACATGGGAACAGGGAAAAGTGGTCAATATGACATTATCTTTCATGTTAGGAGCATTGGCAACAGCTGGTTAATATTCAAGACAGTAATACAGAGTTATTCTATTAGTTTTTTATACTTTCCCCACCCCAACCCCATTCTATGCTGGCAGTAACATGGGCTAAGCAACTTTACCAGTACACCGCCAGTTTATATGTCATATACTGTAGACCAGGAGAAGCCAATGAGTCTGTCAAGTTAGCAAGAGATCTTGAAATTAATTATATTTTCCTATTGCTGCATATCGCGTCAACACCCCAGAATTTACCATTACTCACATCCAGGGATAGGGGTTTCAATATGAGTCTGTCCCTGCCAAGTGTAAGAAGTAAAGTGATCGCTAATGTGACCACATTACCTCTGGGTGCAGACCCCAGCAGCTCTGCTGACTGCACATGTGCTAGCGGGCATTAGCAAAATATTTTGCAATGTGTATACCAAAGGCTACAATTGCTAACGCCATCTATAGATGGCATTAGCTATTGGGGCCAAGAGCCGGAATGCTTTGCATGCTGGAGTTTGGTAATTTGGCAGTCCAGCAGTCCCTGTAGAAACTGCTGTTGCGATTGAAAATTGAGGAACCACAGCAGATATCTCTGATTTAAGGCATCACTTTCTCACATCTCCCACTCCCACCTGGGATTCCACTTCTGGCACCTCCCAGGCAAAGCCTGGAAAAAACAGTCAGCAAGTATGCCCTGTTCTGTGTTATTATAATTATATGCAGCCATAGAATTATGATTACTTTTATATAAAATGTCTTACAGTATGTTAAGGGTCAAGCAACAGCTTATTAGTTAAAAGCCCCTTTCTCTGAGAGATGAGTCGGCCTGGCAGAAATTGTGCTGAAGAACAGACTTCTCGGCCCAACAGCTGTTTGTCATTTTAGCACTGACTTTAAGTGAATGCAAACCGCTATCCTGTTTGCCTCTGGAAATAGTAAATAAATATCAGTTTCTTTTGAACGTTTGTCATACACCAGTGGGCATTTTCCAAACTCTTTTATATTTTAAATAACATAAGGAAGAGAAATTATTTACAACTACAATTTGTGCGTCTTTTTTTGTTCAAAAGGTTCAATAAAAACAGAATTGTACAAATTTTACTGCAGCAGTATTATTATGGAATTCATTCAAAGTGATGTATAGTTTGATTAGCATTACTAATTAAGAGATTTGGAACTCAGTGTTTTAAAAAAGTTTAAACTATTTTTTTTCCATATAATACTTTAATTTCTGGTGGCTTTTATGATTATTTCCTTTGTACCATGGTCAGGCACACCAACAAATGTTTATCATAGCCATTTAAACTACTTTTCTTACGTTAAAAGTAATTAATACATTATAAAAGTATTAATTTATTAATGTAACAACAGAGAACCTATCTTACACGGAATGACACAAGACAGATTTCCTAGTCTGAACTAGGCTGTGACACATTTACTGTCAAGATGGAAAAATAAACCTGTAGAATTAATTGGTGTGAAGGATGGTTTGTTAAAGCTAACATTTGCTAAAAACAAATTGAAGGGCTACGGGATGAATCCCAGAAGATTATACCTATCTTACCTCCAACTAATTAGGTGCCAGGCTTGCGGCATCCTTCAGGATCCTAGCGTCGGGAACATAAATGCATCCCCACAAGAACTGTCTGATGGTTGATTTTATCAACTTTGTCCCAAGCACCTTCCCTAAATTGGGAATCCTACATCAAAACCATCTATAAAATTACACTTCCCATCCCCTGTACTTCTCATTTCCAGAAAACCTGTTGTCATTCTCTATATATTCATTAATAAAAGCCTTCAGCTTATCAACCTCAAACCAATGACCAAACAGAAAGTGTAGTGTAAATCAATGCCTGGAACAGTACCTTAAGTCTATAGTAGGTTTCATCAAGATAACTGGATCGAGATATTACCTCTAACAGAGTTTTCTTATAACAATGGAAAGCATTCCTCAGCAATAGCAAGTCTTTGAAAATTACCTGTGCTACTCACATCCACTACAACAGGCTTTCCCAACATCAGTCCTCAAGGCTCACTAACAGTCCAGGCTTTAGTGATATCCATCCTTGAGCACAGGTGACTTAATTAGTACCTCATTTGTTTGGATTTAACCATCTGTGCTGAAGCCTGGATATAACTAAAACCTGCACTGTTAGTGTGCCTTGAGGGCTGAGGTTGGGAATATCTGCACTACAAGTTCATAAGGGGTGTATGGGATCTATTCATGAAGCAGTGTAAAGAGTGAGAAGTGAGACAGTGGAGAATTGCCCATGGCAACCAATCAGTGCTGAGGTAACATTTATCAAGTGCATTCTATAAACGTATACATAGAAGTTGATTGGTTGCTATGGGCAACTTCTCCACTGGCTTTCTTTTCTTTTTCTTTTCACTACTTCACGAATAGACCCCTATGTTCTAAGCCTTGGAGAAAGATAAAGTGGATGAAGATAAAGTATCAGCCAATCAGCTCCTACCTGCTATGTTACAGGCTGGGTTTGAAAATGACAGGAGCTGGTTGGCTGGTATCAGGGGCGGATCCAGAAGAAAATGAAAGGTGGGGGGGGGCACCATGATAGGGGAACAGTAATAGTTATATTTACATGCACCTAAGGCACGCGTGCTTCCAGATAAGGGGTGTGGTATCACAGGGGGCGTGGCCCCACAGAATACGCCATCAGGTAATGATTGGCTGTGGGAGCGCATCCTCATTTATTGACAATGTTTCACCCTGATGAAAAGGCTGATTGGGCCTTGAAATGTTGGTCACCTGTTCCATTAGGTATGGAGCCTGGAAGGCACCCCAGCACAATGTCATTATTATAGTTTTTAGTTGGTGGTGGCAGGTGCAGCATACCTTGTTTTGGGCACTGCACTGAGACTCAGACTGCAGGACACGAACTGCCCATCTCTGATTAGCAGAAGCAGCAAGCTGGATCTCCAACAAGCAGCATAAGACATCTGCAGGACAGCCCTGTCACAATCAAACGGGCCACCTTCTCAAAGCTGAGGCTGAGTGTGACTGCACCTAGCATAGTGGTAAAGGAAGTGGAGGAGAAAGTGCTGGGATACTGTGCGGTGCAGTGAGGGCTAATGAAGCCTTCTGCGCCGTCATAATAAGTAACAGTCTTACTCCATGTTGGCATTTGAACCCCGTGCCTGGGCTGGACTCTGGCGAGCTGGCAGTGGGGAAGGTAGGTTTCGGTGTGAGCAGGGGGAGGCTGGAGCTGCAGCTCCAGCATCCCTATTGGTTACCACGCGGACTTGCTGTTAGAGCAGCGGCGGATCCTAGTGCCTGCAGGCTCTTTTATCAAATCTGCCTGAAGGAAATAGCAGTGGTGCTGCTGCTGTTCTCCTTTTGAAAAAAAGGAGAAGTCAGAAACGACAGGGGGAGCACGAGCCCGAGTGCCCCCCCCCCCCCCCCCTTGATCCGCCTATGGCTGGTACTTTATTTCCATTCACTTTATCTCTCTCCAATATTTACTAAATAGACCCCTTAGTCTGACAAACATTGCTGGCCAGCTCCTATATTTTCTTTAAGAGATAAGGGCTGATTATCTACAAAGAATCTGAACTTAAGGTAAACATCACAAAAACTGGCTGTTATATTGGACCATTCCATATTCCATCTATACTTTGTATTCTGCAGTCAAGCTTCAAACTGCACTATCTATTGCACACAGTTGTACCCTGCCAGGTTCGCCTGCCCCTATCTTGGAATGGATACATGGAAAATGTATCCATTCCAAGATCAAGCCTAGATAACTTCTTCAGCACCTTCAGGTCTTCCTCTCATCAACATAAAGGGGCAAGATGAATATATTGTAGAAGGAATTCCATAATCTCACATTATCAGTGGCCAAATACATGGAAAGTCAGAAGATTATACTTATCTTACCTCCATGTAAGAAACTTCTTTGGAACCTATTGAGATTATTCATGCCAGCAAAGTAATCTGAGTTCTCTTACTTCAATTTAAGCCCAGTGGTGCTGGTACCCACTCCAATCACTATGGTGCTGGGTCCCTCTTATATCTCTTCACTTGCTGGAGCTATATTCAAAGCAGGGTTTTTACTCTTACTACAATAACTACCTTGATGTAGCTCACTTAGGGGCCGATTTATTGCCATCTGCATCTGAGGATGGTATGTGATAAAAGTGACCCAATCCGTAATGCGATAATTGATTACATCGCAAGGATGTAATCAATTATTGCATGCAGGGACAGAGCTTGCGAGAAAACTCTGTCCCTGCGATGCCACTCCACAGCATTATCAGGATATTTTTCATAAAAAATATCCTGAGTATGTGCTGCACACGTGCCACCACCATTGCTGCTACCACTACAGCCCCCCCCCCTCCCTGTTGTGATGACCCCTCGCTGATCATACTCACCTACCCAGGGATCAGTGATTGGAGCTCCGGTGAGGGCTGCCGGTCATTAGTGCTTTCTTCTGCGGTGACCTTCGGTGCTGTAAAGTGAGCTGCTGTTTTCACAGTAGTGCACGGAGCCCGGATGACCCGCAGCCCTCACCATAACACCGATTATCGGTCCATGGGTAGATGAGTATAATTTTTTTTTGCTTTTTTACACAGTGATCAGCTGATTACAATATGAGGTAGAAATAAGTTGTGCAGGAGGCAGCATATTGCAGTCTCAGGACAGCATTATTATCACTGAGGTATTTAAATTATATATTTTTTTTTAGAAAATTTGGGCAGATTACATTTACCATTATAAGAATAGGAAATGCAATCTTTTCCTAAAACATAAAAGTGAATTAAAGGGTTTGGAACAGTTTTTAACGAAAACTGCTGCAAAAGCCATTTAATATATTCAAGTGATACTAAAATAAAGAACACGGAGGGAGTGATATATGACAGTAGTGTGATAAACCTTACAGGCCTGTACACTTGCACTCTGAACGAATACTTAGGGGCAGGGTTGGACTGGCCCACAGGCGCCCTCCTGCAAACTATAAATTTTGTGCCCACCTACAAATACATATGTGGCCACTGTCATCCTACCCGCGGGCCGCAGCATAGCAATTGCAACTAGCTGCCGTAAGCTCCAATGTGTTCATAGGAACGTATGGACCATGTGATCCTATGGATCGCGGGTGCATGCACACGGACGCGTACACCAGTGGGCACACTAATAGCTGCAAATGAGTTGCTTTTGCTGCGATTAGCCTTTAAGTTGAGAAGGGACACATTTGTATGTCCTCTTGACATGTCTCTTTACAATGTTTCATAGTTTGAAATGTAATGAGCAATGCAGTATGATGCAGATGGTGAGAGTCAGTGGGTGACAGGGAGAGGGTGACAGGAGAGAGGTGATGGGGAGGGTGAGAGTCAGTGGGTACAGGTAGAGGGTGACAGGAGAGAGGTGACGGGAAGAGGGTGAGAGTCAGTGGGTGACGTAGAGGGTGACAGGAGAGAGGTGATGAGGAGGGGAGGGTAAGAGTCGGTTCAGTGGGTGAAAGGTAGAGGGTGATGGGGATATGGTGAGAGTCAGTAGGTGACAGGAAAAGTGTGAAAGGAGAGAGATGACGGGAACATGGTGAGAGTCAGTGGGTGACAGGTAGAGGGTGACAGGAAGATGGGAAGAGTCAGTGGGTGACAGGGAAAGTGTGACAGGAGAAAGGTGACAAGGAGCCGATGAGAGCCACTGGGTGACAGGTAGAGGGTGATGGGGAGATGGGGAGAGTCAGTGGGTGAAAGGTAAGGGGTAACAGGGAGATGGTGAGAGTCAGTGGGTGACAGGGAAAGTGTGACAGGAGAGAGGTGACGGGGAGCTGGTGAGATCCAGTGGGTGACAGATAGAGGGTGACGGGAACATGGTGAGATTCAGTGGATGAAAGATAGGGGGTGACGGGGAGATGGTGAGAGTCAGTGGGTGACAGGAAAAGTGTGACAGGAGAGAGGGGACAGGGAGAGGGTGTCAGTGGGTGACAGGGAAAGTGTGACAGGAGAGAGGTGATGGGGAGATGGTGAGAGTCAGTGGGTGAAAGGTAGGGGGTGACGGGGAGATGGTGAGAGTCAGTGGGTGACAGGAAAAGTGTGACAGGAGAGAGGGGACAGGGAGAGGGTGTCAGTGGGTGACAGGGAAAGTGTGACAGGAGAGAGGTGACGGGGAGAGGGTGAGTGTCAGTGGGTGACAGGGAAAGTGTGACAGGTGAGAGGTGACGGGGAGAGGGTGAGTGTCAGTGGGTGACATGGAAAATGTGACAGGAGAGAGGTGATGGGGAGCTGGTGAGAGCCAGTGGGTGACAGATAGAAGGTGACGGGAACATGGTGAGAGTCAGTGAGTGAAAGGTAGGGGGTGACGGGGAGAGGGTGAGAGTCAGTGGGTGAAAGGTAGGAGGTGACAGGGAGATGGTGAGAGTCAGTGGGTGACAGGGAAAGTGTGACAGGAGAGAGACGACAGGAGATGGTGAGTGTCAGTGGGTGACAGGGAAAGTGTGACAGGAGAGAGGTGACGGGGAGAGGGTGAGTGTCAGTGGGTGACAGGGAAAGAGTGACAGGAGAGAGGTAACGGGGAGCTGGTGAGAGCCAGTGGGTGACAGATAAAGGGTGACGGGAACGTGGTGAGAGTCAGTGGGTGAAAGGTAAAAGGTGACGGGGAGATGGTGAGAGTCAGTAGGTGACAGGGAAAGTGTGACAGGAAAGAGGTGACAGGGAGATGGTGTCAGTGGGTAACAGGGAAAGTGTGACAGGAGAGAGGTGATGGGGATATGGTGAGAGTCAGTGGGTGACAGGAGAGAGTTGACGGGGACATGGTGAGAGTCAGTGGGTGACAGGAGAGAGGTGACGGAGAGATGGTGAGAGGCAGTGGGTGACAGGAGAGAGGTGACGGGGAGATGGTGAGAGTCAGTGGGTGACAGGAGAGAGGTGACGGGGAGATGGTGAGAGTCAGTGGGTGAAAGGAGAGAGGTGACAGGGAGATGGTGAGAGTCAGTGGGTGACAGGGAAAGTGTGACAGGAGAGAGACGACAGGAGATGGTGAGTGTCAGTGGGTGACAGGGAAAGTGTGACAGGAGAGAGGTGACAGGGAGAGGGTGAGTGTCAGTGGGTGACAGGGAAAGTGCGACAGGAGAGTGGTGACGGGGAGCTGGTGAGAGCCAGTGGGTGACAGATAAAGGGTGACGGGAACGTGGTGAGAGTCAGTGGGTGAAAGGTAGGAGGTGACGGGGAGATGATGAGAGTCAGTAGGTGACAGGGAAAGTGTGACAGGAGAGAGGTGACAGGGAGATGGTGTCAGTGGGTAACAGGGAAAGTGTGACAGGAGAGAGGTGATGGGGAGATGGTGAGAGTCAGTGGGTGACAGGAGAGAGGTGACGGGGACATGGTGAGAGTCAGTGGGTGACAGGAGAGAGGTGACGGGGAGATGGTGAGAGTCAGTGGGTGACAGGAGAGAGGTGACGGGGAGATGGTGAGAGGCAGTGGGTGACAGGAGAGAGGTGACGGGGAGATGGTGAGAGTCAGTGGGTGACAGGAGAGAGGTGACGGGGAGATGGTGAGAGTCAGTGGGTGACAGGAGAGAGGTGACAGGGAGATGGTGAGAGTCAGTGCGTGACAGGGAAAGTGTGACAGGAGAGAGACGACAGGAGATGGTGAGTGTCAGTAGGTGACAGGGAAAGTGTGACAGGAGAGAGGTGATAGGGAGAGGGTGAGTGTCAGTGGGTGACAGAGAAAGTGCGACAGGAGAGAGGTGACGGGGAGCTGGTGAGAGCCAATGGGTGACAGATAAAGGGTGACGGGAACGTGGTGAGAGTCAGTGGGTGAAAGGTCGGAGGTGATGGGGAGATGGTGAGAGTCAGTAGGTGACAGGGAAAGTGTGACAGGAGAGAGGTGACAGGGAGATGGTGTCAGTGGGTAACAGGGAAAGTGTGACAGGAGAGAGGTGATGGGGAGATGGTGAGAGTCAGTGGGTGTCAGGAGAGAGGTGACGGGGACATGGTGAGAGTCAGTGGGTGACAGGAGAGAGGTGACGGGGAGATGGTGAGAGTCAGTGGGTGACAGGAGAGAGGTGACGGGGAGATGGTGAGAGTCAGTGGGTGACAGGAGAGAGGTGACGGGGAGATGGTGAGAGTCAGTGGGTGACAGGAGAGAGGTGACGGGGAGATGGTGAGAGTCAGTGGGTGACAGGAGAGAGGTGAGGGGTAGATGGTGAGAGTCAGTGGGTAACAGGTAGAGGGTGACAGGGAGATGGTGAGTCAGTGGGTGACAGGGAAAGTGTGACAGGAGAGAGGAGACGGGGAGATGGTGAGAGACAGTGGGTGACTGGTAAAGGGTGATGGGGAGATAGTGCGAGTCAGTGGGTGACAGGGAAAATGACAGGCGAGTGGTGTCGTGGAAATTGTGAGAGTCAGTGGGTGACAGGGAAAGTGTGACAGGGAGGCACAGGGTGGTGCTGCGGAGAGGCAGTGGGAAAAAGCATTAAAAAAGGCCACACCTCTAAACAAGGGCCCTTGCAACTGCATATTCCCGATGGGCCCTTCATGTCCCAGTCCGAAACTGCTTAGGAGTTACGTTTTTTGAGAGGATGGATTTGTTTTAGATGTTGTGGTTTTTTGATTGGTCCTGTCTGTTGTTATGGGAGGTTCTGTGGGTTTTTGTTGGTTGGTTTGTATGTATGTATGTGTGGGAATCTCTTCTCTTCAGGACGTTTGACAGAGCAGTACTCTGTAATTATATGCAATTTTTTACATTTTAACCTTGCTGTGGAGTATTTGGTCTGCTGGGTCTTTCTATTCTCCATTGCTGTCTGTATTTCTTCCTCTAGCATTCTTTATTGAGAGACCTAGGAGGGTGGTAGCTTTACCTGTCCGTTACCTGGCTGGCATATGTGGTATGGCATATGCCGTTAGTTCAGGGAAAGGCAGCTCTAGTCTGGCTGAAACACTTAAAGGCTTGAGGGGGCGGCCGGGATCTCGCACCTCAGAAGGCATCACGGGGGAGCGGAGGCCTCTGGCAGAATCCTGGTGGGCTCCAGTCCTGGTCCTGCCTGTTGTGGGCATCCCTGCATCAGGGCCATGATTTGGGGTCTGTCTGGTTCCCCAGCAGGGTATCCTGTCCCGGTGGTGTGCGCAGGGGTGTAGCGAGGGCGGCTCGGGTGGAGCGCAAGCTCCAGGCACCGGAATAGTTAGAGGGCATGCTGCAGAGCTGGAGGAGGAGAAGCAGAGGAGGCGCCACTGAGTCTGAGACTAGGTAGAGAACGGGGCAGGCAGAGGCAACAGCAGGAGGCACTGACAGCCAACACATGCTGGAGCTCTCCCTGCCCCTCGGAGCAGCTATTTCTGCCCCTCAGGCAATTCTGGGACATAATTTTCATTGAGAAATTGGGAGATCATCAGATCTGGGAAGAGGGTCAGTTTTGGGGGCATTATTTTCATTGAGAGATTGGGGGATTATCAGGTCTGTAAGAGGTCACATTTGGACCATTATTTTCATTAAGGGATTGGGGGGTTATGAGGTCAGGTCAGTCGGGGCATATATGTTTTTTAATTTATTTGTATTAAAAAAGTAAATAATTGAATACAGCTACTTCCATAGTGGCTCTACTGTGGTGTAACGTGTATGAAGGGCTCTCCCATGGCATAACATGTATAAGGGGCTTTACCATGGTTTTCAATGTATAAGGGGCTCTACTGTGGCATAATACTGTATGTATAAGGGGCTTCTACTGTGGCATAATATGTATAAGGAACTTTACTGTGGCATAATGTGTATAAGCAGCTCTTCTGTGGCGTAACGTGTATAAGTGGATCTACGGTGGCGTAACGTATATAAGCGGTTCTACTGTAATTCGTAACGTGTATAAACGGCTCTACTGTGGCGTAACGTGTATGAGTAGCTCTACTGTGTGGTGTAATGTGAATAACAGACACTACTGTGTGGTGTAATGTGAGTTGGTTCTATTATGTGGCTACGCCCCAATATTTTAGTTGTACGCCTTCGGCGCGCATTGTCCATATTGTATACATGGGGCACCCAAAGGAAACTTTCGCAATGAGCTCTACAAGGTCTAGAACTAACCCTGTCACCAATTTAAATATTGTTTTTTTTCAAATGTAACATGCCATCACATGTTGGCCAGTTCCCCAGTTCAGTAAAGGCTCACCAAAACATGCCCTTGCACCGGGCACTGTGGCACATTGCTACATCTCTGGGTGTGTGCATTGGATGCTGGGCGCACGGTGCGTGTAGGTCAGGGGAATCAAGGGCATGTCCGCAGTAGAAGACTGAAGTTGCTGGTGTCGACGTGGGGCTACTAGCCCGGCTCTGTGTGATGCAGGGCCTGGTGAGAATGCCAGGGTGCAGAGGCAGGTGAAACACCAACACCATCTTACTTCCTCAGATGTGGAGATTGATGGCAGCTCTCCTCTGCATTGGGGGCTGCGGGGGATTCAGCTGCGGCTGCTGCGATAGGAAGGCAAGTGCCTCTGGCTGGGTGGCAGTCCAATTGCACTAGGCAGCCATCTAGGGTGAGTGGTGGTATGTCTTATACAGTGCATCCGGAAAGTATTCACAGCACTTCACTTTTTCCACATTTTGTTATGTTACAGCCTTATTCCAAAATGGAATAAATTAATTTTTTCCCCTCAAAATTCTACACACACAATACCCCGTAATGTACATGTGAAAAAAGTTTTTTTGAGATTTTTGCAAATGTATTAAAAATAAAAAACTAAGAAATCACATGTACATAAGTATTCACAGCCTTTGCCATGAAGCTCAAAATTGAGCTCAGGTGCATCCTGTTTCCACTGATCATCCTTGAGATGTTCCTACAGCTAAATTGAAGTCCACAAATTCAGTTGATTGGACATGATTTGGAAAGGCACACACCTGTATATATAAGGTCCCACACTTGACAGTGCATGTTTGAGCACAAACCAAGCATGAAGTCAAAGGAATTGTCTGTAGACCTCCAAGACAGACACAGTGGCCTCCATCATCTGTAAATGGAAGAAGTTCTGAACCACTAAGACTCTTCATTGAGCTGGCCGTCCATCTAAACTGAGCGATCGGGGAGAAGGGCCCTAGTCAGTGAGGTGACTAAGAACCACATAGTCACTCTGGAAGAGCTACAGCGTTCCTCTGTGGATAAAAGAGAAACTTCCAGAAGGACAACCATCTCTGCAGCAATCCACTAATCAGGCCTGTATGGTAGAGTGGCCAGACGGAAGACACTTCTTAGTAAAAAGCAAATGGCAGCCCACCTGGAGTTTGCCAAAATGCATCTGAAGGACTCTCAGACCATGAGAAACAAAATTCTCTGGTCTGATGAGACAAAGATTGAACTCTTTGGCGTGAATGCCAGGCATCATGTTTGGAGAAAACCAGGCACTGCTCATCACCAGGCCAATACCATCCCTACAGTGAAGCATGGTGGTGGCAGCATTATGCTGTGGGGATGTTTTTCAGTGGCAGGAACTGGAAGACTAGTCAGGAAAGAGGGAATGACGAATGCAGCAATGTATAGAGACATCCTGGATGACAACCTGCTCCAGAGCGCTTTTGAACTCAGACTGGGGTGACGGTTCATCTTTCAGCAGGACAACGACCCTAAGCACACAGCCAAGATATCAAAGGAGTGGCTTCAGGACAACTCTGTGAATGTCCCAGCCAGAGCTCAGACATGAATCCGATTTAAAATCCCTGGAGAGATCTGAAAATGGCTGTGCACCGACGCTTCCCATCCAACCTGATGGAGCTTGAGAGGTGCTGCGAAGAGGAATGGGCGAAACTGCCCAAAGATAGGTGTGCCAAGCTTGTGGCATCATATTCAATTTGAAAAAATCTCCAAAAAACTTGTTTCACATTGTCATTATGGGGTATTTTGTGTAGAATTTTGAGGGAAAACGGAATTTATTCCATTCTGGAATAAGGCTGTAACATAACAAAATGTGGAAAAACTGAAGCGCTGTGAAAACTTTCTAGATGCACTGTAACGATGTGGTGAGGCAGGAGGAGATGGAGGAAGGGGGGGAGTGGATGGCGAGAGCCTCTCATCTATCTATTCCACCTCTTCTTCCACCTCCCTACTTCCGCTGCTCCTCCTGCCCCCCGCGACTTTTGCGCTGCCGCTACCCACTCTCGTGTCCTGACCTGCCGGACTTGGACATTGGGTATCCGTACGCTGCAGCAGCCCCATCAACCACCTGACTGTATGCCTTTCAGTGCATTCCTCTACGTCCAATCCATCTAACATGCGACTCTGGATACAAACAGTAATCACCCGAACAAGCAGCCCAATAGAAAAACGAGTGCCCCACCACCCAAATTAACTGCTCGTGCAAACATGCTCCTGTCAGGAAAACACAGAGAAAACCATTAATGAGTGAACTAATAAACAACCCCTGAACCTTGTCAACACAGCAAAGCACAAACGGATAAAATGGACCAAACGCCAACAGAGAACTAACATAAGGTAACCTGACATGGGAAGGGGGGGAGGGGGGAATGTTCAACCCAACTTGACTTGAGGCAAAAAATACAAAACATCCACCAGCCAGCAGAAGCTGGAGGTAAAACAAATTATTCCTCAAGACCTTCCCCCAAAGATGGTGAGTAGCTAATCCTCATGTTAGGATGCGCTGCACAGGCTAAAACCTGATGTATCTTCCTGAACACACCAGCTTGTCACCTGCCCAATTCCCGGATTTGATCCACGGACCAACCTGGCGGCCATGGCAGTCCCAATGTGAAACAAGTGTATTCCATAGTCATCCGGAGAAAGACCCAATTCCAAGATGCAATGCCTCAATATCCAACCAAACTGATAACAGGTAAGTGGCATCGCATCCAAATGCATCAACCAAGCACCCTGGGAAACTGGGCAAAGCCTTATGTACTGTAGGATGCAGCCAAGACCACAGTACAAATCCCGCAATCCTAGCAGTGACCCAATGAAAACCAACGCCCTTTACCAACTGGATCAATCTTGGAGCACTGCACCTCACAAAAGACCCCATCCTCCCAAACCACGACATGAGATGCCAACATAAGCAAAATGGCCACCTTAGAGGAGGTCACCATTTCACCAACCCTGAATGCCCATGATACGCCATCGCAAAAGCAAATTTAAATAAGAATGTTTCAAACGCTGATGCGCAAACCCTCAAAGTTACTTTCAAAATCCTACGCAGCAAAGACCTGTCAATAGTACGCCGTGTGTCAGGCAGAGTGGGTACTACTTTTGCCCAATCTTTCATGACTCATGATAGGAAGAACAACTTGGTAACAGCTATTTCAACCTGCAAGTGGATAAAATAGGAAATACCCGCCAGCAACTTCCTCACGTACGCTCTGGATTTCCCCGCCAAATAAAACTTCCAAACAAAGGCAAGAATCAAGGAATTTAAGTTCTTACCTATGTTGCCTCTACACTACAGGAACTGACTCCATTGTTCACAAGCGAGAGGTCAGCCAGATGTGTTGCAGGTGCCAGCAATATATGGGCTAAGACCTCCGTGTCGGCCGGAGTACATGCCATACGTAAGAGGGACATGATTCACCAAAGGCTTTAGCGTTCAATGGCAATCGCCTAAAGCGCACCCAGTCAAAGAGCAATATCGCAGCGGCCACCCTGCTGTCAACCCGCTGCACAGCATGAATAGAAATGTTATTCTGGAAGCATCGCAGCACAATCTGCGTAGGTAAACGGATAGCGGGAAGTGGGGCCAAACGCTGGCGATTAATGGCATAAAGCACCCCGAGATTGTCACACCAGAAAACAACCAAATGGTTGTCCAGCATATCACACCACAGCTCCTGAGGGACCATCACTGGAAAAAGTTCCAGCATCAGCAAATTCTTAGTGGGTCCTTCAACAAATCAATCATCGGGCCATAGTGGCGCATGGCCGCAACTAGGAGGGGGGCCCTGGGGGTTACGTGCCCCAGGTGCTGGAATATAGGGGGTGCTGTAGGGGGCGCTAAAGTGCATCATCAGCCAGCTCTAACCAGGCATTAACCAGATTTCTATCATCCTGTTGGACTCAGCCAAAGTCCTTTAAAGTCACTTGCTCACCAACATGAGACCTCAGTCTCTGTTTCCTCCTGCAGTTCATCGACCAAGAAGCTTTCACGGTCATCATGTTCTGGGAACCAATGGTCCTTGGCTTCTGGGGATACCTCAGCTGCTAATCTGCTGACCATTTGCTGTCGTCGTGCCACGTAACCACTTCCTGCAGCAATGGGAAATCACGTCCCAGGATCAGCAGATAAGGTGGTCTGAATGTCACTGTGGCTACCACTTTCAGTGGACGTCCTTTTATTGTTAGTGGTAGATGCACCTTGTTCACTCCTCAACATCCCCATGTATACAGGGGGTAAAACTTGGTCAGCCCCCAGAGGAACTATGTTAGCATAGACAATGGTAAGTGCACTGCCAGTGTCAGCTAAAACCCAGGCCTCCCTGATGTCCAGCTGTAACATCATATGGAATAGGGAGGTTTCTGCCGGGAAAATGGTTTTAGCAGCCATTCTGACCACAGGTCGAGTTGCTTCCCCCCACTTTGCATCCATCGGTTCATCCCAATGCATATGATCGGGCTTGCTGTAGTTTTCCTTAGCAACAGGAACATGGGCTCTGGGCTTCGGTACTGGCTGCGACCTTTGCTTAGCTTTGGTTAATTTTCCAAAACCGCTTAATCACCACTGCTAACTCCTCAAATGTTTGGGGATCAGCCTGCAGAGCCCAGTGTAGTACCTTATGGTCTAATGCCCGTATAGCATGGTCCAAAGCAACAATCTCCACTAGACATGGAACCGTATACCTCACTGTCTGTAGCCTTGATTTACTCAGTCTGGCTAGCTTGGCCTGCTGAACTCTAGGAGGCTCAGATGGGTTCAGTCACCAATCGTGAAACTCCCTGGGCTTTACTGGGGCCCGTCAGCCCAACCCTGCTGAGTATGGTCTACATTACATGAGGGTATGAGCAGGGGTACTTCTAGAGAGGAGAAGGGCCGTGTGAGACTACATCTTGCCCCCGTCCATTCTAGCTGGCAGCTCTGTAGACTCTGGGCACTAGGGTCACTAGGGGACCCTAGCGCTGTCCCAGAGTCTAGTGCACATATGCAGATCTCTGGGAAAATGATGCGGCCACCATTTTCACAGAGATTTCCGTTCTGTGCATGCGCAAATCTCTGGAAAAACGGCCACAGCGTAATTTACCAGAGGTTTCCTTAGAGATGCTGCCACCGGTGGGGGACTCTGGAGAGGTATTTAAAAATATTGGTGCGGGGAGTGCGGTGTGGGCCACCCCTGGACCCCGGGAGCCCATGTGCACCACACACTGCACCCATTGTAAATACGCCAGTGGGTATGAGCTAGCTTCAGCTACCATTAGGTCAGTATAAGCTCACTGTGAGCTAACCTGGCAGCCCATTCCTCCTTTGGCCGCTTTAACAATGCGGCAGTGCATTCAAAAGTGCAGAAAAATTCCTCAATATCATCTGAAGCTGTGAGTTTTTGTAACACTTCACAGTCCTGTCCACTTTTTTTTTATTTCCTACAACTCTTCATGCAGTAGTCGGATCTGTGTTTTCTGCCCCTATATCTGATCTTGCTGACTCTGTATTAGAGCTTGCTGCTCGGCAGCCAGATTTTGTAGGTCAGCAGACGGATTTTTCTGGCCTGTAGTCAATTCAGGAAACACCTTCAAAACTTCCTCCATATTTCCCTGCTTCTTATATACTAATTTATCAGGCCTAATTAACTGGCTAGGGTAAGCCAGATTCCCAGCACACTATCTAAGCTGGTTATCCTTTAAAATACCAGATCCATACGTACATTGAAAAAGCCAGAGCCACATAATACATTAAAAAATCCAGATCCACTAAAAATACATAAAAAAAACAGATCCACATAAAAATAAATTTAATAAAGCAAGATCCCCAAAAATACACTGAAAATACCAGATCCACATGAAAAAAATTAGAGATGAGTGGGCCCAGTTCTCAGTTGTCTCCGAACTTTCGGGATCCGAGGAAATCCGGGTTTTCCTGCCTTGCTCAGATTCCCAAATGTCATTATCCCAGTGTAGGATCTCGCAGGTTTTGGATTCCAAGACCACTGTGCTGACTCCACGCTGTGTCCATGCACTACAGTGGCTACTGTACTGACTCCACGCTGTGTCCATCCACTCCAGTGGCTGCTGTGCTGACTCCACGCTGTCTACATCCACTCCAGTGACTGCTGTGTTGACTCCATGCTGTGTCCATTAATTCCAGTGGCTGCTGTGCTGATTACATGCTGTGTCCACCCACTCCAGTGGCTGAGCTGACCTGACCTATCTGTGTCCACTGTGTCCATCCACTCCAGTGCTAAGCTGACCTATCTGTCCACTCGAGTCCCCTCACACTCCCTGGCCAAGCTAGATTATTACAGTACAGGCAGTTAGCAAGACATTGTTTATTATTTTTTCTATAGTGCAGGAATTTAGTTACATCTATTGTGTGTCACACTGGCGCAGCACTGTGACTCCACGGCTGTACCCCACTGCATTCACATAAATAATATAAGCAATGTGTCTCCGCAGTCTGAGTTAACAGTTAAAAAAAAGTCAAATAAAACTTTTTTTAAAATAGTTTTTTTTTTTTTGTACAACCTGTGTGTGTTATAACCCACTGCATTTACATAAATATAAGCAGTGTGACTCCGCAGGTTGAGTTTTCATTTTTTGAAAAGTTAAAATAATGTTAAATTTTTTTTTTTACAACTGGTACATGCTGTACCGCACTACATTTGTTCACAACTTCAAATAAATAAACGCTGAGTCCGCAGTGTAAGTTGTCAGTCATTTGCTAAAACACAGTTTAAAAACATGTGTTCTTTTGTTTGTGCGACTGGTGTGTGCTGTACTGAACCCCACTTCATTTGTTCACTTCACATAAATATAACTCCGAAGTGATGTGTCAGTAATTTTTAAAAAAAGTAATAAAATGTATTCTTTTGTTTGTACAACTTGTGTATGTTGGGTTCATCAATATGGATGACGAAAACAAACAGTCAAGAGAAAAGCAGGAGCAGCAACCAAATACTTGCACTTCAGCTGGTTCCACCATTCATGATTATACTAAACAGAAAGAAGGAGCGCTATCCATATAAAAGTGTATTTATTTAAAATACATTATATATAAAAAGATTCTCAGCAAATCTAGCCTCACATAGTCAACAAACATACAATTCAGACAATTAGAACAATTAATGGGTGACACACTCTATGTAGTAATCAAGCCAGAAGTGGGATAAGCAATATAAAAATAACTTTTTTAAGTCTCTATAGAAACTCCTCATATGAAAAAACAAGTATCAGCATGCAATTTGTATCACTTTGTATATTTCTTATACAGTAGCAATAAGACTGTAACTTTGCTGTTACTTAAAACCCATTCATGCAGCTTTGGATAGTTTCAGACAAAAATAGTTCTCTCAGCAGATATAGATCAGAGCACTTATATATATACTGCCTCAGTCAGGGGCAGATGTACTAAGCTTTGTAGAGTAATAAAGTGGAGAGAGATAAAGTACCAACCAAACAGCTCATAGCGGCAATTTTTCAAACACAGCCGGTAACATGGCAGATTGGTTGGCACGTTATCTTTCTCCACTTTATCACTCTCCAAGGCTTGGTACAGCTGCACCTCACTGTGGGTCCACAATGTTGGAGTTAGAGGTTGTCACAGGTAGCTCAGTCCCAGCAGTAACAGAGACTAAGGAATACATGGCTCCCGCATTGTGAAGACATTTATCTACATAATTTTAGAACTCAGTTAATTATAAGAGGTCATACACAGTCTTATGCAAACTTCAAAATCTGCTGCAATACCACTTGTGGCCAACAAGTGGCGATACATTGCCAAACCATTCTCCCAATGCTTACTCATTTGTCCCTTGAAGTATTTGCAAAGTATAAGATAAATTATAGATTAGATACGTCAACTTGTAGTTTGTTTAGTTTTGTTTCTGTACTATCTTAAGATCAGAGAAAATATTAGGATACTACTACTAACTAACTAACTTATTTTGCAGCATACTGCATGGCTTATTTTAATTTTTACTCCCCAGATGTCTATGTTTTTCCTTTAATGCCTCAGATGCTACAGTATCTCCATGTTGAACATATGCAGTTGTCATTCTAAATTCAGCACTCGTCTTTCTCTTTGTCCTATTAATCTCCTACTTCGCTAAGTACATTTTCAATGCAGATAATGTTCTGTTTAATAAAATGCCTGCTACTCCTAAAATGATCTATTCATGGCCAATCACAATACTTGGGCAATGGAGCGGCCAATGACATACAATTCATTATTCCATTTTACACGCGTTGACAAAACTTTGTATGTGTCCTGAAATGCACACTCTCACCAGTGCCATTCACTGAGACTGTCTCCAGGTTAAATGCCCTGGAACTGTCCCCAATTGTACTGCTGGGAATTACAGTGCTCCATCTGTCATTTACAATTGCTGACATGACAGAAACTGTCTGGGTCACTGAGTCAACTGGCACCACAGGTAATAGCTTTTTAATTTCCAGGTATTACAATTTATTATAGCTGGAGGTAAATCCATGGTGAGAGATGACGGGACAATGGCTTTGTGAAAAGAGGGAACAGCCTCATAGTTATAGCGATAGCAATGAAAATTCGCTATTAGTTAATATAATATTGGCAGGTGCAGTAATTCGCTTTTACATTGTTCTTTATACACACAATTCCTGAATGACTGAAACCTTAGGAATTCTTTTGCAGAAACAGAGTATTTAAATTAGTATAAGTAAAAATGTTTGTGCCTTGCTTGTTATCGTGTATTTTGTAAATAAGTCCCTTTCTAAAATACTCCCGTGGGGTGAGGGGCCCCGCTTCCTGCAGAAAGATGTTCACAATTACATTTCCCCGATCCCCTCCTCCTCGCAGATTTTGTCCTTATTGATGTGGCCTACAAAACATCCGCGGGGCAAAGTCCCTTCTCTCCTCCTGAGAACATTTATAGAGGAGCCACCCTCTCAGAGAGGAGACAGCTTTTATCCCTCAGTGGAAGGAACAAGAAACAATTCCATCCATTAAATGAGCCAGTGATGCAGCTTTGGAGTTTTAATAGAGGTTTTATTAATATAATCATTTCCAGCGATGCCCAGTAGCAAACTCTGGACTGTTTTATGAGCATTCAAAGAATCAGATTTAATGAAACAAATCTACAGTGCATGTTGCTTCCCCTACAACAAGCGTGTTTTGACCTCTTCATTTAGAACTAGGGAAAACAAGCAATGTTAGTGTAATAGTACAGTTTTTATTCTGCTCTCCTCATCTCTACAAGATGCGTGTGTTTTATGTTGTTGTTTAATGTTACTGTGCTTACTGTACTTTTGTGTATTACAGAACTTTTGCTTTTCAATTTCTTGCAATATTTTCATAATATGCCCCTTAATCATGAAAAAGACGTTGTCAATCCTCCTTCCTTTGCTGGTGGTGGCGGTAAGTATTCATTTTTGCTTATTGCATAGGTTGAAATGGACAATATATTGGAGTGTGGGACTATACATTTTGTCAGTTACCTGTAAAGAGGCATGTTCACCAGGGGATAAGTAGTGTGTACATTTATTATTTTCTTTCTCGCAGTACCATGTGCCATACTTTAACAATTTTATCCTTTTTTTTACCACACCACACAATAATTCACTATTTTCATTGAACCAGGGCCGGGTTAAGGGAGGTACTGTACAACAGGGGCGGCCGTTCTGGGGCCCCACACAGTGTGTTTTTAATTGTAGGAGTGAGTCTGTCTCTGGTGGCTCAGCTGTTTAGTAACAGCGGCTACGAGTAGCTGCTGCACAGTCAGTCTCGAAGGGATAGAGAAGGGAAATCCTGCAAGACAGTGACTTGAAGACGCAGGCATTTGGTGATACAGTGCTGCTTCATATGTGTATGCATGTTACGGGGGGGAGGAGAGGATGCTTTGTCAGCAACATTAGTAGTGGGGCCCCCCAAAACACCCATTGCCCTGGGCCCTCACCAGCCTTAATCCAGCCCTGCATTGAACCCATCACACTTAGCATCGACCATACCTCTTAACTGTCCCAATTTTGACGTGACAGTCCCGTTTTTCTGGGACTGTCCTGCTGTCCTACTAACGGGTTGCGGCGTCACGCAGTGGGGTGGGAGGGGCAGTTGGGAGATCCTGTCTCACCTGCTGTAGAGCAGCGGTGAATAGATGTGTGTGGGGTCATGGCCGACGATCAGGCACGTTCCGCGAGGCCATGTCCCCTACCAACGGCACTTAAACCATCTATGGTGAACCATCAATGGTTTGCACCACTCGATGGCGACCACTGGCAGGTGCTGGCTGGGCTGTGGGCCAATTAACAATGCAGGTACCTGGAAGCAGGGCTAAGCTCCATGAGGGTTAAAATATATATATATATTCGGTTCTACTCGGCTTTCTGTCGTCAATGGCAAAACCATCGGCAGTTAGCCATTGATGTTTAACAACTATTGATGGTCGAAGGCCATCCCTACCCCTAATTTTTTAGAAAGTTGGACAGTATGGCACTGACCACTGCAGCGGAACAAAGGTGGGCAGGCCCAGTGTGCCAGGTCACCCTTCAGGAACTCTGCTCTCACATGAGTTCTGAGAACGGACGGATCCTTAAGGGTGATGTGTCCCAGCAATGCTTTGCACCCACCAAAAAGTTGGGCTCCCAGAACATATCAACAAGATGGATTTGTAGGTCTAGGCTAAAAGAAAGTTGAACATCTCTGATACATAAACATATAAATACAGCAAAACATTAATACGTAAAATGTATCTCTATATAGAGCTTACGTCCAAAATTGGTTCAAGATGATTATTTTGCTTCTAGGGGCAAAGTTTCCCTGTAATGTATGTATAATGAGTTGTTTCATCACTGCTGGGAAATACTATGCACAATGAACTATGTCCGACTATATTTGTGTTTACAGGTTCCAACCCTTTCATAACAGGGCCAGATTTACCTCTCTTCCTCCTGCTGGCGCAAAACCATTAATGCCCAAAGCCAGTCTAGCCGTTAATCACACCCCCTTGAACTGCCATAAATGTGGACTTAATACAAAAACAGAACAACTAAATTTTCTCCAAAGCTTCAATAAGGTAGCGCACAGCACCGCAGCTGTGCGCCATTGCTCTCAGCACACTTCACACTCCGGTCACTGAGGGTGCAGGGCGCTGGGGGGGGCGCCCTGAGACGCAATAAAAACACCTTAGATGGCGAAAAATACATCACATATAGCTCCTGGGCTATATGGATGCATTTAACCCCTGCCAGTTTTTCCTTAAAAAAGCGGGAGAAAGGCCGCCGAGAAGGGGGCGGAGCCTATCTCCTCAGCACACAAGCGCCATTTTTCCTCACAGCTCCGTTGGAGGGAAGCTCCCTGACTCTCCCCTGCAGTCCTGCACTACAGAAACAGGGTAAAACAAGAGAGGGGGGGCACTAATTTGGCAGATAAATCTATACAGCAGCTATATAAGGGAAAAACACTTATATAAGGTTATCCCTGTATATATATAGCGCTCTGGTGTGTGCTGGCAAACTCTCCCTCTGTCTCCCCAAAGGGCTAGTGGGGTCCTGTCCTCTATCAGAGCATTCCCTGTGTGTGTGCTGTGTGTCGGTACGTTGTGTCGACATGTATAAGGAGGAAAATGGTATGGAGGCGGAGCAATTGCCTGTAATAGTGATGTCACCCCCTAGGGAGTCGACACCTGACTGGATGGTCTTATGGAAGGAATTACGTGATAGCGTCAGCACTTTACAAAAGACTGTTGACGACATGAGACAGCCGGCAAATCAGTTATTACCTGTACAGGCGTCTCAAACACCGTCAGGGGCTCTAAAGCGCCCGTTACCTCAGATGGTCGACACAGACCCAGACACGGACACTGACTCCAGTGTCGACGGTGAGGAAACAAACGTATTTTCCAGTAGGGCCACACGTTACATGATCACGGCAATGAAGGAGGTTTTGAACATTTCTGATACTACAAGTACCACAAAAAAGGGTATTATGTGGGGTGTGAAAAAACTACCCGTAGTTTTTCCTGAATCAGATGAATTAAATGAGGTGTGTGATGAAGCGTGGGTTTCCCCCGATAAAAAACTGCTAATTTCTAAAAAATTATTGGCATTATACCCTTTCCCGCCAGAGGTTAGGGCGCGTTGGGAAACACCCCCTAGGGTAGATAAGGCGCTCACACGCTTATCAAAACAAGTGGCGTTACCGTCTCCTGATACGGCCGCCCTCAAGGAACCAGCTGATAGGAAGCTGGAAAATATCCTAAAAAGTATATACACACATACTGGTATTATACTGCGACCAGCAATCGCCTCAGCCTGGATGTGCAGTGCTGGGGTGGCTTGGTCGGATTCCCTGACTGAAAATATTGATACCCTGGACAGGGACAGTATATTATTGACTATAGAGTATTTAAAGGATGCATTTCTATATATGCGAGATGCACAGAGGGATATTTGCACTCTGGCATCAAGAGTAAGTGCGCTGTCCATTTCTGCCAGAAGAGGGTTATGGACGCGACAGTGGTCAGGTGATGTGGATTCCAAACGGCATATGGAAGTATTGCCGTATAAAGGGGAGGAGTTATTTGGGGTCGACCTGGTGGCCACGGCAACGGCTGGGAAATCCACCTTTTTACCCCAGGTCACCTCTCAGCAGAAAAAGACACCGTCTTTTCAGGCTCAGTCCTTTCGTCCCCATAAGGGCAAGCGGGCAAAAGGCCACTCATATCTGCCCCGGGGCAGAGGAAGGGGAAAAAGACTGCAGCAGGCAGCCTCTTCCCAGGAACAGAAGCCCTCCCCCGCTTCTGCCAAGTCCTCAGCATGACGCTGGGGCCTTACAAACGGACTCAGGCACGGTGGGGGCCCGTCTCAAGATTTTCAGCGCGCAGTGGGCTCACTCGCAAGTGGACCCCTGGATCCTGCAGGTAGAATCTCAGGGGTACAAATTGGAATTCGAGACGTCTCCCCCGCGCCGGTTCCTGAAGTCTGCTTTACAAACGTCTCCCTCCGACAGGGAGGCGGTATTGGAAGCCATTCACAAGCTGTATTCCCAGCAGGTGATAATCAAGGTACCCCTCCTACAACAGGGAAAGGGGTATTATTCCATGCTGTTTGTGGTACCGAAGCCGGACGGCTCGGTGAGACCTATTTTAAATCTGAAATCCTTGAACACTTACATACAAAGGTTCAAATTCAAGATGGAGTCACTCAGAGCAGTGATAGCGAACCTGGAAGAAGGGGACTATATGGTGTCTCTGGACATCAAGGATGCTTACCTCCATGTCCCAATTTGCCCTTCTCACCAAGGGTACCTCAGGTTTGTGGTACAGAACTGTCACTATCAGTTTCAGACGCTGCCATTTGGATTGTCCACGGCACCCCGGGTCTTTACCAAGGTAATGGCCGAAATGATGATTCTTCTTCGAAGAAAAGGCGTCTTAATTATCCCTTACTTGGACGATCTCCTGATAAGGGCAAGGTCCAGAGAACAGTTAGAGGTCGGAGTAGCACTATCTCAAGTAGTACTACGACAGCACGGGTGGATTCTAAATATTCAAAAATCGCAGCTGTTTCCGATGACACGTCTGCTGTTCCTAGGGATGATTCTGGACACAGTCCAGAAAAAGGTGTTTCTCCCGGAGGAGAAAGCCAGGGAGTTATCCGACCTAGTCAGGAACCTCCTAAAGCCAGGCCAAGTGTCAGTGCATCAATGCACAAGGGTCCTGGGAAAAATGGTGGCTTCTTACGAAGCGATTCCATTCGGCAGATTCCACGCAAGAACTTTTCAGTGGGATCTGCTGGACAAATGGTCCGGATCGCATCTTCAAATGCATCAGCGGATAACCCTGTCTCCAAGGACAAGGGTGTCTCTCCTGTGGTGGTTACAGAGTGCTCATCTTCTAGAGGGCCGCAGATTCGGCATTCAGGACTGGGTCCTGGTGACCACGGATGCCAGCCTGAGAGGCTGGGGAGCAGTCACACAGGGAAGAAATTTCCAGGGCTTGTGGTCAAGCATGGAAACGTCACTTCACATAAATATCCTGGAACTAAGGGCCATTTACAATGCCCTAAGTCAGGCAAGGCCTCTGCTTCAGGGTCAGCCGGTGTTGATCCAGTCGGACAACATCACGGCAGTCGCCCACGTAAACAGACAGGGCGGCACAAGAAGCAGGAGGGCAATGACGGAAGTTGCAAGGATTCTTCGCTGGGCGGAAAATCATGTGATAGCACTGTCAGCAGTGTTCATTCCGGGAGTGGACAACTGGGAAGCAGACTTCCTCAGCAGACACGACCTCCACCCGGGGAGGTGGGGACTTCACCCAGAAGTCTTCCACATGATTGTGAACCGTTGGGAAAAACCAAAGGTGGACATGATGGCGTCCCGCCTCAACAAAAAACTGGACAGATATTGCGCCAGGTCAAGGGACCCTCAGGCAATAGCTGTGGACGCTCTGGTAACACCGTGGGTGTACCAGTCAGTGTATGTGTTCCCTCCTCTGCCTCTCATACCCAAGGTACTGAGAATCATAAGAAGGAGAGGAGTAAGGACTATACTCGTGGCTCCGGATTGGCCAAGAAGGACTTGGTACCCGGAACTTCAAGAGATGCTAACGGAAGACCCGTGGCCTCTACCTCTAAGAAAGGACCTGCTCCAGCAGGGACCCTGTCTGTTCCAAGACTTACCGCGGCTGCGTTTGACGGCATGGCGGTTGAACGCCGGATCCTGAAGGAAAAAGGCATTCCGGATGAAGTCATCCCTACACTGATCAAAGCCAGGAAGGATGTAACTGTGCAACATTATCACCGTATTTGGCGTAAATATGTTGCGTGGTGTGAGGCCAGGAAGGCCCCTACAGAGGAATTTCAACTGGGTCGTTTCCTGCATTTCCTGCAAACAGGACTGTCTATGGGCCTAAAATTAGGGTCCATTAAGGTTCAAATTTCGGCCCTGTCGATATTCTTCCAAAAAGAACTAGCTTCAGTTCCTGAAGTTCAGACGTTTGTCAAGGGGGTACTGCATATACAGCCTCCTTTTGTGCCTCCAGTGGCACCTTGGGATCTCAATGTAGTTTTGGGGTTCCTAAAATCACATTGGTTTGAACCACTCACCACTGTGGACTTAAAATATCTCACATGGAAAGTGGTAATGCTGTTAGCCCTGGCTTCAGCCAGGCGTGTCTCAGAATTGGCGGCTTTATCCTATAAAAGCCCTTACCTAATTTTTCATACGGACAGGGCAGAATTGAGGACTCGTCCTCAATTTCTCCCTAAGGTGGTTTCAGCGTTTCACTTGAACCAGCCTATTGTGGTACCTGCGGCTACTAGGGACTTGGAGGACTCCAAGTTGCTGGACGTAGTCAGGGCCCTGAAAATATATGTTTCCAGGACGGCTGGAGTCAGAAAATCTGACTCGCTGTTTATCCTGTATGCACCCAACAAGCTGGGTGCTCCTGCTTCTAAGCAGACTATTGCTCGTTGGATTTGTAGTACAATTCAGCTTGCACATTCTGTGGCAGGCCTGCCACAGCCAAAATCTGTAAAAGCCCATTCCACAAGGAAAGTGGGCTCATCTTGGGCGGCTGCCCGAGGGGTCTCGGCTTTACAACTTTGCCGAGCAGCTACTTGGTCAGGGGCAAACACGTTTGCTAAATTCTACAAATTTGATACCCTGGCTGAGGAGGACCTGGAGTTCTCTCATTCGGTGCTGCAGAGTCATCCGCACTCTCCCGCCCGTTTGGGAGCTTTGGTATAATCCCCATGGTCCTTTCGGAGTCCCCAGCATCCACTAGGACGTCAGAGAAAATAAGAATTTACTTACCGATAATTCTATTTCTCATAGTCCGTAGTGGATGCTGGGCGCCCATCCCAAGTGCGGATTGTCTGCAATACTTGTACATAGTTATTGTTACAAAAATCGGATTATTATTTGTTGTGAGCCATCTTTTCAGAGGCTCCTCTGTTATCATGCTGTTAACTGGGTTCAGATCACAAGTTGTACGGTGTGATTGGTGTGGCTGGTATGAGTCTTACCCGGGATTCAAAATCCTTCCTTATTGTGTACGCTCGTCCGGGCACAGTATCCTAACTGAGGCTTGGAGGAGGGTCATAGGGGGAGGAGCCAGTGCACACCAGGTAGTCCTAAAGCTTTTACTTTTGTGCCCAGTCTCCTGCGGAGCTGCTATTCCCCATGGTCCTTTCGGAGTCCCCAGCATCCACTACGGACTATGAGAAATAGAATTATCGGTAAGTAAATTCTTATTTTTTTTAAAAAATTGGACCAGATTTCACCGTATGGGATATCGATTGGAATTAAATATGACTCATTTGGTGATTATCCACTAAGTAAGGCCTGGTTCAGGAAATTAATTTCAGACCATATTGGTCAAATCAAGCGCATGAAGCAGCTATTCACTGGATTATAATCAAGTGGAGTTTAAAAAGAGCCAAACTTTTGAGATGGTGCCTGTCTCCATTCAGTAACACTCTGAGCTGCTGTATGGCTCTTTTTAAACACCAAATGAGTCATATTTAATTCCAATCGATATCCCATACGGTGAAATCTGGTCCAATTTTAAAAAAAAACTATTATATTGCCTTTGAAGACACGAAAGATGTTTGTCCAAATGTTGATCCTTTGACCATATTATACCCCTGATGAAGTCCGTAGGACGAAACGCGTTGGGTTAGGACAGGGTCTCTGTCATTGCTTCAGGAAAGAACATCTACTGTCTTTTGATTGGAATGGAATAATATCAATACAACCAGTGTTTGTACAAATATATCTTATTGTCAATCTGGGCAAATTGTCAAACAGTTTTTACTATTTGTATGTTTTAAATAACAATAAAACTTCAATTTTAAGATTGTATTAGTAAACTTGTACATATCAAAGGACAACAAGCTCCCTGGGGAAATCTTTTCTCTCTCTCTCTCTCTCTCTCTCTCTCTCTCTATATATATATATATATATAAAATCAAATAGTGCTAAAAAGGGTCACATTAACAACTGCCTTCTCTGTGTGATCCGTTCCTGTTTAGTATAGACCGGATAGTAGATAGGTGAAGGGTTAATCATGGACCGACAACGCAGTCCTACAGAGTTATTTACCACATTTTGCCAGGTAGAATCCTGGAGGTAAATCCTGCCAGGTAGAATTTTGGAGGTAATATCCCTTGAAATTGTCTCATGAAAAAGTTCGTATTTGCGGGTCCTCACTGCATCGCGGTGTCCTCTTCAAATATAGAGGAATAGTGGTAGTCCTGTTGTTAGTAATCACCTCAGTAGTTTTGCTAACAGCAAAGTCCAGTCCTGGTCCGGGCACACTCGGGCAGTAAAGTTCAGAAAGATGGTGACCCCAATAGCCTCCTTACTGACGCGTTTCGCTGCAGGTCCTGCAGCTTTTTCAAAGGTGGTTTGTGCAAGTGAAATGTCTGGGTATTTACACCCTTCATAATAATCAAATGGTTAACAGCTGTTTTCAATGGTTAACAGCTGGAGAGTGTCCCATAGAGGTACTGTGTACGTGCGCCAAAAATATGGGTGTGGCCAATTAAAATGGGACATGATACACAGACATATGCCCCCAATAGTGCAGTGCCAGATCCACAATTGCCCCCACAGTGCCAGGTATACAAATGCCCCCCACAGTGCCAGGTATACAAATGCCCCCACGGTGCCAGGTATACAAATGCCCCCACGGTGCCAGGTATACAAATGCCCCCACGGTGCCAGGTATACAAATGCCCCCACAGTGCCAGATCCACAAATGCCCCCACAGTGCTAGATCCACAAATGCCACCACAGTGCCAGATCCACAAATGCCCCCACAGTGCCAGATCCACAAATGCCCCCACAGTGCCAGATCCACAAATGCCCCACAGTGCCAGATCCACAAATGCCCCCACAGTGCCAGGTATACACATGCCCCCACAGTGCCAGGTATACAAATGCCCCCACGGTTCCAGGTATACAAATGCCCCCACGGTGCCAGGTATACAAATGCCCCCACGGTGCCAGGTATACAAACGCCCCACAGTGCCAGGTATACAAACGCCCCACAGTGCCAGGTATAAAAACGCCCCCACAGTGCCAGGTATACAAATGCCCCCACAGTGCCAGGTGTACAAATGCCCCACAGTGTCAGGTATACAAATGCCCCACAGTGCCAGATCCACAAATTCCCCCACAATGCCAGATCCACAAATGCCTCACAGTGCCAGATCCACAAATGCCCCACAGTGCCAGATCCACAAATGCCCCACAGTGCCAGATCCACAAATGCCCCCACAGTGCCAGATCCACAAATGCCCCCACAGTGCCAGATCCACAAATGCCCCACAGTGCCAGGTATACAAATGCCCCCACAGTGCCAGGTATACAAATGCCCCCACAGTGCCAGATCCACAAATGCCCCCACAGTGCCAGATCCACAAATGCCCCACAGTGCCAGGTATACAAATGCCCCCACAATGCCAGGTAAACAATTGCCCCCACAGTGCCAGCCAATTGTCCCCACAGCAGTGCTGCAGCTGCTTACCGCTGCTGCTGCTGCTCCTCCGGCTGGGATGTTACTGAGGCTGTCAGGAGCTGAGAGCGCGCCAGCGCGGCTATGTCTGGCGGCGTGTAGCGGACTTCAAACCAGCCGCCGGTTCGTGAGCCAATCAGATCTCGCGGACCGGCAGCGGCGGCTCCTGATTGGTTGCCGGTCCGCGAGCTCTGATTGGCTCACGAACCGGCGGCTGGTTTGAAGTCCACTATACGCCGCCAGACATAGCCGCGCTGGCGCGCTCTCCTCCCCTGGCAGCTGAGACACGCTGCCGCTGGACTGAGCGGCAGCGTCTCAGTGAGCGCTGGACTGGCCCACGTGGCCATCGGCCCTTCTGGCATTTGCCAGAAGTGCCAGATGGCCAGTCCGGCCCTGGTGCAGGGTAAATACTGGCTGCTTTATTTTTACGCTGCAATTTAGATTGCAGTTTGAATACACCCCACCCAAATCTAACTCTCTCTGCACATGTTATATTTGTCCCCCCTGCAGTGCACATGGGCCCTCATTCGGAGTTGTTCGCGCGGTAAAAATCTTCGCATCGCAGCGATTTTCCGCTTAATGCGCATGCGCAATGTTTGCACTGCGACTGCGCCAAGTAAATTTGCTATGCACTTAGTAATTTTACTCACGGCTTTTTCATCGTTCTGGCGATCGTAATGTGATTGACAGGAAATGGGTGTTACTGGGCGGAAACAGGCCGTTTTATGGGCGTGTGGGAAAAAACGCTACCGTTTCCGGAAAAAACGCAGGAGTGGCCGGAGAAACGGAGGAGTGTCTGGGCGAACGCTGGGTGTGTTTGTGACGTCAAACCAGGAACGACAAGCACTGAAATGATCGCAGATGCCGAGTAAGTCTGGAGCTACTCAGAAACTGCTACGAGGTGTGTAATCGCAATATTGCGAATACATCGTTCGCAATTTTAAGATGCTAATATTCACTCCCAGTAGGCGGCGGCTTAGCATGAGCAAATCTGCTAAAATCCGCTTGCGAGCGAACAACTCGGAATGACCTCCCATGTGCACTGCAGGGGAGGCAGATATAACATGTGCAGAAAGATTTAGATTTGGGTGGGTTATTTTATTTCTGTGCAGGGTAAATACTGGCTGCTTTATTTTTATACTGCAAATTAGATTGCAAATTGAACACACCCCACCCAAAGCTAACTCTCTCTGCACATGTTATATCTGCCTCCCCTGCAGTGCACATGGTTTTGCCCAATTGCTAACAAAAATCCTGCTGCGATCAACTTGGAATTACCCCCATGGTTTTGCCCAATTGCTATCAAAAATCCTGCTGCGATCAACTTGGAATTACCCCCTAGGCCCATGGTTTTGCCCATCTGTTAACAAATTTGCTGCTGCGATCAACTCTGAATTAGGCCCATTGTCGTAGGCATGTCACTGCAGTGTCCAAGTCAGAAGCAGGCCATACATGTGCATATGTGGACCAGTATAGGGGTTGTCCATACGACCCTGCGTGTGTGTGTGTGTGTATATATATATATATATATATATATATATATATATTAGAGATGAGCGGGTTCGGTTCGTCGAGATCCGAACCCCCCCGAACTTCACCTATTTTACACGGGTCCGAGGCAGCCTTGGATCTTCCCGCCTTGCTCGGTTAACCCAAACGAGGACGAACGCCATCATCCCGCTGTCGGATTCTCGTGAGATTCATTTTCCATATAAAGAGCCGTGCATTGCCGCCATTTTCACTTGTGTATTGGAGATTGAACGGAGAGGACGTGGCTACGTTCTCTGCCTGAAAAGCTCCATATCTGTGCTCATTGTGCTGCAAATATCTGTGCTCAGTGTGCTGCAAATATCTACGTTCTCTGCCTGAAAAGCTCCATATCTGTGCTCAGTGTGCTGCAAATATCTGTGCTCAGTGTGCTGCAAATATCTACGTTAAATGCCTGAAAAGCTCCATATCTGTGCTCAGTGTGCTGCAAATATCTGTGCTCAGTGTGCTGCAAATATCTGTGCTCAGTGTGCTGCATTGTTGGGACCACCAGTATATAATTTTAGTAGTACAGTACAGTAGGCCATTGCTGTATCTTGCAGCTCCATATCAGACTCAGTTCTAGACAGTATTCTGATCATCAGTGCTCAATATCTGCTGCAATGTTGTGTGACCAGTATATACTATATATATTATATATAGTAGTTCAGTGCAGCATTTTGGTGACCACCAGTATAGTAGTACAGTACAGTAGGCCATTGCTGTATCTTGCAGCTCCATGTCACTTCAAGTATCCATATCTGTGCTGCATTCTTGTGAGCAGTATATATAGTAGTACAGTGCAGCATTTTGGTGACCAACAGTATATAGTTGTACAGTACAGTAGTCCATTGCTGTATCTTGCAGCTCCGTGTCACTGCAAGTATCCATATCTGTGCTGCATTGTTGTGAGCAGTATATACATAGTAACATAGTAACATAGTATCTAAGGTTGAAAAAAGACAATTGTCCATCGGGTTCAACCTATTTGTGGTCTCCTATGCACGATTATTTTGTATAAAATTTTGACTGAAGTTGCTGACTGCCGTTCCGATTAACCCCTCTTTTTTATAATAACCATAGTGCGTGACTATGCCCCGTAACCCTGGATATCCTTATCCATTAGGAATTTATCTAACCCATTCTTAAAGGTGTTGACTGAGCTGGCCATTACAACTCCCTCAGGCAGGGAATAACAAACACGTATCGTCCTTACCGTAAAAAAGCCTTTACGCCGTATTGTGTGGAATCGCCTCTCCTCTAACCTGAGCGAGTGTCCACGAGTTCTCTGTGTTGATCTAACCAAAAACAGGTCCTGCGCAAGATCTGTATATTGTCCCCTTATATATTTGTAAATGTTGATCATGTCCCCTCTTAATCTCCTCTTTTCCAGTGTCATCATGCCTAGTCTTGCAAGCCTTTCCTCGTATTCCAGCATCTCCATACCCTTAATTAGTTTGGTCGCCCGCCTTTGAACCTTTTCTAGCTCCAGGATATCCTTTTTGTAGTAAGGTGCCCAGAATTGTACACAGTATTCAAGGTGTGGCCTCACAAGTGATTTATATAACGGGAGTATAATACTCTCGTCCCTAGCATCAATTCCCCATTTTATGCATGCTAATATCTTTTCTCTGACGTCCTAGTGGATGCTGGGTACTCCGTAAGGACCATGGGGAATAGCGGGCTCCGCAGGAGACTGGGCATTTCTTTAAAGAAAAGATTAGGTACTACATCTGGTGTGCACTGGCTCCTCCCTCTATGCCCCTCCTCCAGACCTCAGTTAGAATCTGTGCCCGGCCTGAGCTGGATGCACTTGGTGGGCTCTCCTGAGTTCACTAAAAAGAAAAGTATTTGTTAGGTTTTTTATTTTCAGTGAGATCTGCTGGCAACAGACTCACTGCTACGTGGGACTGAGGGGAGAGAAACAAACTACCTGCTTGCAGCTAGCTTGTGCTTCTAGGCTACTGGACACCATTAGCTCCAGAGGGATCGAACACAGGGCCCGACCTCGATCGTCCGTTCCCGGAGCCGCGCCGCCGTCCCCCTTGCAGAGCCAGAAGACGGAAGAAACCGGAGGAAATCGGCGGCTGAAGACTTCGGTCTTCAATAAGGTAGCGCACAGCACTGCAGCTGTGCGCCATTGCTCCCACAGCACACCACACGCTCCGGTCACTGGTGGGTGCAGGGCGCTGGGGGGGGGCGCCCTGGGCTGCAATTAATATACCTTTTGGCAATAAAAAGCACATAATACAGTGTTTAACACTGTATATGTGCAGAAACCCCCGCCATTAACGTTATAAAAAGCGGGAGAAGCCCGCCGTTGAAGGTGCAGGGCTATCTCCCTCAGCACAGCCAGCGCCATTTTCTCTTCACAGCTCCGCTGGAAGGACGCTCCCCAGGCTCTCCCCTGCAGTATACACTACAGAAAGGGTAAAAAAGAGAGGGGGGGCACATAAATTTAGGCGCAAATTGTGATATAAGCAGCTATAGGGGGAAAATTCACTTTGTGTATAGTGTCTATCCCTCTGTTATATAGCGCTCTGGTGTGTGCTGGCATACTCTCTCTCTGTCTCCCCAAAGGACTTTGTGGGGTCCTGTCCTCAGTCAGAGCATTCCCTGTGTGTGTGTGCGGTGTGTTGGTACGGCTGTGTCGATATGTTTGATGAGGACGCTTACGTGGAGGCGGAGCAGGTGCCGATAAGTGTGATGTCGCCCCCTGCGGGGCCGACACCTGAGTGGATGGATATGTGGAAGGTATTAACCGACAGTGTCAACTCCTTGCATAAAAGGTTCGATGATGCAGCTTTGGGACAGCCGGCATCTCAGCCCGCGCCTGCCCAGGCATCTCAGAGGCCGTCAGGGGCTCAAAAACGCCCGCTACCTCAGATGGCAGACACAGATGTCGACACGGATTCTGACTCCAGTGTCGACGAGGATGAGACAAATATACAATCCACTAGGGCCATCCGATGCATGATTACGGCAATGAAAAATGTGTTGCACATTTCTGACATTAACCCGGTTACCACAAAAAAGGGTATTATGTTTGGGGAGAAAAAGCAGCCAGTGACTTTTCCCCCATCTGATGAGTTAAATGAATTGTGTGAAGAAGTGTCGGGTTCCCCAGATAAGAAACTAGTAATTTCTAAGCGGTTACTAATGGCGTACCCTTTCCCGCCAACGGATAGGTTATGCTGGGAGACATCCCCTAAGGTGGACAAGGCGCTCACACGCTTATCAAAAAAGGTGGCACTGCCGTCTCAGGATACGGCCGCCTTAAAGGAGCCTGCAGATAGAAAGCAGGAGGCTATCCTGAAGTCTGTGTATACACACTCAGGTACTATACTGAGACCTGCTATTGCTTCAGCATGGATGTGTAGTGCTGCAGCAGCGTGGTCTGATTCCCTGTCTGATAACATTTATTCCCTTGACAGGGACACTATATTGCTAACCATAGAGCATATTAAAGACGTAGTCTTATATATGAGAGATGCACAGAGGGACATTTGCCGGCTGGCATCTAGAATTAATGCAATGTCCATTTCTGCCAGGAGAGTATTATGGACTCGGCAGTGGACAGGTGATGCTGATTCTAAAAGGCACATGGAAATTTTGCCTTATAAGGGTGAGGAATTGTTTGGGGACGGTCTTTCGGACCTCATATCCACAGCAACAGCTGGGAAGTCGACTTTTTTACCTCAGGTTCCCTCACAGCCTAAGAAAGCACCGTATTATCAAGTACAGTCCTTTCGGCCTCAGAAAGGCAAGCGGGTTAGAGGCGCGTCCTTTCTGCCCAGAGGCAGGGGTAGAGGGAAAAAGCTGCACCATACAGCCAGTTCCCAAGAACAAAAATCCTCCCCTGCTTCCACTAAGTCCACCGCATGACGCTGGGGCGCCACATGTGGAGCCAGGTGCAGTGGGGGCCCGTCTCCGGAACTTCAGCGACCAGTGGGTTCGCTCACAGGTGGATCTCTGGGTTCTACAAGTGGTATCTCAGGGATACAAGCTGGAGTTCGAGACGTCTCCCCCTCGCCGTTACCTCAAATCAGCCTTGCCAGCTACTCCCCAGGACAGGGAGGTAGTACTGGCGGCAATTCACAAGCTGTACCTCCAGCAGGTGATAATCAAAGTTCCCCTCCTTCAACAGGGACGGGGTTACTATTCCACAATGTTTGTGGTACCGAAACCAGACGGTTCGGTGAGACCCATTCTAAATTTTAAATCCTTGAACACTTATATAAGGAAGTTCAAGTTCAAAATGGAATCGCTCAGGGCGGTTATTGCAAGCCTCGAAGAGGGGGATTACATGGTATCCCTGGACATCAAGGATGCATACCTACATGTCCCCATTTACCCACCTCACCAGGTGTACCTCCGTTTTGTGGTACAGGACTGCCATTATCAATTCCAGACGTTGCCGTTTGGTAAATACCCTCGGTGCCGTGGACAGACCAAAGTAATGGCCGAAATGATGATACTCCTTCGACAGAAGGGAGTTATAATTATCCCCTACTTGGACGATCTCCTTATAAAGGCGAGGTCCAGGGAGCAGTTGTTGGTCGGAGTAGCACTATCTCAGGAAGTGCTACAACAGCACGGCTGGATTCTGAATATCCCAAAGTCGCAGCTGGTTCCTACGACGCGTCTGCTGTTCCTGGGTATGATTCTGGACACAGAACAGAAGAAGGTGTTTCTCCCGGAGGAGAAGGCCAAGGAGTTGTCATCTCTGGTCAGAGACCTCCTGAAACCAAAACAGGTGTCGGTGCATCACTGCACGCGAGTCCTGGGAAAGATGGTAGCTTCTTACGAGGCAATTCCATTCGGCAGGTTCCATGCAAGGATCTTTCAGTGGGATCTGTTAGACAAGTGGTCCGGATCGCATCTTCAGATGCATCGGCTGATCACCCTGTCCCCGAGGGTCAGGGTGTCTCTGCTGTGGTGGCTGCAGAGTGCTCATCTTCTCGAGGGTCGCAGATTCGGCATACAGGACTGGGTCCTGGTGACCACGGATGCAAGCCTCCGAGGTTGGGGGGCAGTCACTCAGGGAAGAAACTTCCAAGGACAATGGTCGAGTCAGGAGGCTTCCCTACACATAAATATTCTGGAACTAAGGGCCATTTACAATGCCCTAAGTCAGGCAAAACCCCTGCTTCAAAACCAGCCGGTGCTGATTCAGTCAGACAACATCACGGCGGTCGCCCATGTAAACCGACAGGGCGGCACAAGAAGCAGGATGGCGATGGCAGAAGCCACAAGGATTCTCCGATGGGCGGAAAATCACGTGATAGCACTGTCAGCAGTGTTCATTCCAGGAGTGGACAACTGGGAAGCAGACTTCCTCAGCAGGCACGACCTCCACCCGGGAGAGTGGGGACTTCATCCAGAAGTCTTCCAGCTGATTGTAAATCGTTGGGAAAGGCCACAGGTGGACATGATGGCGTCCCGCCTCAACAAAAAGCTAAAAAGATATTGCGCCAGGTCAAGGGACCCTCAGGCGATAGCTGTGGACGCTCTAGTGACACTGTGGGTGTACCAGTCGGTTTATGTGTTCCCTCCTCTTCCTCTCATACCAAAGGTACTGAGGATAATAAGAAAGAGAGGAGTAAGAACTATACTCATCGTTCCAGATTGACCAAGAAGGACTTGGTACCCGGATCTACAAGAAATGATCTCAGAGGACCCTTGGCCTCTGCCTCTCAGACAGGACCTGCTACAGCAGGGGTCCTGTCTGTTCCAAGACTTACCGCGGCTGCGTTTGATGGCATGGCGGTTGAACGCCGAATCCTGATGGAAAAGGGTATTCCGGATGAAGTCATTCCTACGCTGATAAAAGCTAGGAAGGATGTGACTGCAAAACATTATCACCGCATATGGCGAAAATATGTTGCTTGGTGTGAGGCTATGAAGGCCCCAACAGAAGAATTTCAGCTGGGTCGATTTCTGCACTTCCTACAGTCAGGAGTGACTATGGGCCTAAAATTGGGATCCATTAAAGTCCGGATTTCGGCCCTGTCTATTTTCTTTCAAAAAGAACTGGCTTCACTGCCTGAAGTTCAGACGTTTGTTAAGGGAGTGCTGCATATTCAGCCCCCTTTTGTGCCTCCAGTGGCACCTTGGGATCTCAACGTTGTGTTGGATTTCCTAAAATCACATTGGTTTGAGCCACTTCTTGGGCGGCTGCCCGAGGGGTCTCGGCTTTACAACTTTGCCGAGCTGCTACCTGGTCGGGATCAAACACGTTTGCAGAATTCTACAAGTTTGATACCCTGGCTGAGGAGGACCTTGAGTTTGCTCATTCGGTGCTGCAGAGTCATCCGCACTCTCCCGCCCGTTTGGGAGCTTTGGTATAATCCCCATGGTCCTTACGGAGTACCCAGCATCCACTAGGACGTCAGAGAAAATAAGATTTAACTCACCGGTAAATCTATTTCTCGTAGTCCGTAGTGGATGCTGGGAGCCCGTCCCAAGTGCGGAATTCTGCAATACTTGTATATAGTTATTGCTTAACTATAGGGTTTTTTGTTCTGAGCCATCAGTTTTATGAGGCTCAGTTGTTGTTCATACTGTTAACTGGGTATAGTTATCACGAGTTGTACGGTGTGATTGGTGTGGCTGGTATGAGTCTTACCCTGGATTCCAAATCCTTTCCTTGTAATGTCAGCTCTTCCGGGCACAGTTTCCCTAACTGAGGTCTGGAGGAGGGGCATAGAGGGAGGAGCCAGTGCACACCAGATGTAGTACCTAATCTTTTCTTTAAAGAAGTGCCCAGTCTCCTGCGGAGCCCGCTATTCCCCATGGTCCTTACGGAGTACCCAGCATCCACTACGGACTACGAGAAATAGATTTACCGGTGAGTAAAATCTTATTATTAGCCTTCTTTGCGGCAGTCCTACATTGGGTACTACTGCTTAGTTTGCTATCTATGAGGACACCTAAGTCCTTTTCCAGTACAGAATCCCCTAATTTTACCCCATTTAGTAGGTAGGTGTTATTTTTGTTCTTGTTACCACAGTGCATTACCTTACACTTGTCTGTATTGAAGCACATTCTCCATTTCGCTGCCCAAGCTTCTAATTTAACTAAGTCATTCTGAAGCGACTCAGCATCCCCCTCCGCATTTATAACTTTACACAATTTGGTATCATCTGCAAAAATTGACACCATGCTCTCTAGACCTTCTGTTAGGTCGTTAATGAAAATATTGAACAATAGCGGTCCTTGCGGCACACCACTTAGCACTTCAGTCCAAGTTGAAAAAGATCCATTAACCACAACGCACTGCTCCCTATTATCTAACCAGTTTTTGACCCAAGTGCATATTGTGCTTCCTAGCCCTGATTCTTGTAGCTTGTAGATAAGTCTCATGTGTGGTACAGTATCGAACGCTTTGGCAAAATCTAAAAAGATTACATCCACCTCTTTACCCTGATCTAGGTTTGCGCTTACTGTTTCATAAAAGCCAAGTAAGTTGGTTTGACAGGATCTGTCCTTCATAAACTCATGTTGATTCCTTTTAATGACCTTATTGACTTCAAGGAACTTCTGAATACTATCTCTTAGAATACCTTCCAATACTTTCCCCACTATAGATGTAAGACTAACTGGTCTATAATTACCTGGTTCAGCTTTACTTCCCTTTTTGAATATAGGCACTACTTCCGCTATACGCCAGTCTTTGGGAACCATACCTCATATTACTGAATCCTTAAAGTTCAAAAATAGCGGTTTTGCAAGTTCAGAATGAAGCTCCATTAGAACCCTTGGGTGAATATACCATCGGGACCTGGTCACTTATTAATCTTTAAATGTTTAATCGGTCACAGACTACTTCCTCGCTTAAATAAGTACCTATCAGTGGGATATTCTCATTATTGAGATTATATGTTAGTCTCTGAATTGGGTCCTCTCTAGTAAATACTGTTGAAAAAAACTCATTTAGTGGGGTATATTTACTAAGGTCCCGATTTTGACCGAGATGCCATTTTTTCTTCAAAGTGTCATCTCGGTCATTTACTAAACTCAAATCTCGGCAGTGATGAGGGCATTCGTATTTTTTTTGAAGTCCAACAAAAAAAATACGAATTAATACACCATCGGTCAAAACGCGGCTGTTTAAGTATGAATCTCGGTCATTTACTAAGAAGTGCAAAGCAAAAAAAAAACAAAACACTGCCGTGAAAAAATACAACTCGTAAAAAAGTGCTAAAAAAAACCAGACCTGCTTTTTTGAGCCGTGATTGGATAGGCATGCACGGATCCATGAGATCCGTGCATGTATATCAGTGGGAAGGGGTGGGAAAGTGTTAATTTTTTGAAAAAAAATTGCGTGGGGTCCCCCCTCCTAAGCATAACCAGCCTCGGGCTCTTTGAGCCGATCCAGGTTGCAGAAATATGGGAAAGAAAATGACAAGGGTTCCCCCATATTTAAGCAACCAGCATCGGGCTCTGTGCCTGGTCCTGGTTCCAAAAATACGGGGAACAAAAAGCGTAGGGGTCCCCCGTATTTTTAAAACCAGCACCGGGCTCCACTAGCTGGACAGATAATGCCACAGCCGGGGGTCACTTTTATACAGTGCCCTGCGGCCGTGGCATCAAATATCCAACTAGTCACCCCTGGCCGGGGTACCCTGGGGGAGTGGTGACCCCTTCAATCAAGGGGTCCCCCCCCCAGCCACCCAAGGGCCAGGGGTGAAGCCCGAGGCTGTCCCCCCCATCCAATGGGCTGCGGATGGGGGGCTGATAGCCTTTTTGTAAAAGTGTAAGATATTGTTTTTAGTAGCAGTACTACAAGGCCCAGCAAGCCTCCCCCGCATGCTGGTACTTGGAGAACCACAAGTACCAGCATGCGGCGGAAAAACGGGCCCGCTGGTACCTGTAGTACTACTACTAAAAAAATACCCAAAAAAAGACAATACACACACACCTTGAAAGTAAAGTTTTATTACATCCATCCACACAAACATACATACATACTTACCTTATGTTCACACGCAGGTCGGTCCTCTTGTCCAGTAGAATCCATGGGGTACCTGTTGAATAAATTATACTCACCAGATCCAGGGTACCAGGCTCCTCGGATAATCCTTTTGTAATCCACGTACTTGATTAAAAAAATAAAACGGAGACCCGAGCCACACACTGAAAGGGGACCCATGTTTTCACATGGGTCCCCTTTCCCCGAATGCTAGAAACCCACTCTGACTTCTGTCTAAGTGGGTTTCTTCAGCCAATCAGGGAGCGCCACGTTGTGGCACCCTCCTGATCGGCTGTGTGCTCCTGTACTGACTGACAGGCGGCACACGGCAGTGTTACAATGTAGCGCCTATGCGCTCCATTGTAACCAATGGTGGGAACTTTCTGCTCAGCGGTGAGGTCACTTTCGGTCAACCGCTGAGCAGAAAGTTCCCACCATTGGTTACAATGGAGCGCATAGGCGCTACATTGTAACACTGCCGTGTGCCGCCTGTCAGTCAGTACAGGAGCACACAGCCGATCAGGAGGGTGCCACAACGTGGCGCTCCCTGATTGGCTGAAGAAACCCACTTAGACAGAAGTCAGAGTGGGTTTCTGGCATTCGGGGAAAGGGGACCCATGTGAAAACATGGGTCCCCTTTCAGTGCGTGGCTCGGGTCTCCGTTTTATTTTTTTAATCAAGTACGTGGATTACAAAAGGATTATCCGAGGAGCCTGGTACCCTGGATCTGGTGAGTATAATTTATTCAACAGGTACCCCATGGATTCTACTGGACAAGAGGACCGACCTGCGTGTGAACATAAGGTAAGTATGTATGTATGTTTGTGTGGATGGATGTAATAAAACTTTACTTTCAAGGTGTGTGTGTATTGTCTTTTTTTGGGTATTTTTTTAGTAGTAGTACTACAGGTACCAGCGGGCCCGTTTTTCCGCCACATGCTGGTACTTGTGGTTCTCCAAGTATCAGCTTGCGTGGGAGGCTTGCTGGGACTTGTAGTACTGCTACTAAAAACAATATTCATAACTATCAACAAAGGCTATCAGCCCCCCATCCGCAGCCCATTGGATGGGGGGGACAGCCTCGGGCTTCACCCCTGGCCCTTGGGTGGCTGGGGGGGGACCCCTTGATTGAAGGGGTCCCCACTCCCCCAGGGTACCCCGGCCAGGGGTGACTAGTTGGATATTTGATGCCACGGCCGCAGGGCACGGTATAAAAGTGACCCCCGGCTGTGGCATTATCTGTCCAGCTAGTGGAGCCCGGTGCTGGTTTTAAAAATACGGGGGACCCCTACGCTTTTTGTCCCCCGTATTTTTGGAACCAGGACCAGGCGCAGAGCCCGATGCTGGTTGCTTAAATATGGGGGAACCCCTGTCCATTTTTGTCCCATATTTCTGCAACCAGGATCGGCTCAAAGAGCCCGAGGCTGGTTTGCCTTAGGAGGGGGGACCCCACGCAATTTTTTTTTAACATTTAAACTTTATTTTTTTTTTAAACAAAGTGCACAATGAAGCCCAGCACGGATCTCTCAGATCCGGCCGAGATTCATTGTATTAAAGTCGGCAGTGTTTTACAAGTCACTCACGTAAAACACTGCCTAAAAAAACGAATGACATCGACATCGGAAAACCCGAAAATGCAGAATACGGCAGCTTAGTAAATTAGTCGTAATAAATTCAAAAAGTTGCAGTTTTACACTTTCGATGTCATTCGTGATTATTCTCCCACCAAATCGGGAGAATTACGAATGTTAGTAAATATACCCCAGTGTTTCCGCTATGTCATTATCATTTTTGCTTAAGACTCCCAACTTGTCTTTTAAAGGGCCTATACTCTCCTTCTTTAATCTCTATTAATGTATTTAAAGAATTTTTTGGGATTCGCTTTGCTTTCCTTTGCTACTAGTTTTTAAGTTTCTACTTTAACCGCTCTTATTTCCTTTTTGCATATTTTGTTACATTCCTTATAGTGCTGAAGTGACTCTGCTTCCCCGTCAGATTTGTATTTTTTAAATGCTCGCCTTTTCTTGCCCATAAGTTCCTTAATCTTTTTGTTAAGCCACCTCGGTTTATGATTTTTATTCCTTTTTTTGCTGCTCGTAGGAATAAATTTGAGTGTATTTTTAGTTAGCAGGAATTTTAGTACCTCCCATTTCTCCTTAGTATTTTTTCCTAAAAACAAACCTTCCCATTCAATATCCCTGAAAAATACCCTCATCTTTTCAAAATTTACATTGCTAAAGTTTAGAGTCCTAGTTGAGCCAGTATAGGGCTGTTTATGGAAACTGATATTGAATGTGACCATATTGTGGTCGCTGTTTCCTATGGGTTCCCCTACTATAATACCTGATACCAAATCCCCATTGTTTGTTAATACCAGGTCTAAGATTGCATTGTACCTAGTTGGTTCCTCAATTAGTTGAACTAAGTAGTTATCATTAAGTGTGTTTAAAAACATATTACCCCTAGCAGTATCACATGAATCGTTTTTCCAGTTTATCTCTGGATAGTTAAAATCTCCCATCACTACTATGTCTCCTACTCCTGCTGCTCTTTCAATTTGCTTTAGTAACAATTCCTCATCAGATGCGTTGATACCATGCGGCCTATAGCATACACCCAATACTAACTTTTTTATTCCTTTTTCCCCGCATGCAATTTCTACCCATAATGTCTCGACAGTGTCTACAGTCCCCTCCTGAATATCTTCCCGTATATCAGGTTTTAAAAACGGCTTTACGTAAAGACACACCCCTCCACCCTTTTTATTTAGTCTGTCTCTCCTAAACAGTGTATAGCCCTCTAGATTGACTGTCCAATCATGAGATTCGTCCCACCAAGTTTCAGTAATGCCATACTGTTTGCTTGCTGCAAGTATTTCTAGTTCACCCTTTTTACCAGTAATGCTTCTGGCGTTTACATACATACAACTAAGATAAGTATTTTCCCTTGCGTTAGGGACATCTTTCACCTTATGTAGCAATGACCTGTAATCGTCATTGGTTAGTGCTTTGGTAAAATCTCTTTTAGTACCCAAGTTAGTAACCTTACCGCCTGCACTTACCCTCCCCCCAACTTCTCCCCCAGTTCGTTTACTACCGCCATCCCCACTATTCTCACTGCATGACCCGTAGTTTCTAGCTAAACCCTCCCCCCAGGCTCCTAGTTTAAAATCTCCTCCAACCTTCTAACCATCCTTCCCCCCAGCACTGCTGCCCCCTCCTCAGTCAGGTGCAATCCGTCACGACAAAAGAGATGGCGCCTGACTGAGAAGTCCGACCAGTGTTCCAGGAACACAAACCCCTCTTTCCTGCACCAATCCCTAAGCCACACATTTACCTCCCTAATCTCCCTCTGCCTCCCTGGACTAGCGCATGGCACGGGTAATAATTCAGAGAATATTACCTTAGATGTCCTTGCCTTCCGTTTCTTTCCTAAGTCCCTATAGTCTTTCTTAAGGACATCCCACCTTCCGCTAACTTTGTCATTGGTGCCAACGTGCACCAAGACCGCCGGTTCTTTCCCAGCCCCTCCCAACAATCTATCTACCCGGTCCGCGATGTGCCGAACCCGAGCACCCGGGAGACAACAGACTGTACGGCGATCATGGTCCCGGTAGCAGATTGCCCTATCTGCCTTCCTGATGATAGAATCCCCTACCACCACCATCTGACTAGGTACCTCACTATCTTTTATCCCAACCGCGCCAGAGGGACCGCTCCTCTGGATGCTAGAGGGAGCAGTCTCCTCCAGCACCGTCATTTCTTCACTATCATCCTCCAATTCCTCGTCCAGTCGGGCAAATTTGTTCGGGTTTGATAGTTCGGAGATGTCGAGCCTCCCCCTCTTTTTCTTCCTTCTAACTGTGACCCAGCTGGCTACCTGATCATCATCCTCTTCTACCAGTGACCCCTCCCGCAACTCCTCCACCGTTCTGTCTAAACTTCGCTCGAGATTGTGAATCTCCCTCAGTCGCGTAACGGTTTTCTCTAGATCAGTTACCTGGGCTTCCAGGGCAACCATTCGCACACACCTCGTGCAGATGTAATCACACTGGGCCGGTAGCTCCAGGTGTGCATACATCTTGCACGACATGCACTGAGTGAGGTCCCCAATCACAGCCCCTCCCATATTGTTTGTAAGGTCTAACTCCCTGTTACTCTCAAAGAAAAAGCAGTAAAAATAAAAAGTAGAAGACAAACAATCTCACTTATACAATAATTAAGCTAGCTTATACTTATCTATCTTTGTGCGGTTCTTGGTCCTTCACTTTTATGCAGCCGTAGTACTCTCTCCTGCGGCACCTATACTCCACTTAGCAGTTGCAGTTGTTCCAGCTCACTGCACCTCCTTTTCACTCGGCTTCCAGCTCCTGCTTTTGCTGTTACCAACTCACACTTACAAATCCAAGCAGCACTTTAAAATACAAGCCCTTACAAAGAGCAAGAATATATAGTAGTACAGTGCAGCATTTTGGTGACCAACAGTATATAGTTGTACAGTACAGTAGTCCATTGCTGTATCTTGTAGCTCTGTGTCACTTCAAGTATCCATATCTGTGCTGCATTGTTGTGAGTAGTATATAGTAGTACAGTGCAGCATTTTGGTGACCAACAGTATATAGTTGTACAGTACAGTAGTCCATTGCTGTATCTTGCAGCTCCGTGTCACTGCAAGTATCCATATCTGTGCTGCATTGTTATGAGCAGTATATAGTAGTACAGTACAGTACAGTAGGCCATTGCTATTGATATAATAATATTACTGGCATATAATTCCACACATTAAAAAATGGAGAACAAAAATGTGGAGGGTAAAATAGGGAAAGATCAAGATCCACTTCCACCTAGTGCTGAAGCTGCTACAACTAGTCATGGCAGAGACGATGAAATGCCATCAACGTCGTCTGCCAAGGCCGGTGCCCAATGTCATAGTAGAGAGCATGTAAAATCCAAAAAACAAAAGTTCAGTAAAATGACCCAAAAATCTAAAAGCATCTGAGGAGAAGCGCAAACTTGCCAAGGTGCCATTTACGACACGGAGTGGCAAGGAATGGCTGAGGCTCTGGCCTGCGTTCATGGCTAGTGGTTCAGCTTCACATGAGGATGGAAGCACTCATCCTCCGGCTTGAAAAATGAAAAGAGTTAAGCTGGCAAAAGCTCAGCAAAGAACTGTGCGTTCTTCTAAATCACAAATCCACAAGGAGAGTCCAATTGTGTCGGTTGCGATGCCTGACCTTCCCAACACTGGACGGGAAGAGGTGGCTCCTTCCACCATTTGCACGCCCCCTGCAAGTGCTGGAAGGAGCACCCACAGTCCAGTTCCTGATAGTCAAATTGAAGATGTCACTGTTGAAGTACACCAGGATGAGGATATGGGTGTTGCTGGCGCTGAGGAGGAAATTGACAGGGAGGATTCTGATGGTGAGGTGGTTTGTTTAAGTCAGGCACCCGGGGAGACACCTGTTGTCCATGGGATGAATATGGCCATTGACATGCCTGGTCAAAATACAAAAGAAAATCACCTCTTCGGTGTGGAATTATTTCAACAGAAATGTGGACAACTGGTGTCAAGCCGTGTTGCCTTTGTCAAGCTGTGATAAGTAGGGGTAAGGACGTTAACCACCTAGGAACATCCTCCCTTATACGTCACCTGGAGCGCATTCATCAGAAGTCATTGACAAGTTCAAAAACTTTGGGTGACAGCGAAAGCAGTCCACTGACAATTAAATCCCTTCCTCTTGTACCCAAGCTCCTGCAAACCACACCACCAACTCCCTCAGTGTCAATTTCCTCCTTAGACAGGAAAGTCAATAGTCCTGCAGGCCATGTTACTGGCAAGTCTGACGAGTCCTCTCCTGACTGGGATTCCTCCGATGGATCCTTGAGTGTAACGTCTACTGCTGCTGGCACTGCTGTTGTTGCTGCTGGGAGTCGATCATCATCCCAGAGGGGAAGTCGGAAGACCACTTGTACTACTTCCAGTAAGCAATCGACTGTTTAACAGTCCTTTGTGAGGAAGATGAAATATCACAGCAGTCATCCTGTTGCAAAGCGGATAACTCAGGCCTTGGCAGCTGTGTTGGTGTTAGACGTGCGTCCGGTATCCGGCGTTAGTTCACAGGGACTTAGAGAATTTCTTGAGGTAGTGTGTCCCCGGTACCAAATACCATCTAGCTTCCACTTCTCTAGGCAGGCGATACCGAGAATGTACACAGATGTCAGAAAAAGAGTCACCAGTGTTCTAAAAAATGCAGTTGTACCCAATGTCCACTTAACCACGGACATGTGGACAAGTGGAGCAGGGCAGACTCAGGACTATATGACTGTGACAGCCCACTGGGTAGATGTATTGCCTCCCGCAGCAAGAACAGCAGCGGCGGCACCAGTAGCAGCATCTCGCAAACGCCAACTTGTTCCTAGGCAGGCTACGCTTTGTATCACCGCTTTCCATAAGAGGCACACAGCTGACAACCTCTTACGGAAACTGAGGAACATCATAGCAGATTGGCTTACCCCAATTGGACTCTCCTGGGGATTTGTGACATTAGACAACGACACCAATATTGTGCGTGCATTACATGTGGGCAAATTCCAGCACGTCCCATGTTTTGCACATATATTGAATTTGGTGGTGCAGAATTTTTTAAAAAACGACAGGGGCATGCAAGCGATGCTGTCGGTGGCCCGAAGAATTGCGGGCCACTTTCGGCATTCAGCCACTGCGTGCCGAAGACTGGAACACCAGCAAATACTCCTGAACCTGCCCCACCATGATCTGAAGCAAGAGGTGGTAACAAGGTGGAATTCAACCCTCTATATGCTTCAGAGGATGGAGGAGCAGCAAAAGGCCATTCAAGGCTATACATCTGCATACGATATAGGCAAAGGAGGGGGAATGCACCTGACTCAAGCGCAGTGGAGAATGATTTCAACGTTGTGCAAGGTTCTGCAACCCTTTGAACTTGCCACACGTGAAGTCAGTTCAGACACTGCCAGCCTGAGTCAGGTCATTCCCCTTATTAGGCTTTTGCAGAAGCAGCTGGAGAGATTGAAGGAGGAGCTAAAATTGAGCGATTCTGCTAGGCAAGTGGGACTTGTGGATGGAGCCCTTAATTCGCTTAACCAGGATTCACGGGTGGTCAATCTGTTGAAATCGGAGCACTACATTTTGCCACCGTGCTCGATCCTAGGTTTAAAGCCTACGTTGTATCTCTCTTTCCGGCAGACACAAGTCTGCACATATTCAAAGACCTGCTGGTGAGACACTTGTCAAGTCAAGCGGATCGTGACCCGCCAACAGCTCCTCCTTCATTTTCTCCCGCTACTGGAGCTGCCAGGAAAAGGATCAGATTTCCAAAACCACCCGCTGGCGGTGATGCAGGGCAATCAGGAGCGAAAACGGACATCTGGTCCGGACTGAAGGACCTGCCAACGATTACTGACATGTCGTCTACTGTCACTGCATATGATTCTGTCACCATTGAAAGAATGGTGGAGGATTATATGAGTGACAGCATCCAAGTAAGCACGTCAGACAGTCCGTACGTATACTGGCAGGAAAAAGAGGCAATTTGGAGGCCCTTGCACAAACTGCCTTTATTTTACCTAAGTTGCCCCCCCCCCCACTCCAGTGTGTACTCCGAAAGAATGTTTAGTGCAGCCGGTCACCTTGTCAGCGATCGGCGTACGAGGTTACTTCCACAAAATGTGGAGAAGATGATGTTCATCAAAATTAATTATAATCAATTCCTCCGTGGACACATTCACCAGCAATTGCCTCCAGAAAGTACACAGGGACCTGAGATGGTGGATTCCAATGGGGACGAATTAATACTCTGTGAGGAGGGGGATGTACACAGTGAAAGGGGTGAGGAATCGGAGGATGATGAGGAGGTGGACATCTTGCCTCTGTAGAGCCAGTTTGTGCAAGGAGAGATTGATTGCTTCTTTTTTTTGTGGGGGCCCAAACCAACCAGTCATTTCAGCCACAGTCATGTGGCAGACCCTGTCGCTGAAATGATGGGTTTGTTAAAGTGTGCATGTTCTGTTTATACAACATAAGGGTGGGTGGGAGGGCCCAAGGACAATTCCATCTTGCACCCTAGATGGGCCAGGTGTTTGTGCCGGCCACTTGGGTCGCTTAGCTTAGTCATCCAGCGATCTTGGTGCAAATTTTAGGACTAAAAATAATATTGTGAGGTGTGAGGTGTTCAGAATAGACTGGAAATGAGTGGAAATTATGGTTATTGAGGTTAATAATACTATAGGATCAAAATTACCCCCAAATTCTATGATTTAAGCAGTTTTTGAGGGTTTTTTGAAAAAAAAACCCCACCCGAATCTGACAAAAAATTTGAAAGGAGGTTTTGCCAAACCGTGTCCGAATCCAAAACACGCCCGCGGAACCGAATCTAAAACCAAACCCCGAAAAATTTCCGGTGCACATCTTTAATATCTATCTATCTATCTATCTATCTATCTATCTATCTATCTATCTATCTATCTATCTATCTATCTATATATCTATCTACATATATATATATATATATATATATATATTGTATGTGTATATCACCATGTAGTGAAACACATTCTGAAGCTAAGGAGATGGATTCCCACTGCAGGGGGACGCTGTAGCTTACAGCGGACAGGCAACGATTCCTGTACTACACACATGGCTCCAGGTACCTTCCTTCTAGTGTGTGGGCTCCCCTCCTCGGCGGCGCATCTGCCCTCTGCAATGCTTCAAGCAACAGGGACCACCTAACACCGCTTACAGTGAGCACAAATCCACGCACTCACTATTTCCTTCATGCAGCGTTTCTGAGGTCCTACTCTCACGCGTCTGCTCTCTGAAGACTTAAAGGCGGTTATCAGCGCTGTACTTTCTATCTTTCCACATATCCATTCACACAGCCCACACCAAGTGCTAGACAAGGAATGCTCTTTGATTACAATCCTTAATCCAGTCTCTCCTTCACAGTTCCACATTGCGTGGGTTCAATTATTTCCATTGTTGAATGTGTTAAATAAGGGGTTTCTGATTTATTGACCAAGGGGCAGGGCCGGATTAAGCATGGTGGGGGCTCCGGGCAATGAAGTTGTGGGGCCCCCACTACAGTAGATGACAGACCACTGGGCCCCCCCTTATACACACACACACATACACCCATGCTGCACACAACACACGCACACACACACACACACACACACACACACACACACACACACACACACACACACACACACACACCCATGCTGCACACAACACACACACAAACCCATGCTGCACACAGCACGCGCGCACACACACACACACACACACACACACACACACATCCATGCTGCACATAACACACACCCATGCTGCACACAACACACATACACCCATGCTGCATACAACACGCACACACCCACCCATGCTGCACACAACACACACACACACACACATACACCCATGCTGCACACAACACACACACATACACCCATGCTGCACACACACACACACACACACACACACACACACACACACACACACACACCCATGCTGCAAACAACACACACATACACCCATGCTGCACACAACACACACATACACCCATGCTGCACACAACACACACATACACATATGCGCGCACGCTAATTGTCCATCCGGCGGTGCAGCGGATGCTGGAGTCAGGGCCCCCACACCCAGGAGCGTAGTAGTCTCCCCCCTCCCGGCGGCTCAGCTGTTCATTAACAGCGCCACCGAGGAGGTGTTCCTTGCACAGCATTTAATAGTCTTGCGGGATGCTGCATTGAAATCCCGCGAGACTATGACATGCTGTAAAAGGAACACCTCCTCGGCGGCGCTGTTAATGAACAGCTGAGCTGAGCCACGAGGATGGGGGAGACTACTATGCTCCTTGGTGTGGGGGCCCCGGGACGACCGCCCCTTTCGCCCCTCCCTTAATCCGGCCCTGCCAAGGGGTCTATTTATTAACATTATTTTTACTAAAATAATGTGAAAAAGGGTGTTTTCACACCCTTTTCACATTATTTTAGTATCACCTGCATGTATTAAAGGGCATTTGGAGCAGTTTTCATAAAAAACTGGAAATGTGATGTGGCCAAATTTACTAAAAAAAAAATGTGAAAAAATACTGCAGTGTGTCCTGTGATAATCTCGCCAGTTCAGGCTGGCGAGTTCACAGGGCAGCACTGCGATAATGTAGCATTTGGCCAGCTTTCTCTGCCCCTGGCAGAGAAAGCTGAGCCGGGGACCTGGCAGAGTGATCAGTGTAAAAAGTTTTTGTAAAAAGTAAAAAAAAAAAAAAAACCATACTCACCTGTCCAGGGAGCCGGTGTCCGTTGCTCCGCTGAGCGCTGCCGGGTTCCGGGTACCCCATATGCTGCAATGTGACCCTGGTGCAGTAAAGTGATGCTGCAAAGCGCAAGCGCAATTTACAGCACCGGGGGTCACCGCAGTGCACAGGATCTGGCGCCATGCAGCCCAGCAGAAGCAGCACGGACCGGCTCCCTGGACTGGTGAGTATATTAATCTTCTTGGGTTAGGGGGGTCTGCGGCGCACGGGGGTAGTTGCAACGGGTGAGGGGGTTGACCGGGAGGCTGCGGTAGGGACGATGTCGGCGGGGGCGGCGCATGCGCAGCAGGACATCGGGGCATTTTTAAAAAAAAATACCCCGATGATGCTGCGGAGTATCATCACAGGGACAGAGCTTGACCGCAAGCTCTGTCCCTACACACGATAATTGATACATCCCTGCTATGTAATAAATTATTGCAGTGCGAGTTTGGGCGATTTTATCACCTGTCATCCACATCCTGGATGCGGATGGTGATAAATAGGCCCCCAAGTCTGGTATACTGGAAGTACTCTACATATTCACTTAATGAATATCTGCATACCAATCCATATGTTATAACATTGCCTGCGGTCCAGAAACTGTTTATGCTGACCAATTCTAACTTAGTTAACCTGTTTGTGAACATATCTGGCTAATCTACCTACAATGAATTATTATTGGTGTAACAAGTAGCTGTAACAGGGTTACGTATGTGATAAATACTGAAAGGAAAAACTGTTTTTGATCTACAGCAGGAGTGTGCGAGGAAGCTATACTGTACCTATAATATATCGTTTTTTTAATAATTGAATTTATGTGGCTATTGCCTGTCCTGCATACCCTCTTATTAGAGAATTAATGTAATCATTTCAACTTTAACCACCACGACACAAAATAATGTCCCTCTTGATGTACATATGTTTTACACAATAATATTAAGCACCAATTTTTCTTTGATGTAGTAATTCGGGTGGTATTCATGTGACCGCCGGTCTGCTGACCGACAGTCACATGACCTCCTCCACCATCCTGCCGGCTCAGTATCCCGATGGTTGGCACGCCGACCAACAGGGACTATTTCCACTCGTGGGTGTCCATGACACCCATAGAGTGGGAATAGAACCCGTGGCGACCGCAAGTCGCCACCGAGCCCGCAGCGTGGCAAGCGCAGCGAGCCCGCAAGGGGCTTGCTGCACTCGCCCCTCCCCGCCGGGATCCCGGCGTCGGTATGCTGCCGGGTTCCCGGCGTCGGTAAACTGACCGGCGGTCAGGAGACCGCCGGTCAGCCATGCTACACCCAGTAATTCACTTCCTTTTAAAGAAAGAGAGAATAAAAGTTCTGTTTTAAATTAATTTGCATTACCAATACAAAGAGAGTGCTCCATGTAGGAATCACCTTCTTTGAATGATCTTCCAAGCTACATTTTTCTGGCAGTAGATGGCAGGATACAGCAGATGAGAGATCACACAAGTCCGTTGGTTTGGTGCAACTGGTCTCAACCAGTTTTATTATTGTACAAAAAAATAAAAATAAACGTAAAGATAAATACCTTGCCGTACGGTACTACCTATACACAGAATAATCCTAACCAGGGGCGGATCCAGAAGAAAATGAAAGGGGGTCACCATGATAGGGGAACGGTAATAGTTATATTTACATGCACCTAAGGCACGCATGCTCCCAGATAAGGGGTGTGGTATCACAGGGGGTGTGGCCTCACAGAATACACCATCAGGTAATGATTGGCTGTAGGAGCGCATCCTGGTTTATTGACAATGTTTCACCCTGATGAAAAGGCTGATTGGGCCTTGAAATGTTGGTCACCTGTTCCATTAGTTATGGGAGTCTGGAAGGCACCCCAGCACAATATCATTATTATAGTTTTTAGTTGATGGTGGCAGGTGCAGTATACCTTGTTTTGGGCACTGCACTGAGACTCAGACTGCAGGACACGAACTGCCCATCTTTGAACAGCAGAAGCAGCCAGCTGGATCTCCTTTAAGCAGCATAAGACATCTGCAGGACAGCCCTGTCACAATCACACTGGCCGCCTTCTCAAAGCTGAGGCTGAGTTTGACTGCACCTAGTATGGTGGTAAAGGAAGTGGAGGAGGAAGCGCTGGGATTATTGTGCGGTGCAGTGAGGGCTGATGAAGCCTTCTGTGCCATCATAAGTAACAGTCTTACTTGATGCTGGCATTTGAACTTCGCTCCTGGGCTGGACTCTGGCCGGCTGGCAGTGGGGGAGGTAGGTTGCGGTGTGAGCAGGGGGAGGCTGGAGCTGTAGCTCCAGTCTCCCCATTGGTTACCACGCAGACTTGCTGTTAGAGCCGCGGTGGGTCCTAGTGCCTGCCGGTCCTTTAACAAATCTGATTGACGGAAATAGCAGTAGTGCTGCTGCTGTTCTCCTTTTGAAAAAAAAAAAGAGGTCACAAATGATGGGGGGGGGGGGGGGGGCACGCACAGGCTCGAGTGCCCCCCCCCCCCCCCCCCCCCCTTCCCCTGGATCCGCCTATGATCCTAACTCACTAGAAAAAAATCAAAGTACGAAACGTTTTTGCGAGGCACAGATTGCTGGATATCAAGAGCAAGTTTCTCTCACAGAGCCTCTCCTTTTCCCCAAGCAGTGTGACAGAGCAATGATCAGACTGACAGCCTTTCTTACACACCCATACAGCTGAAAGCCCTAACTAGCCTTCTGTGAGACTAAAAACCCAAAAGCTTCCAGCAGAACCATCGCAATATTCATGGGGTTTTAAAACACTTAGGACTTAGGTAAGAAACCTGGGACAAATATACTTGCCTTCCACCACTATTCCAGTGATCTTCTCACACATCCTTCCCGTTTCGACCTAGGGGGCGGATCACTTATAGTCACTAAACAGAAGATGCGAGACAATGCATCCGCATTGGTTAGTTGTGTCCCGGCTCCTATGTTTCACAGTAAAGTTAAAGTCTTGCATGGCTAAAAATCACTGTGTTACTCTGGCATTCTGCCCTTTATTTACAGACATCCATGTTTACGGAGCATGATCTGTCAGTAGTTTTAATCATCTGCCCAAGAGGTGACTAATGCCCACTTAATGGCCAAGGCCTTTTTTTCAACAATAACATACATCTTCTCATGTTCATTGAGTTTCTATTCAAATAAATAATGGGGTGTTCCTCCCCATCTTAGTTTTGGGACAACACGGCACCTACCCCCTACCTCGGAGGAATCCGTTTGAATTACAAATTCTTTAGAAAAGTCACATATTATCAACACCGGTTGTGTACATAATGCCACTTTTAATGCCTGAAATGCTTTTTCTGCCTCAGGGTTCCATTTCACCATATTTGATTGTTTATCTTGGTAAGGTCTTAAAAAGGAACTGCAGTGGTGGCAAAATTAAGAATAAACTGTTGGTAATACCCGGTGATCCCCAAGAAAGATCTCACCTGTTTTTTATTTACTAGATGGGCCAGTTTTGGATAGCTTCAAGTTTGTTCAGTTGGGTCTTAAAGAACAAAGTTGTGAGGTATTCCGCACAAAACCCCTCCTTAACAAGGAGTTTACCAACAGGGTATATATTGTTCCACGTGTAAAGGAGGTTGAAATTAATAAATGACCAAATACCTCTTTGTTAATAATTGTGTGAGAGCGTCTCTTAAATTAATGAGGGTTGGTGTTGCTCCCCCGAGTCAGAAGATTACCAATAACGAAAAAAGAGAAAAAGAAGACTCTGCTTTGGGGGCACTCTTATATAGACCTTCCAGAGCCTACTATGTCCAAAATGTCTCAATATATTATAATAAAATTTACCTTTTATTTCTCATAAATTAAAATCTTACTTACAAATTACAAGTAGACAAAACACACACACACACACACACACACACACACACACACACACACACACACACACACACACACACACACACACACACACACACACTTAAACATATAAATCAACTTACAATATGAAATTAATACCTAGTATCAGTGGCAAACGCAGGATTTGCATGGGGGGGTTTCCAGAACTGGGTGGAGCCAATCACAGGGCTGGGGACTGAGGTGACCCAGTATATGCTGGGTCCGTAAAACTAGTGTGTGTGTGTGTATATATATATATATATGTATATATATATATATACATATCTACACATGTATATACCGTATATACACCTATATATATATATATATATATATAATTACCTATATATATATATATATATATAATTACCTATATATATATAATATGTATATATATATATATATATACACACACACACACGCACGCACGCACACACACACACACACACACATACATAGCATATTACACATGCATACATATATATATATATATATATATATATATACATACAGTATGCGTATATATACACACATGTATATATATATCATATATGTGTGTGTTTATATGTATGCACATGGATATATATGAACTATAATTAAAATAAAGTAAACTTTTATTAAGCACTTACAAGTGCCACCAGGAAGAAAGCAGGCTGCAGAGGACGCTAGACAACCATTAATAATACTCACGCAGCAAAAAATATATATATATATTTTTTTTTTTGTGGAGGGGGTTTCTGGGTGCTCGGAAACCCCCCCTGGGTGCGCCACTGAGTATTTCAAACACTTTTCATGCTGAAATTAGTGTCAATTTTCCAAGTCTAATTTAGATTTGGAAAATTGACACTAATTTGTGTGTGTGTGTTTTGTCTAGCTGTAATTTGTAAGTAAGATTTTAATTTATGAGCAATAAAAGGTACATTTTTAAAATATATTGAGACATTTTGGATATTGTAGGCTCTGGAAGGTCTTTATAAGAGTGCCCCCAATACAGAGTCTTCTTTTTCTCTTTTTTTGTTATCAGTTGGGTCTTTGTACGACTTCTACCTATGGTAAACCCCAAGTATTTAAGCTCTTCCATCGCTAAGCAGCATTTCTTTGGGTTGGCTATTAGCCCTGCCGCTCTGATTGAGTCCAACACTGCTTGTACTGTCACTAAGTGAGAGACGCCCCATCTGGACTGTGGATTACCCCATCATCCTATTAGACAGCTGAATACTGCCTGTGAGGCTTCAAAATTCTATCCATTGCATGTTGAAAGGTTGTTGGTGGCCCATGCAACCCAAAAGGCATCATCCTACACTGAAACAGCGATTCTGGAACAGAGAATGCTGTTTTCTCTTTTCCCCTGTTGGTTAATGGGATCTGCCAGTAACCTTTTGTCAGGTCCAGTGTGGTGAGATATCTGGCTATTCCTAGCCTTTCTATCAACTCATCCACATGGGGTATACTTGGGCACTGCATTTAACTTATGAAAATCATTGCAGAAGCGTAGGCTGCCATGGTATGCAGTTAGATTCCTTACTGTCGGGATCTAGGCGGTCGAAATCCCGATGCCGAAATCCCGACAGCCATTGAGATGCCGACAGTCGGAATCCCCACCGCTGACCAAAAACTCCACTTGGATGGTGGTCCATGCCACCACTCGAGGAGGAATAGAAACTTGTGGTGACCAAAGCGTGGCGAACACAGCTGTCAGGATTCTGGTGTCTGATTTTGACCGTCGGGATCCCATCAGTCGGGAAAACATACTGATCCCACTGCCATCTGTTTTCAGAATTAGAACTAAGGTGCTGGACCATTCACTAGTCTATTCTTAATCTCTTGAGAGACAGCCTCTTGCTGAGCTTCAGGTATTCGATATGGCTTTATGTCGACCTTGACCCCTGGTTATGTCACTATATCTGTTACGTTCACTGTACTCGGTACTCAGGGAACAGGGTGGAGAAGCTCAGAGTACAGGAACGTAATGCTGCAGTAGGAACGGAGTTCAGCAGCAACCCCTACAGAAACCTTGACTCCGTTGTCCCACCCACGTGGTCAGTCTACGCGACTATGTTTGCTTGGGCCCACGGCAGCTGGGCATTTGAAGGGCGGATTGTGTCTGCCTAACAGTGGTCCTGAGTCCTGGTGTCTGGAAGCCTGTTACTGGTATTCTTCCAGCTTTCCAGTCCTGTGAGCCAGTGTCTGCGGCCTCGGGGTTCCCGTCCACCTGCATGTATCTACACCGGTGTTGTGAGTAGCAGCTTTGCCGCGTCTTATGGCCTTGGCCGTATTATTCTCTTTATTTTGACTCTGGTGTTTTCTGCGGAGGTCTCCGCTCTGGCTGTCCTTGCCGGTATACGACTCAGGACCACTGGATAAGAGGTTGACTGGATCTCAGGATACCGGACAGGAATACTCCAGAGCATGAAGCAACTCACAAGAAGCTGACAGGTTCTCACGGAGGGTAGGAATGCAGGTGGAGAGTAGTAAACTCCAGATTCTGCCAGAACTGAGTATGCAGGATTCCACTATCAAACAGGACCTGGACACTGAAACAATATTGGACATGAAACAAACCAGGAACATACAGGTATCTCTAACAAACGTCTATCACCAGCTCAGAACTGCAGAGCTAGCTGAGTAATAAGGGAACACGCCCGAATCAGGATGGTTGGAGGCCAGGCACACTGTAATTGCCAAATACCTGCAGGTGAGAGTAACACAGACAAGAGCCAGCTTGCAGTACAGAGACTCACCACATAATGATCAAATATCAGACAGGTGAGGCTAAACACATAGAAACAGGCTGCAATTATACAGACTTACCACCGGCGGCCAACAAGAGTCTTCTAAACCAGTGCAAGAGAAATCCTGGCCTGCAACAGAACTATAACATAAAATACATAACCAAAATGCCGTGGCTCATAACAATATCATGCTCTATTATGGTCGTTCAGCCGGGCAGCATTGAGAACACTCTCTGTTCCTAATGAGATATTCTTTAGCCTCGTTCTTTAGAATAGCTGACAGTGTCTCTGACACCTTTACTTCGGGAACAGTGGGTATTTAAGTTACTGGTGGGCAAAGTTCAGCTGACAGGGCTTCCCTATCCTTCCAGTGGTGTTAGTGATGAGTGGGTTCGGTTCCTCGGAATCCGAACCCCCCCCGAACTTCACCCATTTTACACGGTTCCGAGGCAGACTCGGATCCTCCCGCCTTGCTCGGTTAACCCGAGCGCGCCCAAACGTCATCATCCCGCTGACGGATTCTCGCGAGATTCGTATTCTATATAAGGAGCCGCGCGTCGCCGCCATTTTCACTCGTGCATTGGAGATGATAGGGAGAGGACGTGCAGCGTTCTCTCAGTTTCTGTGTTCAGTGTGCTGCAAATATCTGTGCTCAGTGTGCTTGCAAATATCTGTGCTCAGTGTTCTTGCAAATATCTGTGCTCAGTGTGCTGAAAATATCTACGTTCTCTGCCTGAAAAATGCTCCATATCTGTGCTGCATTGTAGTATATAGTAGTAGGACAGTGCAGAATTTTGCTGACCAGTGACCACCAGTATTATATAGCAGTACGGTACAGTAGTCCACTGCTCTACCTACCTCTGTGTCGTCAAGTATACTATCCATCCATACCTGTGGTGCATTTTAGTTGTGCGCAGTATATATAGTAGGAGGACAGTGCAGAATTTTGCTGACCACCAGTATATAATATATAGCAGTACGGTACAGTACGCCACTGCTCTACCTACCTCTGTGTCGTCAAGTATACTATCCATCCATACCTGTGGTGCATTTTAGTTGTGCGCAGTATATATAGTAGGAGGACAGTGCAGAATTTTGCTGACCACCAGTATATAATATATAGCAGTACGGTACAGTAGGCCACTGCTCTACCTACCTCTGTGTCATCAAGTATACTATCCATCCATACCTGTGCTGCATTTTAGTTGTGCGCAGAATATATAGTAGGAGGACAGTGCAGAATTTTGCTGACCACCAGTATATAATATATAGCAGTACGGTACAGTAGGCCATTGCTATTGATATATTACTGGCATATAATTCCACACATTAAAAAATGGAGAACAAAAATGTGGAGGGTAAAATAGGGAAAGATCAAGATCCACTTCCACCTCGTGCTGAAGCTGCTGCCACTAGTCATGGCCGAGACGATGAAATGCCATCAACGTCGTCTGCCAAGGCCGATGCCCAATGTCATAGTAGAGAGCATGTAAAATCCAAAAAACAAAAGTTCAGTAAAATGACCCAAAAATCAAAATTAAAAGCGTCTGATGAGAAGCGTAAACTAGAGATGAGCGGGTTCGGTTCCTCGGAATCCGAACCCGCCCGAACTTCAGCTTTTTTTACACGGATCCGAGCGACTCGGATCTTCCCGCCTTGCTCGGTTAACCCGAGCGCGCCCGAACGTCATCATGACGCTGTCGGATTCTCGCGAGGCTCGGATTCTATCGCGAGACTCGGATTCTATATAAGGAGCCGCGCGTCGCCGCCATTTTACACGTGCATTGAGATTGATAGTGAGAGGACGTGGCTGGCGTCCTCTCCGTTTAGAGAAGAAATAGATAGGAGAGTGAGAGTGAGACAGTGACACTTCATTTACTGGAGCTTAGGAGGAGTACTCAGACAGAGAATGCAGAATTTTGCTGATAGTATTAGTTAGTTATACTAGTGACAGAGTGAGACAGTGACACTTCATTTACTGGAGCTTAGGAGGAGTACTCAGACAGAGAGTGCAGAATTTTGCTGATAGTATTAGTTAGTTATACTAGTGACTGACCAGTGACCACCAGTGCAGTTTTATATTATTTAATATAATCCGTTCTCTGCCTGAAAAAACGATACACAGTGACTCAGTCACATACCATATCTGTGCTCAGCCCAGTGTGCTGCTGCATCATCTATGTATAATATCTGACTGTGCTCACACAGCTTAATTGTGGGGGAGACTGGGGAGCAGTTAGGTTATAGCAGGAGCCAGGAGTACATATTAAAATTAAACAGTGCACACTTTTTTTCTGCAGGAGTGCCACTGCCAGTGTGACTGACCAGTGACCTGACCACCAGTATATAGTATACTATTTTGTATTGTGAAAGAATGTCTGCCTGTAAAAGTTAAACACATGTCGTGTGACTTGTGTGGTGTTTTTTTATTCTATAAAATAAAAAACTCATTCTGCTGACAGACAGTGTCCAGCAGGTCCGTCATTATATAATATATACCTGTCCGGCTGCAGTAGTGATATATATATATTTTTTATATCATTATTTATCATCCAGTCGCAGCAGACACAGTACGGTAGTTCACGGCTGTAGCTACCTCTGTGTCGGCACTCGGCAGTCCATCCATAATTGTATACCACCTACCCGTGGTTTTGTTTTTCTTTCTTCTTTATACATACTACATCTCATTATCATCCAGTCTATATTAGCAGCAGACACAGTACAGTACGGTAGTCCACGGCTGTAGCTACCTCTGTGTCGGCACTCGGCAGTCCGTCCATAATTGTATACCACCTACCCGTGGTTTTTTTTTTCTCTCTTCTTTATACATACTACATCTCATTATCAACCAGTCTATATTAGCAGCAGACACAGTACGGTAGTCCACGGCTGTAGCTACCTCTGTGTCGGCACTCGGCAGTCCATCCATAATTGTATACCACCTACCCGTGGTTTTTTTTTCTTTCTTCTTTATACATACATACTACATCTCATTATCATCCAGTCTATATTAGCAGCAGACACAGTACAGTACGGTAGTCCACGGCTGTAGCTACCTCTGTGTCGGCACTCGGCAGTCCGTCCATAATTGTATACCACCTACCCGTGGTTTTTTTTTCTTTCTTCTTTATACATACTACATCTCATTATCATCCAGTCTATATTAGCAGCAGACACAGTACAGTACGGTAGTCCACGGCTGTAGCTACCTCTGTGTCGGCACTCGGCAGTCCGTCCATAATTGTATACCACCTACCCGTGGTTTTTTTTCTTTCTTCTTTATACATACATACTACATCTCATTATCATCCAGTCTATATTAGCAGCAGACACAGTACAGTACGGTAGTCCACGGCTGTAGCTACCTCTGTGTCGGCACTCGGCAGTCCGTCCATAATTGTATACCACCTACCCGTGGTTTTTTTTTCTTTCTTCTTTATACATACTACATCTCATTATCATCCAGTCTATATTAGCAGCAGACACAGTACAGTACGGTAGTCCACGGCTGTAGCTACCTCTGTGTCGGCACTCGGCAGTCCGTCCATAATTGTATACCACCTACCCGTGGTTTTTTTTTCTTTCTTCTTTATACATACTACATCTCATTATCATCCAGTCTATATTAGCAGCAGACACAGTACAGTACGGTAGTCCACGGCTGTAGCTACCTCTGTGTCGGCACTCGGCAGTCCGTCCATAATTGTATACCACCTACCCGTGGTTTTTTTTCTTTCTTCTTTATACATACTACATCTCATTATCAACCAGTCTATATTAGCAGCAGACACAGTACGGTAGTCCACGGCTGTAGCTACCTCTGTGTCGGCACTCGGCAGTCCACTCCTAGATGGGCCCGGTGTTTGTGTCGGCCACTAGGGTCGCTTATCTTACTCACACAGTCAGCTACCTCATTGCGCCTCTTTTTTTCTTTGCGTCATGTGCTGTTTGGGGAGGGTTTTTTGGAAGGGCCATCCTGCGTGACACTGCAGTGCCACTCCTAGATGGGCCCGGTGTTTGTGTCGGCCACTAGGGTCGCTTATCTTACTCACACAGTCAGCTACCTCATTGCGCCTCTTTTTTTCTTTGCGTCATGTGCTGTTTGGGGAGGGTTTTTTGGAAGGGCCATCCTGCGTGACACTGCAGTGCCACTCCTAGATGGGCCCGGTGTTTGTGTCGGCCACTAGGGTCGCTTATCTTACTCACACAGTCAGCTACCTCATTGCGCCTCTTTTTTTCTTTGCGTCATGTGCTGTTTGGGGAGGGTTTTTTGGAAGGGCCATCCTGCGTGACACTGCAGTGACACTCCTAGATGGGCCTGGTGTTTGTGTCGGCCACTAGGGTCGCTTATCTTACTCACACAGTCAGCTACCTCATTGCGCCTCTTTTTTTCTTTGCGTCATGTGCTGTTTGGGGAGGGTTTTTTGGAAGGGACATCCTGCGTGACACTGCAGTGCCACTCCTAGATGGGCCCGGTGTTTGTGTCGGCCACTAGGGTCGCTTATCTTACTCACACAGCTACCTCGGTGCAAATTTTAGGACTAAAAATAATATTGTGAGGTGTGAGGTATTCAGAATAGACTGAAAATGAGTGTAAATTATGGTTTTTGAGGTTAATAATACTTTGGGATCAAAATGACCCCCAAATTCTATGATTTAAGCTGTTTTTTAGGGTTTTTTGAAAAAAACACCCGAATCCAAAACACACCCGAATCCGACAAAAAAAATTCGGTGAGGTTTTGCCAAAACGCGTTCGAACCCAAAACACGGCCGCGGAACCGAACCCAAAACCAAAACACAAAACCCGAAAAATTTCCGGCGCTCATCTCTAGCGTAAACTTGCCAATATGCCATTTACGACACGGAGTGGCAAGGAACGGCTGAGGCCCTGGCCTATGTTCATGGCTAGTGGTTCAGATTCACATGAGGATGGAAGCACTCATCCTCTCGCTAGAAAAATGAATAGACTTAAGCTGGCAAAAGCACAGCAAAGAACTGTGCGTTCTTCTAAATCACAAATCCACAAGGAGAGTCCAATTGTGTCGGTTGCGATGCCTGACCTTCCCAACACTGGACGGGAAGAGGTGAGGCTTCCACCATTTGCACGCCCCCTGCAAGTGCTGGAAGGAGCACCCGCAGTCCAGTTCCTGATAGTCAAATTGAAGATGTCACTGTTGAAGTACACCAGGATGAGGATATGGGTGTTGCTAGCGCTGAGGAGGAAATTGACAAGGAGGATTCTGATGGTGATATGGTTTGTTTAAGTCAGGCACCCGGGGAAACACCTGTTGTCCGTGGGACGAATATGGCCATTGACATGCCTGGTCAAATTACAAAAAAATCACCTCGTTGATGTGGAATTATTTTAACAGAAATGCGGACAACATTTGTCAAGCCGTGTGTTGCCTTTGTCAAGCTGTAATAAGTAGGGGTAAGGACGTTAACCACCTAGGAACATCCTCCCTTATACGTCACCTGGAGCGCATTCATCAGAAGTCATTGACAAGTTCAAAAACTTTGGGTGACAGCGGAAGCAGTCCACTGACAATTAAATCCCTTCCTCTTGTAACCAAGCTCCTGCAAACCACACCACCAACTCCCTCAGTGTCAATTTCATCCTTAGACATGAAAGCCAATAGTCCTGCAGGCCATGTCACTGTCAAGTCTGACGAGTCCTCTCCTGCCTGGGATTCCTCCGATGCATCCTTGAGTGTAACGCCTACTGCTGCTGGTGCTGCTGTTGTTGCAGCTGGGAGTCGATCGTCATCCCAGAGGGGAAGTCGGAAGACCACTTGTACTACTTCCAGTAAGCAATTGACTGTCCAACAGTCCTTTGCGAGGAAGATGAAATATCACAGCAGTCATCCTGCTGCAAAGCAGATAACTTAGGCCTTGGCGGCCTGGGTGGTGTTAAACGTGTGTCCGGTATACACCGTTAATTCACAGGGAATTAGAGAATTTATTGAGTTAGTGTGTCCCCGGTACCAAATACCATCTAGGTTCCATTTCTCTAGGCAGGCGATACCGAGAATTTACACAGACCTCAGAAAAAGAGTCACCTGTGTCCTAAAAAATGCAGTTGTACCCAATGTCCACTTAACCACGGACATGTGGACAAGTGGAGCAGGGCAGACTCAGGACTATATGACTGTGACAGCCCACTGGGTAGATGTATTGCCTCCCGCAGCAAGAACAGCAGCGGCGGCACCAGTAGCAGCATCTCGCAAACGCCAACTCGTTCCTAGGCAGGCTATGCTTTGTATCACCGCTTTCCATAAGAGGCACACAGCTGACAACCTCTTACGGAAACTGAGGAACATCATCGCAGAATGGCTTACCCCAATTGGACTCTCCTGGGGATTTGTGACATCGGACAACGCCACCAATATTGTGCGTGCATTACATGTGGGCAAATTCCAGCACATCCCATGTTTTGTACATACATTGAATTTGGTGGTGCAGAATTATTTAAAAAATGACAGGGGCGTGCAAGAGATGCTGTCGGTGGCCCGAAGAATTGCGGGCCACTTTCGGCATTCAGCCACCGCATGTCGAACACTCCTGAACCTGCCCGCCATCATCTGAAGCAAGAGGTGGTAACGAGGTCGAATTCAGCTCTCTATATGCTTCAGAGGATGGAGGAGCAGCAAAAGGCCATTCAATCCTATACAGCTACCTACGATATTGGCAAAGGAGGGGGAATGCACCTGACTCAAGCGCAGTGGAGAATGATTTCAACGTTGTGCAATGTTCTGCAACCCTTTGAACTTGCCACACGTGAAGTCAGTTCAGACACTGCCAGCCTGAGTCAGGTCATTTCCCTCATCAGGCTTTTGCAGAAGAAGCTGGAGAGATTGAAGGAGGAGCTATAACAGAGCGATTCCGCTAGGCATGTGGGACTTGTGGATGGAGCCCTTAATTCGCTTAACCAGGATTCACGGGTGGTCAATCTGTTGAAATCAGAGCACTACATTTTGGCCACCGTGCTCGATCCTAGATTTAAAACCTACGTTGTAGCTCTCTTTCCGGCAGACACAAGTCTGCAGAGGTTCAAAGACCTGCTGGCGAGACACTTGTCAAGTCAAGCGGAACGTGACCCGTCAACAGCTCCTCCTTCACATTCTTCCACAACTGGGGCTGCGAGAAAAAGGCTAAGAATTCCAAGCCCACCCGCTGGCGGTGATGCAGGGCAGTCTGGAGCGAGCTGCCAACGATTACTGACATGTCGTCTACTGTCACTCCATATGATTCTGTCACCATTGAAAGAATGGTGGAGGATTATAAGAGTGACCGCATCCAAGTAGGCACGTCAGACAGTCCGTACGTATACTGGCAGGAAAAAGAGGCAATTTGGAGGCCCTTGCAGAAACTGGCTTTATTTTACCTAAGTTGCCCCCCCTCCAGTGTGTACTCCGAAAGAGTGTTTAGTGCAGCCGCTCACCTTGTCAGCGATCGGCGTACGAGGTTACTTCCAGAAAATGTGGAGAAGATGATGTTCATCAAAATGAATTATAATCAATTGCTCCGTCGAGACATTCACCAGCAATTGCCTCCAGAAAGTACACAGGGACCTGAGATGGTGGATTCCAGTGGGGACGAATTAATAATCTGTGAGGAGGGGGATGTACACAGTGAAAGAGGTGAGGAATCGGAGGATGAGGAGGAGGTGCACATCTTGCCTCTGTAGAGCCAGTTTGTGCAAGGAGAGATTGATTGCTTCTTTTTTGGTGGGGGCCCAAACCAACCAGTCATTTCAGTCACAGTTGTGTGGCAGACTCTGTCGCTGAAATGATGGGTTTGTTAAAGTGTGCATGGCCTGTTTATACAACATAAGGGTGGGTGGGAGGGCCCAAGGACAATTCCATCTTGCACCTCTTTTTTCTTTCATTTATCTTTGCATCATGTGCTGTTTGGGGATTATTTTTTGAAGTGCCATCCTGTCTGACACTGCAGTGCCACTCCTAGATGGGCCAGGTGTTTGTGTCGGCCACTTGGGCCGCTTAGCTTAGCCATCCAGCGACCTTGGTGCATCTCTTTTTTTCTTTGCATCATGTGCTGTTTGGGGACTATTTTTTGAAGTGCCATTCTGTCTGACACTGCAGTGCCACTCCTAGATGGGCCAGGTGTTTGTGTCGGCCACTTGGGTCGCTAACTTAGTCATCCAGCGACCTCGGTGCAAATTTTAGGACTAAAAATAATATTGTGAGGTGTGAGGTATTCAGAATAGACTGGAAATTAGTGGAAATTATGGTTATTGAGGTTAATAATACTATGGGATCAAAATGACCCCCAAATTCTATGATTTAAGCTGTTTTTGAGGGTTTTTTGTAAAAAAACACCCGAATCCAAAACACACCCGAATCCAACAAAAAAATTTCTCATTGAGGTTTTGCCAAAACGCGTCCGAATCAAAAACACGGCCGCGGAACCGAATCCAAAACCAAAACCCAAAAAATTTCCGGTGCACATCACTAGTTATTAGGTTAACGTGGTAAACTTGTTCAGGCTTTCTCTTGCCTGGTTGGTACACTTTATAGTTAACCTCATTCACTTTCTCCCTGATCTCAAATGGATCTTGTCATTTAGACAAAAACTTGACTTTCACTGTGGGTATCAAAACAAAAACTCTATCCCCATGCGCGAATGTATGTACATGGGAATTCTGATTTTATACTCTCTGTTGAGCTTGTTGGGCTTGCTCCACATGTTCCTTGACATCCAGTCACAATCCTGTCATGCATCTTAATACATGTTCAATTACACTTTTATAGGTCATGGTCTGCCCTTCCCATTTCTCTTTAGCAACATCTAGCAACCCTCTGGGATGTCTCCCATACAACAAATCAAAAGGAAAGAATCCTTTTGAAGATTGAGGTACTTCTCTAATAATTTACATCAAATATGCCAATAAGTAATCCCAGTTTTTCTCATTCTTATCAAAAACCTTTATCAGCAGAGGCGGATTGGCCATAGGGTTCACAGGGAAGATCCCCGGTGGGCCGACGCACCAGTGGGGCCTGTTTTGTTTGAGGACATGTGGTCCTTTTTATAGACATAATGAATAAGATGCAAAATAATTTGCATATATGAAAATGTCTTTGCCACTTAGCCTGTGATTGCAGATGATATAGTGTATGCTCTGTCTGCCTGCTTGGCTGACATATAAGATTGAGTGAATAGTGATTGGGATACGGTTGGTGTAATAAGCAAGAAAATATATCTTTCTAAAGAATTATATAGTTTCCTAAATTCTGAAGGTGTATCATATAATGTGCTCATAATATTTAATTTTATTTCTTTTTAACGTCCCCCTTGATGCTGGACGTGCCCACTATCTGGAAAGTCTTGGGGGGAGGGTGCTGTTGCCATGGCCCGTGGCTAGACCATACAGCTCTGGTGCTGTGGGGCCACTAGTACAAATTTTTCCAGGGCCACTTTTTGTTCCCAATCCGCCGCTGTTTATCAGCATACTTTTTAAGGTTTTCTTGACCTCTCTACCAACCCATCAGTTTGGTGATGATAAACTGAGGTTCTCTGGTGAGTAACTGTAATCAATATTAGAGATGAGCGGGTTAGGTTCTCAGAGAACTTCAAGTTCTGAGCCAGAATCCGAGTCTGGCTCGGGAATTCTCGCCAGACTTGGATCCCAGAACAAGACAAAACGTCATCATAACGCTGTCGGATTCTTGCAGGTTTTGGATTCCGTATAAACAGCCACGCATCGCCGCCATTTTCACTCCATACTTGGAAAGTGAGGGAGACAGACCTTTGTCTCTCTCTGTGGGTGGTGGCGTCGGATGGGTTCAGTATGTGCTCTGTAGGGGTGCTGTTTCTGTCACTGTGGTGTGCCTGTGATGTTAGGGGTGCTGTCCTGGCTGTCACTAGTGTTTCATGTGCTGTTAGGGGTGCAGCAGCTGTACATGCGTGTTGCTGTCCTGGCTGTCACTGTGTTGTACAGGGAGCAGGGGCACTGTCCTCCTGTATGCAGTGAAAATACAGGGGTGCTGGCCCTGTCTTGTATGCTCTAAAAATCCTCGGGTGTAGTGAAAATAAATGTACACTGGCCCTGTCTTGTATGAGGTAAAAATCCAGGGGTGCAGTGAAAATAAATGTACACTGGCCCTGTCTTGTATGAGGTAAAAATCATGGGGTGCAGTGAAAATAAATGTACACTGGCCCTGTCTTGTATGCTGTAAAAATTCAGGGGTGCAGTGAAAATAAATGTACACTGGCCCTGTCTTGTATGAGGTAAAAATCCAGGGGTGCAGTGAAAATAAATGTACACTGGCCCTGTCTTGTATGCTGTAAAAATTCAGGAATGCAGTGAAAATAAATGTACACTGGCTCTGTCTTGTATGCTGTAGAGATTCAGGGATGCAGTAAAAATAAATGTACACTGGCCCTGTATGCTGTAAATATTCAGGGCTGCTGTTGTTAAAATAAAAGTACACTGGTCCTGTATGCTGTAAAAAGACAATGGTGCTGTTGTTAAAATAAAAGTACACTGGTCCTGTATGCTGTAAAAATACAAGGGTGCTGTTGTTGAAATAAAAGTACACTGGTCCTGTATGCTGTAAAATTACAGGGGTGTTGTGAAAATACAGGGGTGCTGGCACTGTCCGCAGTTGCGATGTCTAGGCCTGACCTTCACAACACTGTATAGGAAGAGGAGGATCCTACCACCATTTGCATGCCATCTGCAAGTGCTGGGAGGAGCTCCGCCAGTCCAGTTGCTGATATTGAGATTGAGGATGAGGAGGATATTGGTGTAGCTGGTGCTGAGGAGGAACTTGACGATGAAGATTCTGATGGTGATGTGTTTTGTTTGAATAAGGCACCAGTGGAGACAGTTGTTGGCCATGGGATGAAAAAGCCAATTGTCATGCCTGGGCAAAATACCAAAAGAGCCACCTCTTCGGTGTGAAATGATTTCTCCACAAATCTGGACAACAGGTGTCAAGCCATCTGTTCCCTTTGTCAATCCATAATAAGTAGGGGTAAAGGCGTTAACCACCTAGGAACATCCTCCCTGATACATCACCTGCAGAGCATTCATCATAAGTCAATGTCAAGTTCAGGAACTTTGGGTAATAGCGTAAGCAGCCCACTGACACCTAAATGATGTGGTTTGTTTGAATATTATTTCTCTGTGAGGATGAGAATGAGGATGTAAACACTGAAGGGGGGGAATCTGAAGATGAGGGCGACATCTTGCCTCTGTAGAGCCAGTTTGTGCAAGGAGAGATTAATTGCTTCTTTTTTTGGTGGGGGCCCAAACAAACCAATAATTTCAGTTACAGTCATATGGCAGAACCTGTCGGTGAAATTATTAGTTTGTTAAAGTGTGCATGTCTTGTTTATACAACGTAAGAGTGGGTGGGAGGGCCCATCTTGCATGTATTTTCTTTGTCACATCATATCCAGGGGTGTTGCCCTATATGGGGTGCTGCCCCTCTGCCCTATCAATCCACCGCAGTTTAAATCCAGGGGTGCTTTTGCCTGTTTGCTGTGCTGTGTAATCCTCCAGGGGTGCTGCCTATAGTGTATAAATCCAAAGGTGTTGCCGTATAATTCCAGGGGTGCTGCTGTACTTGATCCTACGTTTAAATTAAAGCCTAGAGCAGATATAAAACAAGCTTCAACATCACAAACAGATTTGTGAAAACATAGCCGCAAAGGTGGAAATGGAAATTGCAATTTTGACGAAGTGTTTTCCAATGAGACCACATTTGTGGCCAAAGTCAGTCAATCTCAGAAGAGACAGAATCATAATCCAGCCAACTGCCGGAGAGGTAAAAGAAAGATTTTCTGCCAGAGCATTAGAGAGAGGTTCTTCTCAATTATTTCAAGTTAGGGACTCACTCAAATGAATGGCTCCAATCAGTCAACCTTCATTTTGATTTATTATTAATGTTCCACATTTTGGGATTATTTATTTACAAGATGCGCATTTGTTGTACAGGGTTCTTTCCCTAAGGGCTGCATAGGGTTAACGCAAGACCTCGTGGTGTTAGAAGAACAGAGGTGGTCATTCCGAGTTGTTCGCTCGGTAATTTTCTTCGCATCGCAGCGATTTTCCGCTAATTGCGCATGCGCAATGTTCGCACTGCGACTGCGCCAAGTAAATTTGCTAAGAAGTTTGGTATTTTACTCACGGCATTACGAGGTTTTTTCTTCGTTCTGGTGATCGTAATGTGATTGACAGGAAGTGGGTGTTTCTGGGCAGAAACTGGCCGTTTTAGGGGAGTGTGTGAAAAAATAAGAATTTACTCCCCGGTAATTCTATTTCTCGTAGTCCGTAGTGGATGCTGGGGACTCCGTCAGGACCATGGGGATTAGCGGCTCCGCAGGAGACAGGGCACACAATTTAAAAGTTTGACCACTAGGTGGTGTGCACTGGCTCCTCCCCCTATGACCCTCCTCCAAGCCTCAGTGAGGATACTGTGCCCGGACGAGCGTACACAATAAGGAAGGATTTTGAATCCCGGGTAAGACTCATACCAGCCACACCAATCACACCGTACAACTTGTGATCTGAACCCAGTTAACAGTATGATAAACCTAGGAGCCTCTGAAAAGATGGCTCACAACAATAAACAACCCGATTTTTTTGTAACAATAACTATGTACAAGTATTGCAGACAATCCGCACTTGGGATGGGCGCCCAGCATCCACTACGGACTACGAGAAATAGAATTACCGGTGAGTAAATTCTTATTTTCTCTGACGTCCTAGTGGATGCTGGGGACTCCGTCAGGACCATGGGGATTATACCAAAGCTCCCAAACGGGCGGGAGAGTGCGGATGACTCTGCAGCACCGAATGAGAGAACTCCAGGTCCTCCTTAGCCAGGGTATCAAATTTGTAGAATTTTACAAACGTGTTCTCCCCTGACCACGTAGCTGCTCGGCAGAGTTGTAACGCCGAGACCCCTCGGGCAGCCGCCCAAGATGAGCCCACCTTCCTTGTGGAGTGGGCATTGACAGATTTAGGCTGTGGCAGGCCTGCCACAGAATGTGCCAGTTGAATTGTGCTACAAATCCAACGAGCAATCGTCTGCTTAGAAGCAGGAGCACCCAGCTTGTTGGGTGCATACAGTATAAACAGCGAGTCAGATTTTCTGACTCCAGCCGTCCTTGAAATATATATTTTCAATGCTCTGACAACGTCCAGCAACTTGGAATCCTCCAAATCGCTAGTAGCCGCAGGCACCACAATAGGCTGGTTCAGGTGAAACGCTGATACCACCTTAGGAAGAAACTGAGGACGCGTCCTCAATTCTGCCCTGTCCGAATGGAAAATCAGATATGGGCTTTTATACGATAAAGCCGCCAATTCCGACACTCTCCTGGCTGAAGCCAGGGCCAGTAGCATGGTTACTTTCCATGTAAGATATTTCAAATCCACCGATTTGAGTGGCTCAAACCAATGGGATTTGAGAAAATCCAAAACTACATTGAGATCCCACGGTGCCACTGGGGGCACAACCGGGGGCTGTATATGTAGTACTCCTTTTACAAAAGTCTGGACTTCAGGAACTGAAGCCAATTCTTTTTGGAAGAAAATCGACAGGGCCGAAATTTGAACCTTAATGGACCCTAATTTGAGGCCCATAGACAATCCTGTTTGCAGGAAATGTAGGAATCGACCCAGTTGAAATTCCTCCGTCGGGGCCCTCCTGGCCTCACACCACGCAACATATTTTCTCCAAATGCGGTGATAATGTTGTGCAGTCACCTCCTTCCTGGCTTTGACCAGGGTAGGGATGACCTCTTCCGGAATGCCTTTTTCCCTTAGGATCCGGCGTTCAACCGCCATGCCGTCAAACGCAGCCGCGGTAAGTCTTGGAATAGACACGGTCCCTGCTGAAGCAGATCCCTTCTTAGAGGTAGAGGCCACGGGTCTTCCGTGAGCATCTCCTGAAGTTCCGGGTACCAAGTCCTTCTTGGCCAGTCCGGAGCCACTAGTATCGTTCTTACTCCCCTTTGCCGTATAATTCTCAGTACCTTGGGTATGAGAGGAAGAGGAGGGAACACATACACTGACTGGTACACCCATGGTGTTACCAGAGCGTCCACAGCTATTGCCTGAGGGTCTCTTGACCTGGCGCAATACCTGTCCAGTTTTTTGTTGAGGCGGGACGCCATCATGTCCACCATTGGTCTTTCCCAATGGACCACAATCATGTGGAAGACTTCTGGATGAAGTCCCCACTCTCCCGGGTGAAGATCATGTCTGCTGAGGAAGTCTGCTTCCCAGTTGTCCACTCCCGGGATGAACACTGCTGACAGTGCTATCACATGATTTTCTGCCCAGCGAAGAATCCTTGCAGCTTCTGTCATTGCCCTCCTGCTTCTTGTGCCGCCCTGTCTGTTTACGTGGGCGACTGCCGTGATGTTGTCCGACTGGATCAACACCGGCTGACCCTGAAGCAGAGGTTTTGCCCGGCTTAGAGCATTGTAGATTGCTCTTAGTTCCAGTATATTTATGTGAAGAGACGTTTCCAGGCTTGACCACACGCCCTGGAAGTTTCTTCCCTGTGTGACCGCTCCCCAGCCTCTCAGGCTGGCATCCGTGGTCACTAGGACCCAGTTCTGTATGCCGAATCTGTGGCCCTCTAACAGATGAGCACTCTGCAACCACCATAGCAGAGACACCCTTGTCCTTGTCGACAATTTTATCCGCTGATGCATCTGCAGATGCGATCCGGACCATTTGTCCAGCAGATCCCACTGAAAAATTCGTGCATGGAATCTGCCGAATGGAATCGCTTCGTAAGAAGCCTCCATTTTTCCCAGGACTCTTGTGCATTGATGCACAGACACTCTCCCTGGTTTTAGGAGGTTCCTGACGAGTTCGGATAACTCCCTGGCTTTCTCCTCCGGAAGAAATACCTTTTTCTGAACAGTGTCCAGAATCATCCCTAGGAACAGCAGACGTGTCGTTGGGATCAGTTGGGATTTTGGAAAATTCAGAATCCACCCGTGCTGTTGGAGCACTACTTGGGTTAGTGCTACTCCGACCTCCAGCTGTTCTCTGGATCTTGCCCTTATCAGGAGATCGTCCAAGTAAGGGATAATTAATACGCCTTTTCTTCGAAGAAGGATCATCATTTCGGCCATTACCTTGGTAAAGACCCGGGGTGCCGTGGACAATCCAAACGGCAGCGTCTGAAACTGATAATGACAGTTTTGTACCACGAACCTGAGGTACCCTTGGTGTGAAGGGCAAATTGGGACATGAAGGTAAGCATCCTTGATGTCCAAGGACACCATAAAGTCCCCTTCTTCCAGATTCGCTATCACTGCTCTGAGTGACTCCATCTTGAACTTGAATTTTTGTATGTACAGGTTCAGAGATTTCAGATTTAGAATAGGTCTTACCGAGCCGTCCGGCTTCGGTACCACAAATAGCGTGGAGTAATACCCCTTTCCCTGTTGTAGAAGGGGTACCTTGACTATCACCTGCTGAGAATACAGCTTGTGAATGGCTTCCAATACCGTCGCCCTGTCGGAGGGTGACGTTGGCAAAGCAGACTTTAGGAACCGGCGAGGGGGAGACTTCTCGAATTCCAACCTGTAACCCTGAGATACTACCTGCAGGATCCAGGGGTCCACCTGAGAGTGAGCCCACTGTGCGCTGAAATTCTTGAGGCGACCCCCCACCGCCCCTGAGTCCGCTTGTAAGGTCCCAGCGTCATGCTGAGGCCTTTGCAGAAGCCGGGGCGGACTTCTGCTCCTGGGAAGGAGCTGCTTGCTGCAGTCTCTTACCCTTTCCTTTGCCTCGGGGCAAATATGAATGTCCTTTTGCTCGCTTGTTCTTATAGGAACGAAAGGACTGCGACTGAAAAGACTGCGTCTTTTTCTGCTGGGAGGTGACCTGAGGTAAAAAGGTGGATTTCCCGGCTGTTGCCGTGGCCACCAGATCCGATAGACCGACCCCAAATAATTCCTCCCCCTTATACGGCAATACTTCCATATGCCGTTTGGAATCCGCATCACCTGACCACTGTCGCGTCCATAAACTTCTTCTGGCAGATATGGACATCGCACTTACTCTTGATGCCAGAGTGCAAATATCTCTCTGTGCATCTCGCATATATAGAAATGCATCCTTTAAATGCTCTATAGTCAGTAAAATACTGTCCCTATCCAGGGTATCAATATTTTCAGTCAGTGACTCCGACCAAGCCACGCCAGCACTGCACATCCAGGCTGAGGCGATTGCTGGTCGCAGTATAACACCCGTATGTGTGTATATACTTTTTAGTGTATTCTCCAGCCTCCTATCAGCTGGATCCTTGAGGGCGGCCGTCTCTGGCGACGGTAACGCCACTTGCTTTGATAAGCGTGTGAGCGCCTTATCTACCCTAGGGGGTGTTTCCCAGCGCGCCCTAACCTCTGGCGGGAAAGGGTATAATGCCAATAACTTCTTTGAAATTAGCAGTTTTCTATCGGGGGTAACCCACGCTTCATCACACACTTCATTCAATTCCTCTGATTCAGGAAAAACTACCGGTAGTTTTTTCACACCCCACATAATACCCCTTTTTGTGGTACTTGCAGTATCAGAGATATGCAAAACCTCCTTCATTGCCGTGATCATATAACGTGTGGCCCTACTGGAAAATACGTTTGTTTCTTCACCGTCGACACTGGATTCGGTGTCCGTGTCTGGGTCTGTGTCGACCGACTGAGGTAAAGGGCGTTTTACAGCCCCTGACGGTGTTTGAGACGCCTGGACAGGTACTAACTGGTTTGTCGGCCGTCTCATGTCGTCAACCGACCTTTGCAGCGTGCTGACAGTATCACGTAATTCCATAAATAAAGCCATCCATTCTGGTGTCGACTCCCTAGGGGGTGACATCACCATTACAGGCAATTGCTCCGCCTCCACACCAACATCGTCCTCATACATGTCGACACACGCGTACCGACACACAGCAGACACTCTGATAGAAGACAGGACCCCACTAGCCCTTTGGGGAGACAGAGGGAGAGTTTGCCAGCACACACCCAAGCGCTATAAATATATAGGGACAACCTTAAATAAGTGTGTTCCCCTTATAGCAGCTCAAATATTGTTAATATCGCCAAATAAGTGCCCCCCCTCTCTGTTTTTACCCTGTTTCTGTAGTGCAGTGCAGGGGAGAGCCTGGGAGCCTTCCTAGCAGCGGAGCTGTGTAGGAAAATGGCGCTGTGTGCTGAGGAGAATAGGCCCCGCCCCCTTTTCGGCGGGCTTCTTCTCCCAGTTTTTCTGAAAACCTGGCAGGGGTTAAATACATCCATATAGCCCCAGGGGCTATATGTGATGTATTTTAGCCAGAATAGGTATTTCTCATTGCTGCCCAGGGCGCCCCCCCAGCGCCCTGCACCCTCAGTGACCGTTGGTGTGAAGTGTGCCGAGAGCAATGGCGCACAGCTGCAGTGCTGTGCGCTACCTCATGAAGACTGAGAAGTCTTCAGCCGCCGGTTTCTGGACCTCTTCTCTTTTCGGCATCTGCAAGGGGGTCGGCGGCGCGGCTCCGGTGACCCATTCAGGCTGTACCTGTGATCGTCCCTCTGGAGCTAGTGTCCAGTAGCCTAAGAAGCCAATCCATCCTGCACGCAGGTGAGTTCACTTCTTCTCCCCTAAGTCCGTCGTTGCAGTGAGCCTGTTGCCAGCAGGACTCACTGAAAATAAAAAACCTAATAAAACTTTTTCTAAGCAGCTCTTTAGGAGAGCCACCTAGATTGCACCTTGCTCGGACGGGCACAAAAACCTAACTGGAGGAGGGTCATAGGGGGAGGAGCCAGTGCACACCACCTAGTGGTCAAACTTTTAAATTTTGTGCCCTGTCTCCTGCGGAGCCGCTAATCCCCATGGTCCTGACGGAGTCCCCAGCATCCACTAGGACGTCAGAGAAAACGCTACAGTTTCTGGGAAAAAACGCGGGAGTGGCTGGAGAAACGGGGGAGTGTCTGGGCGAACGCTGGGTGTGTTTGTGACGTCAAACCAGGAACAAAACTGACTGAACTGATCGCAGTGGCAGAGTAAGTCCCGAGCTACTCAGAAACTGCAAAGAAATTTCTATTCGCAATTTTGAGAATCTTTCATTTTGCTAAGCTAAGATTCACTCCCAGTAGGCGGCGGCTTAGCGTGTGCAATGCTGCTAAAAGCAGCTTGTGAGCGAACAACTTGGAATGAGGGCCAGAGTTTCAGTGATCTTGGATTGCATCAGCTTTCCATTGCACTGCAGCACTAGATGGGTCAGGAGCTCCTGTAAGGCACAGTTACTGAATAAGGCCCAGTATGGAGTCTCATGGTTGCTTACAGGCAGGAAGATGTCTGGCTTGCCAGGCTGAAGCATGTTGTGGGCACAGAGGTTAGCATTGCTTCCTTCCACAGTCCTACTTATAGTATAAAAGACTGCGTAGGTCATGAATGTGGCCGAGACAGCATAAACTCGCCGGATGTGCATGCGGCACGCTTCTTAATGCATCACTCTGGCACGGAAGGGGTTACATTTTTATGGGAGGAACTGAAGAAAACCTGCCTGGATTGTGATTGGCTGGATTCGGTATAGGGGTTGGTCTGACTTACATATAGTCTTCAGACCTAAGACACCCTGTCTCTTCCTGGTTTTCCGTGAGACTAAGTACAGCTGCTTTATTATTCCTTCATTACTTTACTATCCTTTTATTTCCTAACTATCCTCTCTCTGATCTTTCCCTACACCTCCTTCTATTCTCTCCCTGCTTTCTCCTATATCTTCTACCTTTCCTGTACAGGGGGCTTTTCCCCTCCCCACTCTCCTTTTTACAAGGGCCGAAAAGGTGCACTGCTTGACCTTTGAGCAGCACGGCCTTCCTCCGCCCGGCTCACGGACTCTGCTGTGGTCCGTGAGGCCCGGGGTAGACCCGCTGCAGCTGACTCTGTGCGCACGCGGCCGGGCTCGGACGCCCGCCCGTGCTCACCTGCATCCGCGCTCTCCGTCTCTGTCCTCGTCGCTGGCCGCGGCGGCGGACGGAGCGGCGGGGGGTCTGGGAGCATCTGAGGCGGACTTACAGGGACGGTGTTCTCCCGTCCCTGAACCCGCCGCACGTGGAGCTGGCGGCCGTGCAAGTCGCGCGGGGGGGTGCTCTCTCCATTCGGCTCGGCGGCTCCCTCCTGTCAGAGGGGGGGGGCAAACTTATTGAATTTTTAGCGTGGGTCAATACTCCCGTCCCTGAAACCGCCGCCCGTGGAGCTGGCGGCCGCGCGGGTGGGGGACGGGAGGGGACAGCTCTCCCTCCATGCGGCTCCCTCCTGCCAGGGGGGCAGCCTCTATTTATTGTCATGTGGCTCAATAATCCCATCCCTGAACCCGCCACACGTGGAGCTAGCGGCCGCGTGAGTCGCGCGCGGCGGGGGGGGAGACAGCGCTCCCTTCATGTGGCTTGGCGCCCTCATTTTCTTGCATGGCTCAGCACACTAATCCCCTGGGCCGCCGGACGTGAGGGGTCTGGCCAGCACGTGCGTGCCGGCACTCATTCAATCACCAGGGGGGCCCAGATGAGGCCTACTCCCTCTGGTGCTGCTAACTACGTTCCCCTCCCGGTCAGTGCCCTCCCGCGACAGGGCGAGGCGACACGCTCGCTCTGCGGCTGCGTATGGGCTGTTGCCGATGGTCAACATTGCAGGGCCCGTCAGGTGGGGGCGTGCCGCGTCCGCCCGCATGGTACGGGCCACCTGGCATCTCCTGCCATGGTTTGGGACCCGCGGCGCCAACCCCCTTTCCGGTTTGGCTCGTGTGTCTCTTCTGCCGGTCTCAGCTGCCGGTCACTCGCCCCTTCCGGGGGCGGCGTGCGCAGGCGAGTTGTGAGCGATCTGGCCCCTCCCTGCATTTTGGACATCTCCTTACGACACTGCAGTGGATGGCCCTCAGTCCGACAGTCCTGCACAACGGATGGTGTAATGGTTAGTATTACTGCCTCAAAGCTGTGAGGTCATGGGTTCGTTACCACCATGGCTCTAAATGTGTGGAGTTTGTATATTCTCCCTATACTTGCGTGGGTTTCCTCTGGGTACTCCAGTTTCCTCCCACAATCCGGTAATATAATGGGAGATTAATTGGCTCCCTACAAAATTAACCCTAAAAAGAAGCTTACTCTCTCTAGCAGTTATGACTCTCCGGTTTCCCATCCTGAGGCCAATGCGCGGGATAGGAGGAGGTCTCGGCACAGGCGGTTCGGCCGGGGTTTTATCGCAGCAGGACGTGGGTGCCGTGATACCTGCAAGGGCGGGCTCATACGGGTCCTTGCTCCCGACGTGAGGTTTGCAAACCTCTCGTGGGGCGCTCGACTCGCGTGTCGGGTTTGATCTTAGAGTGCCTGCCGCGGCGCCCGCACCCTTGGTGGACGCCACCGTATTGTCCGCCATTTGTGCCGCTATCGTGTCGGCGGTGGCTCCATTGTTATCCCCCGTAACCGGAGGACGGGGGGCGGCCCACTGCTTCTTTGGTGTATGGCATTGCGCGTACTCTTACCCCGCTCCTGTCCTCTGGTGCGATGGTCGCCCCGCCAGCACCGCTCCCGGCGGCTGTGGGACCAGTGGGGGAGCAGGGGCACAATGTCTTTTTGTCTCCCCAGCAGTGGTCGTCGGATCGGGAATGGGTCGGTCGGTGCATCTACAAGTCGTCTGGAGCCTGCTGGATCGGATGGAGTTCCCCCTCGTGCAGGCGAGTCTCCATTGGACCCTGCCGGGTCCGAGGGGAGCGCGGTTACCCCCGTAGCGGCTTGGGATCAAGTACTCAGTCCTGCTCCTCTAGCGAAGGTAACAATGTGCGTAGGTTTTGCCAGCATGCACATTAGGCGCAAGCGTCGGGTCACGGACTCCTTCCTTGCCTACACGTCCTCGGTTTGCACGGTCAGGTGTAGCAAATGGCGCGAGCGCCGGTGTTCAACCTCTTCAGCTCGCAAGGTGGAGCCGGGCAACTTTCACAGCGCTAACTCGGCAGTGCAGCATGGGCTCGGGCCCCGGGTCCGGTACCGGATCCGTAAGGGCCAATACGTCAATATTTTGCTCTTACTAGCGATGCTCATGAAGCCTTGCTTTCAGCTACGTAAACGGCCGGGTAGCAAGGGCGCTTCGCGCTCCTACCCAAATTGGGTTAATATGCATGTTTAGCGACGCGTCATGTTACTTAGCTACGTGCCGGACTAACACATACCTTCGTGCGCTATCAGTTCCTTATACACGTTCTGTACCATCAGTACACAGGGTCGGCTTGGCGACGTTTCCAATTAGGACTTCCAGCGCAAACAGCATGGGCGGCGGATCTTTACCTTCGGTAAGTAGGTGGAATTCTGCGCGGAGCTGACGCAGGGTTCCGCCGGCGCTTAGGTAGGCGGTATAGCGAGACGATGGCCTCAACGACCTGCCTCTCGTTCTGCCGGCTTTCTGCGCGCGGGGCATGGCATATGCTTCGCTTTCAATACTGCCCAATGCGACTTGGGGCGGCGGGGTCGTTTTTTGCCACTACTGCATTCAGCTGTGGCGGAGGCCACGGGATCAAGGACTGCCCCAGTACAGGGCACGGGGGTAATTCCGGCACGCAGACCTGTCCCCAGGCGCTGGCCACGGCCCCCACCCCAGTCAGATTTCGGGCGCTCATGCCCTGGCTGCGACAGTACCCGCTCGGGAGTTTCTTACACTCGGGAGTTTCCGGACGTGCTCCGGCGGAAGGTTGAGGCTGAAGTGTCGTTGGCCAGGATGATAGGCCCTTTCCAGGAACCTCCCCCGTACCAGGTCTTGTTCCCCGTAGGCATTGTGCCCAAGAAGACCGCACGAAAATTTTGGCTCATCCAACATCTTTCCTGTCCTCTCGGGTCATCGGTTCCTGATGCTATCCCTTATTATCCGTGTAGGGTCATTTACCTATCTTTTTACTCGGCCATAGACACCATTCGGTCATTTGGTCCAGGGGCAGTGATGTGTCAATTGGACATTGAGTCAGGGTTTCGACTCCTCCCGCTACACCCTTTCGCCCTTCGATTTAGGGGCTTCGAACTGGTCGATGGCTACTACATCGCTCTATGACTCCCTGGGGATGGTTCTCTTTCTGGCGCATACTTCCACAGAATCAGTTCTTTCCTCCACTGGTGTCTGGAGCTGGCGATGGGCGAGCGGTAAATTTCTCACTACTGGGACGATTTTCTTTTTTATCGGCCCAACGGCCTCCGATCGCCGCGCCGGCATTTGCACCCCCCCTTTCGCACACTTCGGTGTTACGTTTGCTCCAGGGAAGGCAGAGGCTCATTTAGCCTCCATGGTTTACCTCGGGATTCAGATTGATACGGTTAGTGGTCTCTGTAGGCTCCCCGTGAACAAGGTGTTGCGTCTCCCCGGTGGTATCCTTCCATTGTCCCTCTGCGGGCAACCTTACTCTGCCCCAGGCTCCATCATTATTGGGCCTGTTTAATTTTGCTGGAAAGGTTATCCTCATGATTATGTTTTTCTGTAGACATTTGGGACAGGGGACAGTTGGGATTTAGACGCCCGCCTCATTTTCTTAAATTATCACTCGACATCCGCCGGGAGTTACCTATTTTGGACGAATTTCTAGTTAGTTTCACAGGCGTCCGTATTTGCCAAGAGGCGGTCGTGTCCAGCGCGTCCCTGGATTCTTTTCACGTACGTCTCCGATGCCTTTGGTTTTAGGGGCTTAATTTGCTGGCTGCTGGTATGCGTCTCCTTGGCCGCATGCCTGGTTTAGCGAGCACCTCACGACAAACATGCTAGTATTTTTCCCATTCTGGTTGCATGCCCTGCGTAACTAACAGGTTATCTTGTGGTGCGACGGCTTGGGCGTGGTTTTTGCTATAACCCGACAGAAGTCACGCCCTTGCCTGTCCTGCGGCTCCTTGCACAGATAGTCTTGCTGTGCTTGGTGACCAATATGATGTTGCGAGCTAAGCCTGGCCCGGGAATGCATAACGGAATTGCTGATGCCCTTTCTCAGGCGACGGCCAGCATTTTAGGCGCTTGGCTCCTGCAGCTCTAATCCATGGGGACTCATGTCTGCCTTATGTGTGGCAGGTTATCTGACCGGATTGGAGGATTTAGCCCACAGGTTGTTGGCCCCTGCAACCTTCGCGGCTTATCGGGCCGTCTGGGAGCGATCGAGTCGCTACCTTCTGGTGAGAGGCCATTGTGGTACGACCTCTCACGACTTCCTGTCAACTCACATCTGGAGTTTTTTGTACACCAACGGGATTTCACAGGCGTATGTTGGGTTAAGGTTCTTGCGAGCATACCTTTCTTTCTGCAGCTTTTGGGGGAGGAGGACTTTACTAAGTCCTTTTTCCTTCGGAGGGTGTTGAGGGAATGGGCTTGGGCGATCTCGCCCCGGCCGGACACTCGCCGACCGCTCACTGGGTCTTTGCTGAGGCGAATTTTGGGATCCCTACGGCGTCTTTGCTCCTTGGGGGTACAAGGTTCGCCTCTTCATGACGGCCTTTCCGGTGACCTTTCACGGTGCGCTCAGGGTGGGTGAGCTGGTGTCCGTTTCTCTGACTTCTGCCTCGCCCATGCTGGCGGCCCGCGTCGTCATGCGCCCCGACGGTTTATGGTGTGGGATTCAGTGCTCCAAGACTGACGTAGTCGGCGGGGGGCTGTGAGTTCGAATGGGTCGGGCTCGTGTGCGGGGCATTTGTCCAGTTATCGCGGCCCGGTCTTATTCGCCCGTACGGCCTCCCATGCCCTCCAGGTGGCTCGTCCTTTTGACGGTTCCCTGTTGACCGCATTTCAATTTCGGTCGGTTTTGGAGCGTTGTATTTTATACCTGGGTCTACCTCCGGACGACCATGGGGATCACTCTTTCCGCATCGGCACTGTTTCAGCTGCTGCTGTGGCGGGTGGGTCCGAAGTCAACGTCCGGGCACTGGTAGGGGGAGGTCTGGTGCAGTCAGGCGCTATATCAGGCCTTGTCCTCCCAGTGCGCCCATTTGAGGATTAGCTGCTCGTCGCAGTTGCGCTTTGCGACTGCGGGGGCCTTGAGGAATTTTTGTTTTATCGTTGGTTTTAATTGCGGCTTTTGCCGGCTGACGAAGTTTTGTTTTTGCCTCAAGTCAAATTGGGCGACCCCCAACCCTCCCCCCCCCCCCCTCTGATAGGTACGCAGGTTAGGTTACCCATTTTCCCCATACTATGTTTCGTTTATTACTAGTCACACCCTTCTTTTGCAGGCAGGCGGCTAGATCCGCACTTTGTATGGCTTGTCGGCCGTGGATGGCAATGATCTGGTACGCCGGGTTTTGAGGTCTTTTTAGCTTCATGTTCTGTTTTTCTTCAAGTTTGAGTTTAGTTCAGGTGGCGGTGGCAGGTTGGTAACCTGGCAGTTGGCCGGTTTCTGAACGGTTATTTTAGCGTAACTGAAGGAGTTTATTGTTAGTAAGTTCGGGTGAACTTTTAGGTATTTTATAGTCTTAGTATTAATTGATGGGCACCACCGTACCTGGTGGGCCCATATGATAGACCATAAACATGTGTGGATATCGGGGCCGGAGGCCCAATTTTTTACCCCATAGGGGCGGAGCGTACCTCCGTCCCTACAACTGTTGGTGGGCAGGGGTAGTGGCAGAAGGTCGACCCCTGGCCTTGGATTTTGGATTTCCGATGTCTGGGATGGAGGCAGGAGGCCGATCCCGGAACATCTGGGGCAGAAGGCCCCCTCACACATATGTTTTTATTGCTCGGGATGGAGGCAGGAGGCCGATCCCGGAACATCTGGGGCAGAAGGCCCCCTCACACACATATGTTTATTGCTCTATTTTGTCATATAATGTGGATCACCCTTATTAAGTTGTTTATCATGTTTAACCGTTCTTCTCCCCGCCACCTTAGTTAGAGAGGGAAGTCTACATTTTTAGTTTTAGTATTAATAGGCCTTCCTCTCAGTCAAAATAAAAAGCTGACCCCTTTCACGCCAATTACGGTTGTTGTGTCTTTATTTACTAAGATAAGTGTGCTTGAGTGGCGTGCGGATGCATCTGACGTGTGAAGTTTAATGATTTTTCGACTGTAGAGTGGTAAGCTCCACTAGGACAATGGCTCAATAACAAAAATTCACTGCACAGTCCTGCTTAGTACTGTACTGAACCCACCCGAACTCAACTTGCCATCCAGGGCTGCTGTGGAGGCTCAGGAGGGGCAGCTAAAACATCTAAGGGGCTGCTTTATTTAAAAATTAAATATGAAAAAAATAAACAAGACACACAGGTATGCTCAAATGCGTGTAACTGGGACACACAGGTATGCTCACATGCGTGTAACTGGGGCACACAGGTATGCTCACATGCGTGTAACTGGGAGCTGTGTCAAAACATAACAAACAAAATAAGGCATCTGCCACAAAATATTTAAATAAAAATGCAATGAAAATATGGAAAAAAAGAAACCCATGAGATTTTCACAAAATAAGTCTCCAGACTCCGTGGAGGGGAAAATGTCCAATCTTGATCCTGTGGTATACACCAGTTTATTTGCATCTGAGCATTACATTCGAGATTATCTTAATCCCTGAAAATTGAGAAAGGAGTACAAATTCAGAGGCTTTGGCCCTTAGTATTTCAGTTTGTCCAGTAATGTGGTAATTATATATTTGCTTGGTTGAAGATCTTTCCATTCCATACCAATATAGGAGTGGAGGTGAAAGCCTGTGTGTTGTTCCTGATTGCGTGTGCCTCTCTAATTTTTTATCACCTTCTTGACACGGTCCTCTTCCTCTTGCCTCTTCTCATAATGTGAAAAGTCAAATATGGAGCTGGTATGTTTGTAGCTAGCTATGATTCAGAGAACTTGGCAAGCTTTTTCCAGGGGGACCACCTGTCGCTGAAATGATGGGTTTATTAAACTGTGCATGTCCTGTTTAAACAACATAAGGGTGGGTGGAAGGTCCCAAGGACAATTCCATCTTGCGCCTCCTTTTTTTTCTTTGCATCATGTGCTCTTTGGGGCCTATTTTTTAAAACTGCCATCCTGTCTGCCACTGCAGTGCCACTCCTAGATGGGCCAGGTGTTACCCACTTGTGTCGCTTAGCTTAGTCATCCAGCTACATCGGTGCAACATTTTGGCCTAAAAACAATATTGTGAGGTGTTCAGTGTTCAGAATAGACTGGAAATGAGTGGAAATTAATGTTATTGAGGTTAATAATACTATAGGATCAAAATTACCCCCAAATTCTGTGATTTTAGCTGTTTTTATGTTTTTTCAAAAAACCTCCAGATCCAAAACCAAAACCCAAGAGGGCGGTTTTGGCAAAAGCAATCCAGATCCAAAACACGAACAGAGATCCAGATCCAAAACCAAAACACAAAACCCGAGATGTGTCCGCCGCACATCTCTATGCATAAGTGTCCCTAAGTGTCCTGCTGTGATGTAACCATGAGCTAGGTCCAACACTGTTCTCCTATACAGCTGGGGAATCACCAGCTTGGCACTTGATACAAGAGCTCGTTGCGGAGGACCATGTGTGGGTACGTAAGCCTGTCATCAGGGTCCACTGGTTCTACATTGTCTACATTGGGTCTTCATTGATAACTTTCACATTTTCTCTGGCTCTTATAAAGGTGGGGTCCCTTAACGGTTCTGATGCAAACAGATCTTTTATCACTTCAAGATGAGGCATACTTTCAGCAATGTCTACAACCTCTCCTTCCCCGGGAGGAGGGACCTGATTTTGTTCCTCATAGTCTACTACTTCCCCTGCCATACTAGCAAAAGGACATGGGACTGAGGTTTCGAGGCCACACATGTGGCCAGCATATCACCAGGAAGGTCAGCTGGCTCTATACCATTCACACCTGTACCATATGTGATTCCCTATATATACAATCAACTATTTGTAGGAAAAAAGGCACTCTCCTACTTTCCAATGTTTTATACTATCTATCTATCTATCTATCTATCTATCTATCTATCTATCTATCTATCTATCTATCTATCTATCCTGTATGTGTGTGTATGTATGTATGTATGTATATATATATATATATATATATATATTGGGTAGTGAAGAGTACAAGCGCTAATGAGTGTAGTGACAATTATACTGGAAATAATCAGGTGGATTAAAAGATTATTAAAATGGCCTTAGGCACTTATCTGATAAAAACAAAACTTCAATCCGGTATTCATCATTTTAGGAATCATGTAAAAGAAGAAACAACAAACATAGTGTGTATCGTTCACAGGTAAAAATAGAGCATTTCGCTATATAAGGTGCAAATTTAGGGAATTTTGGCTATTCCCAATAAAATTATAATCTGTAGCTTCACAACATAAAATACAGATTTTAATGAACAATACAAAACACGGCTAGACAACACACGTACAAGATTTTAAAATCTTAAAAGCTTATCTGTCCGTTCTAAGCACAAGGGAATCAGTAACCAATTGTTCCAGGGACACAGGATAGCCAAAGTTTATGCGTACAGGATAAAAGTAGTTCAAATGCTTATCTGTCCATCAATAGGAGTTTCAGCAGCAAACGGTCCCAACGCGTTTCGTCCTTCAGAGTGTGGACTTCTTCAAGGGGATCAGCAGAATGAGCTCAGACTGCTCCATTTATACCATAAAGCAGGAAGTTGCAATTAACTTTTCTTAATGACATCACATCCTGTGGTGTCACTAGTGTATATTGTTTAGAATACAGGTAAATATGCTGAAAAGCATGATCAGTTAATAAAAAGGGGGGTAGAACTAGAGTGGAGTGAGTGGCCTATAAGTATTATACAATAAAAGTGATTAAAAGTGGTGTTGAATGAGAAAAGACGGCGGTGGAACGCACCGCCGTCTGGTGGAACGCACCGCCATCTTATGTACGTCATATCCGCCTATTCCGTGATAGGACAATGGAAGGAAATGGGAGGTAGCGGAGCGCCGGGTGGAACGCAAGGCCGCCCGTGTGGTGGAACGCACCGCCATCTTGTGGGATGCAAAGTGAATATGCGGAAGTAATATGAAGTGGACGGCGGTGGAGCGCATAATCACAATACGGAAGTGGTGCAGGGAGGGAGGCGGTGGAACGCTTGGTCGCCATAGAGACTGTGAAACAAACTGCTTAAGTGAAAAAGCATCTTAAAGTGATCTTGCTTTGTGCCAGTAGATTGGGTGCAATTAATCAATTAATCATACAGTGATAACACTGCCGTTTGGGTGCAATTAATCAATTAATAATACAGTGATAACACTGCCGTTTTGATAGAATTTAGAAGTGAAATGAAGTGTGCTTATAGTTTGGAACAATGCAACTATTATGCAAGGAAATTAGTAAATTAGTGTACATGGACGCTCATTTTTATATGGGAACATAGATAAAAAAGTAGAGACAGCCAAAACGATATTTTCAATGTATCCATAATATCCCATTTTGGGGGGAGGTGGTTCCAGATTACATTTTTTGGGGGGTACAGGGAAGCTACACTGGGAGGAGATCCCAGTGTCTTTTAATGGATTGCCTGATTAATTTTTCTTGATTGCAAAAAGTAGTAATGAAGGGAGTGAAATTCTTGTCTTTTTCTTTGATGTTTTTGCTGAATAAATCTTGTCTGGATGTGCTGGCTGTTTTCTCTAGTGCTTTGGTGATTACTGTATCAGGATAATTTCTCTCCTTGAATCTGTTGGCGTATGTGTTTAGTTGATTCTCACAGTCTTGTTGGTCGCTGCAGTTGCGCTTGATGCGGAAAAATTGGGAGTAGGGGATGTTTGTTTTCCAGTTCTTCGCGTGACAGCTTTTGAAGTGGAGATAGCTATTGGTGTCGACACTTTTGATGTGATTGCTGGTGACGATCTGAGTTCCATTGTTTGACAAGGTTAGGTCCAGGTTGACAATCACACAGTATCGAAACACTTCATAGATAAACACAGATCCAACCCAGAAGAGATCACCTACAAAGCGATTGAATGGGTCAAACCCGGAGATAGAGGTGGAGATATACTAAATAAACTTTCCAAGCGTGAAATGTTTTGGATACACGAGCTCCAAACACTATCACCACAAGGACTAAATGAAGCTTTTGAAATTGCCCCCTTTCTCCAATAATGATCTGTACTATACACCTATCCCTTACGTGCAGCACTGCATGATGGTTTACTACTATTAACACGAAATTCTCAAACTGCCTACTCTCTATATTTAAATATATATTTTTATACATTTTTTATATATATTTTTACATACCTTTTACCTTTGTCTTTCTCATTTTAGCTTCCCTGTACCCCCCAAAAAATGTAATCTGGAACCACCTCCCCCCAAAATGGGATATTATGGATACATTGAAAATATCGTTTTGGCTGTCTCTACTTTTTTATCTATGGCCCTCATTCCGAGTTGTTCGCTCGGTATTTTTCATTGCATCGCAGTGAAAATCCGCTTAGTACGCATGCGCAATGTTCGCACTGCGACTGCGCCAAGTAACTTTACTATGAAGAAAGTATTTTTACTCACGGCTTTTTCTTCGCTCCGGCGATCGTAATGTGATTGACAGGAAATGGGTGTTAGTGGGCGGAAACACGGCGTTTCAGGGGCGTGTGGCTGAAAACGCTACCGTTTCCGGAAAAAACGCAGGAGTGGCCGGAGAAACGGTGGGAGTGCCTGGGCGAACGCTGGGTGTGTTTGTGACGTCAACCAGGAACGACAAGCACTGAACTGATCGCACAGGCAGAGTAAGTCTGGAGCTACTCTGAAACTGCTAAGTAGTTAGTAATCGCAATATTGCGAATACATCGTTCGCAATTTTAAGAAGCTAAGATTCACTCCCAGTAGGCGGCGGCTTAGCGTGTGTAACTCTGCTAAATTCGCCTTGCGACCGATCAACTCGGAATGAGGGCCTATGTTCCCATATAAAAATGAGCGTCCATGTACACTAATTTACTAATTTCCTTGCATAATAGTTGCATTGTTCCAAACTATAAGCACACTTCATTTCACTTCTAAATTCTATCAAAACGGCAGTGTTATCACTGTATTATTAATTGATTAATTGCACCCAAACGGCAGTGTTATCACTGTATGATTAATTGATTAATTGCACCCAATCTACTGGCACAAAGCAAGATCACTTTAAGATGCTTTTTCACTTAAGCAGTTTGTTTCACAGTCTCTATGGCGACCAAGCGTTCCACCGCCTCCCTCCCTGCACCACTTCCGTATTGTGATTATGCGCTCCACCGCCGTCCACTTCATATTACTTCCGCATATTCACTTCGCATCCCACAAGATGGCGGTGCGTTCCACCACACGGGCGGCCTTGCGTTCCACCCGGCGCTCCGCTACCTCCCATTTCCTTCCATTGTCCTATCACGGAATAGGCGGATATGACGTACATAAGATGGCGGTGCGTTCCACCAGACGGCGGTGCGTTCCACCGCCGTCTTTTCTCATTCAACACCACTTTTAATCACTTTTATTGTATAATACTTATAGGCCACTCACTCCACTCTAGTTCTACCCCCCTTTTTATTAACTGATCATGCTTTTCAGCATATTCACCTGTATTCTAAACAATATACACTAGTGACACCACAGGATGTGATGTCATTAAGAAAAGTTAATTGAAACTTCCTGCTTTATGGTATAAATGGAGCAGTCTGAGCTCATTCTGCTGATCCCCTTGAAGAAGTCCACACTCTGAAGGACGAAACGCGTTGGGACCGTTTGCTGCTGAAACTCCTATTGATGGACAGATAAGCATTTGAACTACTTTTATCCTGTACGCATAAACTTTGGCTATCCTGTGTCCCTGGAACAATTGGTTACTGATTCCCTTGTGCTTAGAACGGACAGATAAGCTTTTAAGATTTTAAAATCTTGTACGTGTGTTGTCTAGCCGTGTTTTGTATTGTTCATTAAAATCTGTATTTTATGTTGTGAAGCTACAGATTATAATTTTATTGGGAATAGCCAAAATTCCCTAAATTTGCACCTTATATAGCGAAATGCTCTATTTTTACCTGTGAACGATACACACTATGTTTGTTGTTTCTTCTTTTACATGATTCCTAAAATGATGAATACCGGATTGAAGTTTTGTTTTTATCAGATAAGTGCCTAAGGCCATTTTAATAATCTTTTAATCCACCTGATTATTTCCAGTATAATTGTCACTACACTCATTAGCGCTTGTACTCTTCACTACCCAATTTTACTCTATGTGTATACCATACACTAATCTTGTATTACGAGCTGCTACTCCTAAAAGAGTTAAACGAGTGTTTTCCTTCTTACGTCTTCTACCGCACGTTTGTACTGTAGCGCCTAGGTCTCTATTTCTCTCTCTCTATATATATATATATAAAAGCAAAAAGAATCTGCGGCACTCAGGGTCTTGTGAAAATGTAATTTCTATTAGAACATCAATAAAGTATCCATCGACGTTTCGGGGACTTCAACCCCTTTGTCAAGATGTGTGCAAAAATATATATATAACACACTGCTCAAAAAAATAAAGGGAACACTAAAATAACACATCCTAGATCTGAATGAATGAAATATTCTTATTAAATACTTTGTTCTTTACATAGTTGAATGTGCTGACAACAAAATCACACAACAATTATCAATGGAAATCAAATTTATTAACCCATGGAGGTCTGGATTTGGAGTCACACTCAAAATTAAAGTGGAAAAACACACTACAGGCTGATCCAACTTTGATGTAATGTCCTTCAAACAAGTCAAAATTAGGCTCAGTAGTGTGTGGCCTCCACGTGCCTGTATGACCTCCCTACAACGCCTGGGCATGCTCCTGATGAGGTGGCAGATGGTCTCCTGAGGGATCTCCTCCCAGACCTGGACTAAAGCATCCACCAACTCCTGGACAGTCTGTGGTGCAACGTGGCATTGGTGGTTTGGAGCGAGACATGATGTCCCAGATGTGCTCAATTGGATTCAGGTCTGGGGAACGGGCGGGCCAGTCCATAGCATCAGTGCCTTTGTCTTGCAGGAACTGCTGACACACTCCAGCGACATGAGGTCTAGCATTGTCTTGCATTAGGAGGAACCCAGGGTCAACCGCACCAACATATGGTCTCACAAGGGGTCTGAGCAGAGCCGGATTAAGGGGGGGGGGGCTCAAGGGGCACGTTACCCTGGGCCCCCTCTATGAATGGGGCCCCCCAGCTTTGGTTACAGCTGCAGTGCCAAAGTGCACTGCGAGCTGTAGAAAATGAAAGTAAACTGGAGAGGAGACTGAGGAGGAAGAGGGGCGGAGTTCGTGCATGGGGGCGGGGCTTCACGGCACTGTGCATCCAGTGCTTGGCAAGCAGCATGGGGGAGAGGAGGAGAGCTTGGAGGCAGGACGGGATCAGATGCACAGTGTGCCTGCAGTGCCCACCCAGTGATTTTAGAGGGAGGTAAGAGGGAGGAGTGGGGGAAACTGTGTGAGAGGGAGGAGGGGGACACTGTATATGAATATGTGTGAGAGGGGGGAGGGGGACACTGTATGAGGGAGGAGGGGGACACTGTATATAAATATGTGTGAGAGGGGGGAGGGGGACACTATGTATATGAATATGTGTGAGAGGGGGGAGGGGGACACTGTATATGAATATGTGTGAGAAGGGGGAGGGGGACACTGTATATGAATATGTGTGAGAGGGGGGAGGGGGACACTGTATATAAATATGTGCGAGAGGGAGGAGGGGGACACTGTATATAAATATGTGTGAGAGGGGGGAGGGGGACACTGTATGAGGGAGGAGGGGGACACTATATAAATGTGTAAGAGGGAGGAGGGGGACACTGTATAGGAATATGTGTGAGAGGGAGGAGGGGGACACTGTATATGAATATGTGTGAGAGGGAGGAGGGGGACACTGTATATAAATATGTGTGAGAGGGGGGAGGGGGACACTGTATATGAATATGTGTGAGAGGGAGGAGGGGGACACTGTATATGAATATGTGTGAGAGGGAGGAGGGGGACACTGTATATAAATGTGTGTGAGAGGGGGGAGGGGGACACTGTATATGAATATGTGTGAGAGGGGGGAGGGGGACACTGTATATAAATATGTGTGAGAGGGCGGAGGGGGACACTGTATATGAATATGTGTGAGAGGGAGGAGGGGGACACTGTATATAAATATGTGTGAGAGGTAGGAGGGGGACACTGTATATGAATATGTGTGAGAGGGAGGAGGGGGACACTGTATATAAATATGTGTGAGAGGGAGGAGGGGGCCACTGTATATGAATGTGTGTGAGAGGGGGGAGGGGGACACTGTATATAAATATGTGTGACAGGGGGGAGGGGGACACTGTATATGAATATGTGTGAGAGGGGGGAGGGGGACACTGTATATGAATTTAGTGATGTGCACCGGACATTTTTCGGGTTTTGTGTTTTGGTTTTGGATTCGGTTCCGCGGCCGTGTTTTGGATTCGGACGCGTTTTGGCAAAACCTCCCTGAAAATTTTTTGTCGGATTCGGGTGTGTTTTGGATTCGGGTGTTTTTTTCCCAAAAACCCATCAAAAACAGCTTAAATCATAGAATTTGGGGGTCATTTTGATCCCATAGTATTATTAACCTCAATAACCATAATTTCCAGTCATTTCCAGTGTATTATGAACACTTCATACCTCACAATATTATTTTTAGTCCTAAAATTTGCACCGAGGTCACTGGATTACTAAGCTAAGCGACCCATGTGGCTGGCACAAACACCTGGCCCATCTAGGACTGGCACTGCAGTGTCAGACAGGATGGCACTTAAAAAAATAGTCCCCAAACAGCACATGATGCAAAGAAAAAAAGAGGTGCACCAAGGTCGCTGGATGGCTAAGCTAAGCGACCCAAGTGGCCGACACAAACACCTGGCCCATCTAGGAGTGGCACTGCAGTGTCAGACAGGATGGCACTTAAAAAAATAGTCCCCAAACAGCACATGATGCAAAGAAAAAAAGAGGTGTACCAAGTTCACTGGATGGCTTGGCTAAGCTAAGCGACCCAAGTGGCCGACACAAACACCTGGCCCATCTAGGAGTGGCACTTCAGTGTCAGACAGGATGGCACTTAAAAAAATAGTCCCCAAACAGCACATGATGCAAAGAAAAAAAGAGGTGCACCAAGTTCGCTGGATGGCTAAGCTAAGCGACCCAAGTGGCCAACACAAACACCTGGCCCATCTAGGAGTGGCACTGCAGTGTCAGACAGGATGGCACTTAAAAAAATAGTCCCCAAACAGCACATGATGCAAAGAAAAAAAGAGGTGCACCAAGGTCGCTGGATGGCTAAGCTAAGCGACCCAAGTGGCCGACACAAACCCCTGGCCCATCTAGGAGTGGCACTGCAGTGTCAGACAGGATGGCACGGCACTTAAAAAAATAGTACCCAAACAGCACATGATGCAGAGATAAATATATATATATATACTGGTGGTCAGCAAAATCCGCACATTCCTCCTACTATATACTGCGCACAACTACAATGCAGCACAGATATGGATGGATAGTATATTTGACGACACAGAGGTAGAGCAATGGACTACTGTACAGTACTGCTATATATATACTGGTGGTCAGCAAAATTCTGCACTGTCCTCCTACTATATACTGCGCACAACTACAATGCAGCACAGATATGGATGGAGAGTATACTTGACGACACAGAGGTAGAGCAATGGACTACTGTACCGTACCTGCTATATATATATATACTGGTGGTCAGCAAAATTCTGCACATTCCTCCTACTATATACTGCGCACAACTACAATGCAGCACAGATATGGATGGATAGTATACTTTACGACACAGAGGTAGAGCAATGGACTACTGTACCGTATTGCTATATATATATACTGGTGGGCAGCAAAATTCTGCACTGTCCTCCTACTATATACTGCGCACAACTACAATGCAGCACAGATATGGATGGATAGTATACTTGACGACACAGAGGTAGAGCAATGGACTACTGTACTGTACTGCTATATATATACTGGTGGTCAGCAAAATTCTGCACTGTCCTCCTACTATATACTGCGCACAACTACAATGCAGCACAGATATGGATGGATAGTATACTTGACGACACAGAGGTAGAGCAATGGACTACTGTACCGTTCTGCTATATATATACTGGTGGTCAGCAAAATTCTGCACTGTCCTCCTACTATATACTACAATGCAGCACAGATATGGAGCGTTTTCAGGCAGAGAACGTAGATATTTGCAGCACACTAAGCTCAGATATTTGCAGCACACTGAGCACAAATATTTGCAGCACACTGAGCACAGATATTTGCAGCACACTGAACACAGAAACTGAGAGAACGCAGCCACGTCCTCTCGCTATCATCTCCAATGCACGAGTGAAAATGGCGGTGATGCACGGCTCTTTATATGCAATACGAATCTCGCGAGAATACGACAGCGGGATGATGACGTTCGGGCGCGCTCGGGTTAACCGAGCAAGGCGGGAAGATCCGAGGCTGCCTCGGAACCGTGTAAAATAGGTGAAGTTCGGGGGGGTTTGGATCTCAACGAACCGAACCCGCTCATCTCTAATAAATAGTAGCCCCGGCCGGTAAAGGGTTGAATACAATGAGGGTCATTCAGATCTGATCGCTGCTGTGTGTTTTCACACAGCGGGCGATCAGGTCCTAACTGCGCATGCGTATGCACCACAATGCGCAGGTGCGTCGGACAGCAACAATGGGCATCGCAGGTCAGTGATGGGATGGTGAAAAAAATCCAATTGCACGGGCGTTCGCAAGGTGATTGACAGGAAGAGGCCATTTGTGGGTGCCAACTGACCGTTTACTGGGAGTGTCCGGAAAAACGCAGGTGGGCTCAAGCGTTTTCAGGGAGGGTGTGTGACGTCAACTCCGGCCCCGATCATCCTGGAGGAATAAGTCCTGGGCTGCGCGCACACTGCACACAGCAGATTTTTGAAGCTCGCCGTACACACAGGATCGCACACTTGCATGGCGAATTTACACTCCCCTGGAGGCGGCGACTATAGGAACGCAGGACTGCAAACTTTGCAGCCCAGTGATCAGGTCAGAATCAGCCCCAATGTACAAAGCGTATTGTTTGCAAACAAAGGACGCACACACCAAAACAGGAGACACACACCTAATGATTGAATTCTTTATTTATTCCTGTATTGATGATAAAATATACATATAAAAAATGTATTTAAATTTACACAGTCCTGTCCGGGACACACACAGAAATAACATATATACATGACACACACAAGGATATAAGCAAGACTGTACTTTATGTTAATGTTTTGTCTCCCCAGTTACACAGACACATGATGTTTATGTCATTGCAGCAGGAACAGGCCCCGTCACCTCCTGTGTCACGTTTTTGCTGCTGCTCGCCTGTCCTAGAGAGCTGCCCAGGAGAAGCCTGCTGCAAGGGCTGGGGCAGGAGTTGCACAGTAACATTAGCGACTCCCTAATCAGTGACTTATCCGGGTGACAGACACTGACAGAGAGGAAAGCAGTCTGCAAGCTGCAGCACAAATCTAAAGGGGCATACACACTCGACGATTTAAGTGGACGATATGCATGATAAAGATAAAGAAGCACGTTCCTGCTGGTCATTATCTTTTAACTTTATGAATGGAACATGCTGTCCAATTTAGGCTATGGGGAGTATTCAAGTAGCACTGATTTTTCCCCCTAGGTGAAAAAACTGCACTTTTTGGTATTTTTTAGGGTGAATGGGGATTCACCCAATTCAACTGCAGGCCCGTTGTTTCGCCTAGGTGAAAAATTCGGCAGATGCGGAAAACACATGGATCGGCGAATCCATGTGTTTTCTCACACTGCGCCGCCGAAAAATCCACCCGTTTTCACCGATTTAGAGGCATTTTTCACCATTGCCTTTTCAGTTTAAAAAACAGTGAAAAGCCAATGGCAAAAATGCCATAAAAACAGCCGAAAATGGCCCGCAATTGAATAGGCAGGAGGGCGGAATTTAATAGCTTCGAAATTATCGGAGTTAATTGAATACCTCCCTAAATAATTCATGACTGCATGTTCAGGGATGGGGTGGATGATGTCACTGAACGATACTGGGGGTAATTCTGAGTTGATTGCAGCAGGAACTTTGTTAGCAGTTGGGCAAAACCATGTGCACTGCAGGTGTGGCAGATATAACATGTGCAGATAGAGTAAGATTTGGGTGGGTTATTTTGTTTCTGTGCAGGGTAAATACTGGCTGCTTTATTTTTACACTGCAATTTAGATTGCAGATTGAACACACCAAACCCAAATCTAACTCTCTCTGCCCATGTTACATCTGCCTCCCCTGCAGTGCACATGGTTTTGCCCAACTGCTAACAAAGTTCCTGCTGCGATCAACTCAGAATTACCCCCATTGGGGGTCATTCCGAGTTGTTCGCTCGTTGCCGATTTTCGCAACGGAGCGATTAAGGCAAAAATGCGCATGCGCATGGTACGCAGTGCGCATGCGCTAAGTATTTTAGCACAAAACTTCGTAGATTTACTCACGTCCGAACGAAGAATTTTCATTGTTGAAGTGATCGGAGTGTGACTGACAGGAAGTGGGTGTTTTTGGGCAGAAACTGACCGTTTTCTGGGAGTGTGCGGAAAAACGCAGGCGTGCCAGGATAAAACGCGGGAGTGTCTGGAGAAACGGGGGAGTGGCTGACCAAACGCAGGGCGTGTTTGTGACGTCAAACCAGGAACGAAACGGCCTGAGCTGATCGCAGTGTAGGAGTGAGTCTCGAGCTACTCAGAAACTGTTAAGAAATTTCTATTCGCAATTCTGCTAATCTTTCGTTCGCAATTCTGCTAAGCGAAGATACACTCCCAGAGGGCGGCGGCCTAGCATGTGCAATGCTGCTAAAAGCAGCTAGTGAGCGAAAAACTCGGAATGAGGGCCCTTGTTCACTATATCGTTAAATGTGTATGCTGCTTTATATCGTTTATTCTGCTGCTGGGGACGTTTCAAGGGAAATCTTTATTGGTTCAAAATCGTCTAGTGTGTACCCACCTTTAAGGTGCTCAAGCACTGACAGAGCTGGCACCTATTGGGTACACTCTGGCTAACAGACAGCTGTTGCAGCCAATCACAGCTGTCAGCTATTGCAGCCAATCACAGCTGTCAGTGAGTCAGAGGTGGGAAATCCCACAGAGATGTATATTTACTGTATAGATTTATGATGACAGTTTCTAATGCTGGGTACACAAACATGAGTGACCGGACGATATATCACTAGTGGGTTGGTGGGTGTGTTTGTAGACATATCTCACCGGCCCTGTAGCACAGCAACATATATATATGCAGTGTTATGTACCCAGCTTAGCACACCAACAAGGCAACAACTCCAGATTCACTGGTCACCTGGTTAAACAAGGGGAGGGGCTCAGATGTAGCTCCACCAACTGTTTCATTCTATTGGATGAATGTTTCACCAATTAGATTCCACTCCCTGAGATGTCACCAGTCTCTGGGCAGATTCCCTATGGAAATTTCTCCCAGTTACTGACCCCCCCACATATAGTTATACACCCGTCCCCTACCCATAATGCAGCATGGAGGGGCTCAGTGAGGGCGGCAGTGACTGTGTGTAAGTGTCTAATGGGGTGACACAGAGCATAAAAGGACAGCTGTCCTGCCTCATAATCCAGATATAACCTCACTCTGTCACAGGGGATACTGTCAGGTAACTGGATCTCTGTACTGTCAAGTATCACTGAGTACTGATAATTATACCCCCTCCTACACAGACAGCAGGACCTGTTATTACTCCCAATGTCTGACTGCAATCCTTTCCTGTCTATACTGGGATAACACATCCCCACCTTCCACCCCACTGACTTACTGACATCAACCTCCCAGCAATGTCGCCCTGAGGAGAATGCCCTGGTACTTATTACCTGATTATACTGAAATCTCTCTGGTGTTATTGGACGAGTCTGGTTTTTATGTGAGCAGGATGCAGTTTTCCTGTCACCTGATATCTTTATATTATTACCAGCTGTGGTCACATCCAGTAATAGGTCTGTAGGTTGCTGTACATAGATCCCTATATTTATACCTGTAATTATATTAGATAATATGTGTAATGTCCCTGAGATGAGACCCACATCCAGATCTCCTGCACCACGGACCTGGTTATCATGTCTCTCTGTGTCCTCAGTATCATACAAGTCCCCTGTATCTGGTTCTTGTAAAACAGTCACTGGATCAGACATGTTACACAGCTCCTCAATGTGACGCATCTTTCTGGACAGCTCGTCCTTCTTTATTTCCAGCTGCTGGATCAGATCAGAGACTGAGAGTGAAACGCGCTGTTCCTGCCTGGAGATCTCACTCGGGACTCTCTTCTCCAGGTCTTCCAGCTGTATCCTGATGTCTCTAAACAGGGCAGTGACTGTCTCTGTTACACCAGCTGCTTTTCCCTGATCTTCTCTCCTGCGCTCCTGCAGACTCTGCACTCTTTTCTCAGTCTCCTCTCTCTTTGTGGTTAGTTTCTGCAGAAGATTCCTCAGCTTCTCCTTCTTCTTCTCAGAGGCCTCATCCAGCATCTCCACTTTATGTCCCCAATGTTTCCCTGCCAAACTGCAGGACACACAGATACAAGAAGCATCATTAGTGCAGTAATATCTGAAGAGCTCCTTATGTACAGAGCATTTCCTGTTCCCCAGGGAAGTGGTGGGATCACATAAGATGTGTTCTCCTGACTTGCTGTGTACTCTCAGGTGTTTATCACACAGAGAAGCCTCACACAGCAGACAGGATTTAGCAGCAGGTACAGGAGAGTCCACACAGTAAGTGCAGAAGATCCCAGTCTCCTCCTGATCTGGCCGAGTAGACAGGAAACTCTCCACTATGTTACACAGCGTTATGTTCCTCTGCAGTACAGGACGCTCCTGACACTCTGCTCTGCATTCAGGACAGGTATAAGCTCCAGCCCCCTCCTGTGTATCCAGCACACGATCAATACAGACCCGGCAGAAGTTGTGGCCACATCTCATGGTTACAGGATCTGTATAAATGCTCAGACAGATGGAACAGTCCAGCTGCTGTCTCAGATCAGCAGACGCCATCGCTGGCAGCAGGAGAGAGAAATGAAACTTAGAGTCTCTGACACTCAGATACCAGTGAGGTCACATTCTACACAGAGGGCGAGGCTGAGCTGTCACTCAGATTAATAATACTAAAGGTACATATTTCTGTACATCCACACCCAGTGCTCAAAGTGGGCTGGTATACACCGGTATGGCATACCGGCACTTCCAGCACTGAAGACCCCCGCCGCCGACTTTCAAATTCCGCGCTGTTCAAGCACCTATTGGACACTGGGGGGGGGGGGGGGGGTGGCTGCATGGAAACTGTGAGGGGCTGGTGGCAGAGACATTGTGAGGGGCTGGTGGTAGGAACATTGTAGGGGGCTGGCTGCAGGGACACTGGCGACATGGCTGAAGGGACACTGTGGGGGGTTGGCTGCACAGACACTGTGGGGGACTGGCTGTTCAGACACTGGTGGGCTGGCTGCATGGACACTGTGGGGGGTTGGCTGCACGAACACTGTGGGGGGTTGGCTGCACGGACAATGTGGGGGGGGGGGGCTGGCTGTACGGACACTGGTGGGCTTGCTGCACACACACTGGGGGGGGCTGGCTGCACAAACACGGGGGGCTGGCTGTACACACAAACTGGGGGGGGGACTGGCTGCACACACACACTGGGGGGGGGGACTGGCTGCATGGACACTGTGGAGGCCTGGCTGCATGGACACTGTGGTGTGCTGGCTGCATGGACACTGGTGACTGGCTGCACGGACACTGTGGTGGGCTGGCTGCACGGACATTGTGGTTGGCTGCCTGCACACACACTGGGCGGGGGCTGGCTGCATGGACACTGGTGAGCTGGCTGCACGGACACTGGTGGGCTGGCTGCACGGACACTGGTGGTCTGGCTGCACGGACACTGGTGGGCTGGCAGTACGGACACTGGGGGGCTGGCAGTATGGACACTTTGGTGGTTTGGCTGCACGGACACTGTGGTGGGCTGGCTGCACACACACACAGGGGGGGGGGGCCTGGCTGCACACACACACACACACACACACACACACACACACACACACACACACCGGGGGGGGGTTGGCTGCATGGACACTGTGGAGGCCTGGCTGCACGGACACTGTGGTGGACTGGCTGCATGGACACTGTGGTTGGCTGGCTGCACACACACTGGGCGGGGGCTGGCTGCATGGACACTGTGGTGGGCTGGCTGCACGGACACTGGTGAGCTGGCTGCACGGACACTGGTGGGCTGGGTGTAGTACGGCTGACCGGCGGTCAGTAGACCGCCGGTCAGCTTACCGACGCCGGGATCCCGGCAGCATACCGGCGGGGATGGGCGAGTGCAGCAAGCCCCTTGCGGGCTCGCTGCGCTCGCCACGCTGCGGGCTCGGTGGCGGCCTGCGGTCGCCACGGGTTCTATTCCCACTCTATGGGTGTCGTGGACACCCACGAGTGGAAATAGTCCCTGTTGGTCGGCATGCCGACCATCGGGATAGTGAGCCGTCGGGATGCTGGTGGAGGTCATGTGACTGTCGGTCAGCAGACCGCCGGTCACATGAATACCACCCGGTGGGCTGGCTGCACGGACACTGGTGGGCTGGCTGCACAGACACTGTGGTGGGCTGGCTGCATGGACACTGTGGGGGCTGGCTGCATGGACACTGTGCGACAGGGGGGAGGGAGGCAGGCAAGTACCTGCCATGGTCCCTGAGATAGGGGGCCCCTTAGAAAATGGGTGTACCGGGCCCCGTGATTTCTGTTGCAAGTACTGGGCATAATAAGCTAGGATCCATCCTTCCTTGTGTCAGCACATCAGGCTGTTCCTGCCAGTGTGTGGAATGTTTCCGTGGAACACGTTATGCCTCTTAATAACAATTAAGCACTGTATAAAATAAATGCAGCAGCCTACGCAGTATTATCGCTGACCATGTGTACCCCTGTATGGCTACAGTCTGCCCCTATCCTAATCAGTGGGGCACACAAGGGGGGTTTCCAAGTACCTGGAAACCCCCCTGAAGAGTCAAATATTTTATTTTTGAGAAAGAAACAGTAGTGTCCCCCAGTGAAAGCCACAATGTACTGTATATGAAGTTTGTGTGTATGAATGTGTGTGTGCTTATGTGTGTATGTATATATGTGTGTGTGTTTGTGTATGTATGTATGCATGTATGTATGTATGTATGGTGTGTGTGTGTGTGTGTGTGTGTGTGTGTGTGTGTGTGTGTGTGTGTAACACTTGTGTCTCTTATAACACTCCCTATATGATGTATATAGAGTGTATGCTATATCTTAAGTATATAAAGCCTGGTAAAGGTGCTTGCTTTGACAAATATAGCAACAAAGATAAGCTATTTCTAAGCAACCACTGGTGTCAATATCACATATCAAGACTAGGTTCTTTATGGATATATACAATAGTTTATTTTACAATAATAGAACACTAAAACAATGTATTCACAGAGTAAAAAGTGCAGTACTTTTTATATAAAGAATTAGTTAAAAAACTGACATGTTTGAAAATTGACACAAAAAAAATGGTATAAAAAGTACTTAAAAATATAAAATGTATGCTTTTCTTTCAAAGAGAGGTAAAATCAGAGCGTGACCAACGCATTTCGTCCTGTGGACTTCATCAAGGCGTAGTGCAGGAGTGGGACAGGGCTCCTACTTATACCTGTCTTAATTGGGAAGTGATTAGACACATCACTGGGGCAGATGTATTAAGCCTGGAGAAGGGATAACGAAGTGGTGAAGCAATGATAAGCCCAGGTTGATAACGCACCAGCCAATCAGCTCCTAACTGTCATTCTTCAAATCTGTAATGATTGGCTGGTGCATTATTGCGCTTATCACTGGTTTATCACTTCTTTATCCCTTCTCCAGGTTAATACATCTGCCCCTACGTGAGATAGGGACGATGAAAATGATAAAAGATAATACTATGTGGATGGAGGAGGTGTTATTTAAGCCAACAGCTGTGTTGTATTGTTAAAAAAGAATTCTAAGAAGACAGATTAGTCCAAATAACTTTAATTGCTAAAGACTTCCTGTCCGAGATGTGTGTGTGACGTCACTTCCGCCCCATTTCCAGTGTCCAGGGCTCCGCAGTGCGCATGCGCCAGCTGGGGATGTTCATGTTCACACTCCCATGGAACAAAACTTCATTTTTGTCACTTCCCACTTTTCAGAATGATGCTGCGGCGACCATCTTTAAGGAGATCTCAGTGGAGGACAGTTGTTACTAGCACAAGGGGTCCCAGCAGCCATATTTGAAGAGGCTCAAATATTGTAGCACACATATTAATGTGTTGGTTCGTTTTTTGTGCTCCCAGGTGCGGACATGCAATTGAAAAATCGCAGTTTAGTGTACAGGCAGAGGTTCATATTATTAATGATGTAGACATTATTTAGGCTAAGAACCTAGTCGTAATATGTGATATTGACTAGTGATGTGCACCGGAAATTTTTCGGGTTTTGTGTTTTGGTTTTGGATTCGGGTCCGCGGACGTGTTTTGGATTCGGACGCGTTTTGGCAAAACCTCCCTGAAATTTTTTTGTCGGATTCGGGTGTGTTTTGGATTCGGGTGTTTTTTTTACAAAAAACCCTCAAAAACAGCTTAAATCATAGAACTTGGGGGTCATTTTGATCCCATAGTATTATTAACCTCAATAACCATAATTGCCACTCATTTTCAGTCTATTCTGAACACCTCACAATATTATTTTTAGTCCTAAAATTTGCACCAAGGTCGCTGGATGGCTAAGCTAAGCGACACAAGTGGCCGACACAAACACCTGGCCCATCTAGGAGTGGCACTGCAGTGTCAGACAGGATGGCACTTCAAAAAAATAGTCCCCAAACAGCACATGATGCAAAGAAAAAAAGAGGTGCACCAAGGTCACTGGATGGCTAAGCTAAGCGACACAAGTGGCCGACACAAACACCTGGCCCATCTAGGAGTGGCACTGCAGTGTCAGACAGGATGGCACTTCAAAAAAATAGTCCCCAAACAGCACATGATGCAAAGAAAAAAAGAGGTGCACCAAGGTCGCTTGATGGCTAAGCTAAGCGACACAAGTGGCCGACACAAACACTAGAGATGAGCGGGTTCGGTTTCTCTGAATCCGAACCCGCCCGAACTTCATGTTTTTTTTCACGGGTCCGAGCGACTCGGATCTTCCCGCCTTGCTCGGTTAACCCGAGCGCGCCCGAACGTCATCATGACGCTGTCGGATTCTCGCGAGGCTCGGATTCTATCGCGAGACTCGGATTCTATATAAGGAGCCGCGCGTCGCCGCCATTTTCACACGTGCATTGAGATTGATAGGGAGAGGACGTGGCTGGCGTCCTCTCCATTTAGATTAGGGTTGAGAGAGAGAGAGAGAGACTGACCTGAGGCTGTGATACTGTAGAAGAGAGTGCAGAGTTTAGTGACTGACGACCACAGTGACCACCAGACAGTGCAGTTGTTTGTTTTATTTAATATATCCGTTCTCTGCCTGAAAAAAACGATACACACAGTGACTCAGTCACATACCATATCTGTGTGCACTGCTCAGCCCAGTGTGCTGCATCAATGTATATATATATCTGACTGTGCTCAGCTCACACAGCTTATAATTGTGGGGGAGACTGGGGAGCACTGCAGTGCCAGTTATAGGTTATAGCAGGAGCCAGGAGTACATAATATTATATTAAAATTAAACAGTGCACACTTTTGCTGCAGGAGTGCCACTGCCAGTGTGACTAGTGACCAGTGACCTGACCACCAGTATATATAATATTAGTAGTATACTATCTCTTTATCAACCAGTCTATATTAGCAGCAGACACAGTACAGTGCGGTAGTTCACGGCTGTGGCTACCTCTGTGTCGGCACTCGGCAGCCCGTCCATAATTGTATATACCACCTAACCGTGGTTTTTTTTTCTTTCTTTATAGTCATACTAGTTACGAGTATACTATCTCTTTATCAACCAGTCTATATTAGCAGCAGACACAGTACAGTGTGGTAGTTCACGGCTGTGGCTACCTCTGTGTCGGCACTCGGCAGCCCGTCCATAATTGTATATACCACCTAACCGTGGTTTTTTTTTCTTTCTTTATACATACATACTAGTTACGAGTATACTATCTCTTTATCAACCAGTCTATATTAGCAGCAGACACAGTACAGTGCGGTAGTTCACGGCTGTGGCTACCTCTGTGTCGGCACTCGGCAGCCCGTCCATAATTGTATATACCACCTAACCGTGGTTTTTTTTTCTTTCTTTATACATACATACTAGTTACGAGTATACTATCTCTTTATCAACCAGTCTATATATTAGCAGCAGACACAGTACAGTGCGGTAGTTCACGGCTGTGGCTACCTCTGTGTCGGCACTCGGCAGCCCGTCCATAATTGTATATACCACCTAACCGTGGTTTTTTTTTCTTTCTTTATACATACATACTAGTTACGAGTATACTATCTCTTTATCAACCAGTCTATATATTAGCAGCAGACACAGTACAGTGCGGTAGTTCACGGCTGTGGCTACCTCTGTGTCGGCACTCGGCAGCCCGTCCATAATTGTATATACCACCTAACCGTGGTTTTTTTTTCTTTCTTTATACATACATACTAGTTACGAGTATACTATCTCTTTATCAACCAGTCTATATATTAGCAGCAGACACAGTACAGTGCGGTAGTTCACGGCTGTGGCTACCTCTGTGTCGGCACTCGGCAGCCCGTCCATAATTGTATATACCACCTAACCGTGGTTTTTTTTTCTTTCTTTATACATACATACTAGTTACGAGTATACTATCTCTTTATCAACCAGTCTATATATTAGCAGCAGACACAGTACAGTGCGGTAGTTCACGGCTGTGGCTACCTCTGTGTCGGCACTCGGCAGCCCGTCCATAATTGTATATACCACCTAACCGTGGTTTTTTTTTCTTTCTTTATACATACATACTAGTTACGAGTATACTATCTCTTTATCAACCAGTCTATATATTAGCAGCAGACACAGTACAGTGCGGTAGTTCATGGCTGTGGCTACCTCTGTGTCGGCACTCGGCAGCCCGTCCATAATTGTATATACCACCTAACCGTGGTTTTTTTTTCTTTCTTTATACATACATACTAGTTACGAGTATACTATCTCTTTATCAACCAGTCTATATATTAGCAGCAGACACAGTACAGTGCGGTAGTTCACGGCTGTGGCTACCTCTGTGTCGGCACTCGGCAGCCCGTCCATAATTGTATATACCACCTAACCGTGGTTTTTTTTTCTTTCTTTATACATACATACTAGTTACGAGTATACTATCTCTTTATCAACCAGTCTATATATTAGCAGCAGACACAGTACAGTGCGGTAGTTCACGGCTGTGGCTACCTCTGTGTCGGCACTCGGCAGCCCGTCCATAATTGTATATACCACCTAACCGTGGTTTTTTTTTCTTTCTTTATACATACATACTAGTTACGAGTATACTATCTCTTTATCAACCAGTCTATATATTAGCAGCAGACACAGTACAGTGCGGTAGTTCACGGCTGTGGCTACCTCTGTGTCGGCACTCGGCAGCCCGTCCATAATTGTATATACCACCTAACCGTGGTTTTTTTTTCTTTCTTTATACATACAGACTAGTTACTAGTATACTATCTCTTTATCAACCAGTCTATATTAGCAGCAGACACAGTACAGTGCGGTAGTTCACGGCTGTGGCTACCTCTGTGTCGGCACTCGGCAGCCCGTCCATAATTGTATATACCACCTAACCGTGGTTTTTTTTTCTTTCTTTATACATACATACTAGTTACGAGTATACTATCTCTTTATCAACCAGTCTATATATTAGCAGCAGACACAGTACAGTGCGGTAGTTCACGGCTGTGGCTACCTCTGTGTCGGCACTCGGCAGCCCGTCCATAATTGTATATACCACCTAACCGTGGTTTTTTTTTCTTTCTTTATACATACATACTAGTTACGAGTATACTATCTCTTTATCAACCAGTCTATATATTAGCAGCAGACACAGTACAGTGCGGTAGTTCACGGCTGTGGCTACCTCTGTGTCGGCACTCGGCAGGCAGTCCGTCCATAATTGTATACCACCTAACCGTGGTTTTTTTTTCTTTCTTCTTTATACATACATAGTTACATAGACATCTCTTTATCAACCAGTCTATATTAGCAGCAGACACAGTACAGTACGGTAGTTCACGGCTGTGGCTACCTCTGTGTCTGCACTCGGCAGGCAGTCCATAATTGTATACTAGTATCCATCTCCATTGTTTACCTGAGGTGCCTTTTAGTTGTGCCTATTAAAATATGGAGAACAAAAATGTTGAGGTTCCAAAATTAGGGAAAGATCAAGATCCACTTCCACCTCGTGCTGAAGCTGCTGCCACTAGTCATGGCCGAGACGATGAAATGCCAGCAACGTCGTCTGCCAAGGCCGATGCCCAATGTCATAGTACAGAGCATGTCAAATCCAAAACACCAAATATCAGAAAAAAAAGGACTCCAAAACCTAAAATAAAATTGTCGGAGGAGAAGCGTAAACTTGCCAATATGCCATTTACGACACGGAGTGGCAAGGAACGGCTGAGGCCCTGGCCTATGTTCATGGCTAGTGGTTCAGCTTCACATGAGGATGGAAGCACTCAGCCTCTCGCTAGAAAAATGAAAAGACTCAAGCTGGCAAAAGCAGCACAGCAAAGAACTGTGCATTCTTCGAAATCCCAAATCCACAAGGAGAGTCCAATTGTGTCGGTTGCGATGCCTGACCTTCCCAACACTGGACGTGAAGAGCATGCGCCTTCCACCATTTGCACGCCCCCTGCAAGTGCTGGAAGGAGCACCCGCAGTCCAGTTCCTGATAGTCAGATTGAAGATGTCAGTGTTGAAGTACACCAGGATGAGGAGGATATGGGTGTTGCTGGCGCTGGGGAGGAAATTGACCAGGAGGATTCTGATGGTGAGGTGGTTTGTTTAAGTCAGGCACCCGGGGAGACACCTGTTGTCCGTGGGAGGAATATGGCCGTTGACATGCCAGGTGAAAATACCAAAAAAATCAGCTCTTCGGTGTGGAGGTATTTCACCAGAAATGCGGACAACAGGTGTCAAGCCGTGTGTTCCCTTTGTCAAGCTGTAATAAGTAGGGGTAAGGACGTTAACCACCTCGGAACATCCTCCCTTATACGTCACCTGCAGCGCATTCATAATAAGTCAGTGACAAGTTCAAAAACTTTGGGTGACAGCGGAAGCAGTCCACTGACCAGTAAATCCCTTCCTCTTGTAACCAAGCTCACGCAAACCACCCCACCAACTCCCTCAGTGTCAATTTCCTCCTTCCCCAGGAATGCCAATAGTCCTGCAGGCCATGTCACTGGCAATTCTGACGAGTCCTCTCCTGCCTGGGATTCCTCCAATGCATCCTTGCGTGTAACGCCTACTGCTGCTGGCGCTGCTGTTGTTGCCGCTGGGAGTCGATGGTCATCCCAGAGGGGAAGTCGTAAGCCCACTTGTACTACTTCCAGTAAGCAATTGACTGTTCAACAGTCCTTTGCGAGGAAGATGAAATATCACAGCAGTCATCCTACTGCAAAGCGGATAACTGAGGCCTTGGCATCCTGGGTGGTGAGAAACGTGGTTCCGGTATCCATCATTACTGCAGAGCCAACTAGAGACTTGTTGGAGGTACTGTGTCCCCGGTACCAAATACCATCTAGGTTCCATTTCTCTAGGCAGGCGATACCGAAAATGTACACAGACCTCAGAAAAAGAGTCACCAGTGTCCTAAAAAATGCAGCTGTACCCAATGTCCACTTAACCACGGACATGTGGACAAGTGGAGCAGGGCAGGGTCAGGACTATATGACTGTGACAGCCCACTGGGTAGATGTATGGACTCCCGCCGCAAGAACAGCAGCGGCGGCACCAGTAGCAGCATCTCGCAAACGCCAACTCTTTCCTAGGCAGGCTACGCTTTGTATCACCGGTTTCCAGAATACGCACACAGCTGAAAACCTCTTACGGCAACTGAGGAAGATCATCGCGGAATGGCTTACCCCAATTGGACTCTCCTGTGGATTTGTGGCATCGGACAACGCCAGCAATATTGTGTGTGCATTAAATATGGGCAAATTCCAGCACGTCCCATGTTTTGCACATACCTTGAATTTGGTGGTGCAGAATTTTTTTAAAAACGACAGGGGCGTGCAAGAGATGCTGTCGGTGGCCAGAAGAATTGCGGGACACTTTTGGCGCACAGGCACCACGTACAGAAGACTGGAGCACCACCAAAAACTACTGAACCTGCCCTGCCATCATCTGAAGCAAGAAGTGGTAACGAGGTGGAATTCAACCCTCTATATGCTTCAGAGGTTGGAGGAGCAGCAAAAGGCCATTCAAGCCTATACAATTGAGCACGATATAGTAGGTGGAATGCACCTGTCTCAAGCGCAGTGGAGAATGATTTCAACGTTGTGCAAGGTTCTGATGCCCTTTGAACTTGCCACACGTGAAGTCAGTTCAGACACTGCCAGCCTGAGTCAGGTCATTCCCCTCATCAGGCTTTTGCAGAAGAAGCTGGAGACATTGAAGGAGGAGCTAACACGGAGCGATTCCGCTAGGCATGTGGGACTTGTGGATGGAGCCCTTAATTCGCTTAACAAGGATTCACGGGTGGTCAATCTGTTGAAATCAGAGCACTACATTTTGGCCACCGTGCTCGATCCTAGATTTAAAGCCTACCTTGGATCTCTCTTTCCGGCAGACACAAGTCTGCTGGGGTTGAAAGACCTGCTGGTGACAAAATTGTCAAGTCAAGCGGAACGCGACCTGTCAACATCTCCTCCTTCACATTCTCCCGCAACTGGGGGTGCGAGGAAAAGGCTCAGAATTCCGAGCCCACCCGCTGGCGGTGATGCAGGGCAGTCTGGAGCGACTGCTGATGCTGACATCTGGTCCGGACTGAAGGACCTGACAACGATTACGGACATGTCGTCTACTGTCACTGCATATGATTCTCTCAACATTGATAGAATGGTGGAGGATTATATGAGTGACCGCATCCAAGTAGGCACGTCACACAGTCCGTACTTATACTGGCAGGAAAAAGAGGCAATTTGGAGGCCCTTGCACAAACTGGCTTTATTCTACCTAAGTTGCCCTCCCACAAGTGTGTACTCCGAAAGAGTGTTTAGTGCCGCCGCTCACCTTGTCAGCAATCGGCGTACGAGGTTACATCCAGAAAATGTGGAGAAGATGATGTTCATTAAAATGAATTATAATCAATTCCTCCGCGGAGACATTGACCAGCAGCAATTGCCTCCACAAAGTACACAGGGAGCTGAGATGGTGGATTCCAGTGGGGACGAATTGATAATCTGTGAGGAGGGGGATGTACACGGTGATATATCGGAGGGTGATGATGAGGTGGACATCTTGCCTCTGTAGAGCCAGTTTGTGCAAGGAGAGATTAATTGCTTCTTTTTTGGGGGGGTCCAAACCAACCCGTCATATCAGTCACAGTCGTGTGGCAGACCCTGTCACTGAAATTATGGGTTGGTTAAAGTGTGCATGTCCTGTTTTGTTTATACAACATAAGGGTGGGTGGGAGGGCCCAAGGACAATTCCATCTTGCACCTCTTTTTTCTTTTCTTTTTCTTTGCATCATGTGCTGATTGGGGAGGGTTTTTTGGAAGGGACATCCTGCGTGACACTGCAGTGCCACTCCTAAATGGGCCCGGTGTTTGTGTCGGCCACTAGGGTCGCTAATCTTACTCACACAGTCAGCTACCTCATTGCGCCTCTTTTTTTCTTTGCGTCATGTGCTGTTTGGGGAGGGTTTTTTGGAAGGGACATCCTGCGTGACACTGCAGTGCCACTCCTAGATGGGCCCGGTGTTTGTGTCGGCCACTAGGGTCGCTAATCTTACTCACACAGCTACCTCATTGCGCCTCTTTTTTTCTTTGCGTCATGTGCTGTTTGGGGAGGGTTTTTTGGAAGGGACATCCTGCGTGACACTGCAGTGCCACTCCTAGATGGGCCCGGTGTTTGTGTCGGCCACTAGGGTCGCTAATCTTACTCACACAGCTACCTCATTGCGCCTCTTTTTTTCTTTGCGTCATGTGCTGTTTGGGGAGGGTTTTTTGGAAGGGCCATCCTGCGTGACACTGCAGTGCCACTCCTAGATGGGCCCGGTGTTTGTGTCGGCCACTAGGGTCGCTAATCTTACTCACACAGCTACCTCATTGCGCCTCTTTTTTTCTTTGCGTCATGTGCTGTTTGGGGAGGGTTTTTTGGAAGGGACATCCTGCGTGACACTGCAGTGCCACTCCTAGATGGGCCCGGTGTTTGTGTCGGCCACTAGGGTCGCTTATCTTACTCACACAGCGACCTCGGTGCAAATTTTAGGACTAAAAATAATATTGTGAGGTGTGAGGTATTCAGAATAGACTGAAAATGAGTGTAAATTATGGTTTTTGAGGTTAATAATACTTTGGGATCAAAATGACCCCCAAATTCTATGATTTAAGCTGTTTTTTTAGTGTTTTTTGAAAAAAACACCCGAATCCAAAACACACCCGAATCCGACAAAAAAAATTCGGTGAGGTTTTGCCAAAACGCGTTCGAACCCAAAACACGGCCGCGGAACCGAACCCAAAACCAAAACACAAAACCCGAAAAATTTCAGGCGCTCATCTCTACCAAACACCTGGCCCATCTAGGAGTGGCACTGCAGTGTCAGGCAGGATGGCACTTCAAAAAAATTGTCCCCAAACAGCACATGATGCAAAGAAAAAAAGAGGCGCACCAAGGTCGCTGTGTGACTAAGCTAAGCGACACAAGTGGCCGACACAAACAACTGGCCCATCTAGGAGTGGCACTGCAGTGTCAGGCAGGATGGCACTTCAAAAAAATTGTCCCCAAACAGCACATGATGCAAAGAAAAAAAGAGGTGCACCAAGGTCGCTGTGTGACTAAGCTAAGCGACCCAAGTGGCCGACACAAACACCTGGCCCATCTAGGAGTGGCACTACAGTTTTCTAGCGAGAGGATGAGTGCTTCCATCCTCATGTGAATCTGAACCACTAGCCATGAACATAGGCCAGGGCCTCAGCCGTTCCTTGCCACTCCGTGCCGTAAATGGCATATTGGCAAGTTTACGCTTCTCATCAGAGGCTTTCAATTTTGATTTTTGGGTCATTTTACTGAACTTTTGTTTTTTGGATTTTACATGCTCTCTACTATGACATTGGGCATCGGCCTTGGCAGATGACGTTGATGGAATTTCATCGTCTCGGCCATGACTAGTGGCAGCAGCTTCAGCACGAGGTGGAAGTGGATCTTGATCTTTTACTATTTTAACCTCCACATTTTTATTCTCCATTTTTTAATGTGTGGAATTATATGCCAGTATCAATAGCAATGGCCTACTACTATATATACTGCGCACAACTGAAATGCACCACAGGTATGGATGGATAGCATACTTGACGACACAGAGGTAGGTAGAGCAGTGGCCCTCCGCAGTGGCGTAACTAGAAATTTTTCTCCCCCAAGCCAAAAAATTCTTCGCCGCCCCCCCCCCCCCCCTTCATGCTCCATAATTGGGAGCAAGAAAGGGATAAATATGCGCGCGCCTTCGGCGTGCGTGCCAAAAAGGGGCGTGGTTTTGTTGGAGTGGGCGTGGTTTCGCATAAAGGGGCGTGGCATTGCAGGAAAAGACTACCTTATACCCCAGTTTTGCAACCTGCACGCCCATACGTTGGCCACCACAGGAAAGAAAAATAATCCTGATTCATGCCCCTTACATTATTTGTCATTTTTCCTCCTTATAGTAATGCCCAGTATACATTATGCCACATACTGCAATGGCCCTTAGACATTATGCCGCACACAATAATGCACGACACAATATGCACACACTGTAATGCCCCCGACACATTATGCCACACACCGTAATGTCTGTGACACATTATGCCACACACCGTAATGCCTGTGACACATTATGACAGGAATCGCAATGCCCGTTATACATTATGCTACACACTGCAATGCCCCTGATACATTATAGCACATACAATGTCTGTGACACATTATGACACACACCGCAATGTCCGTGATACATTATGCCACACACTGCAATGCCCGATACATTATAGCACATACAATGCCTGTGACACATTATGCCACACACTGCAATGACCTTGAGACATTATACCACAATGCCCGTGATATAGTATACCATACACCGTAATGCCTGTGACACATACCGCAATGCCCTGCCCGTTATACCCTATGCCACACATCGCAATACCCGTTATGTATTATGCCACACTGCAATGACCCTGAGACATTATACCACATACCACAATGCCCGTGATATAGTATACCACACACCGTAATGCCTGACACATTATGACACACACCGCAATATCCGTGATACATTATGCCACACACTGCAATGACCCTGAGACATTATACCACATATCACAATGCCCGCGATATAGTATACCATACACCGTAATGCCCGTGACACATTATGACACACACCGCAATGTCCGTGATACATTATGCCACACACCGTAATGCCCATTACACATTAAGTCCTACAGTAAGGCTTCTAATTACTTTTCAATTACCTGCTCGTTGTCAGGGGTTTCATGCACTGGGTGTCATGCTGGATGCCAGGGGTTTCATGCTCTTGGTTCCATGCACGGTGCCAGGGATTTTCATGCTCAGGGTGTCATGCTCGTTGCCAGGTGTTTCATGCACTGGGTGTCATGCTCGTTGCCAGGTGTTTCATGCACTGGGTGTCATGCTCGTTGCCAGGTGTTTCATGCACTGGGTGTCATGCTCGTTGCCAGGTGTTTCATGCACTGGGTGTCATGCTCGTTGCTAGGAGGTAGTCCTTGTTGCTAGGGCTGTGCTCCCAGTGCCACATATGTCCCCAGTGCCAGATATTCCCCCACGGTGCCAGGTACTTACATGCCCCAGTGCCAAATATAGTCGTCGTCCCCATGTGCCAGGTACACATATACCCCCCCAGTGCCACATATGCCCCCAGTGCCAGATATTCCCCCCCAGTGCCACATATGCCCCCAGTGCCAGATATGCCCCCAGTGCCATATATTCCCCCCCAGTGCCAAATATGCCCCCAGTGCCATATATGCCCCCAGTGCCAGATATTCCCCCCCAGTGCCATATATGCCCCCAGTGCCAGATATTCCCCCCGTGCCATATATGCCCCCAGTGCCAGATATTCCCCCCCAGTGCCAGATATTCCCCCCGTGTCATATATGCCCCCAGTGCCAGATATCCCCCCCAGTGCCATATATGCCCCCAGTGCCAGATATTCCCCCCCAGTGCCATATATGCCCCAGTGCCAGATATCCCCCCCAGTGCCAGATATTCCCCCCAGTGCCATATATGCCCCAGTGCCAGATATCCCCCCCCAGTGCCAGATATTCCCCCCAGTGCCATATATGCCCCAGTGCCAGCTATCCCCCCCCAGTGCCAGATATTCCCCCCAGTGCCATATATGCCCCAGTGCCAGATATCCCCCCCCCCAGTGCCATATATGCCCCCAGTGCCAGATATTCCCCCCGTGCCAGATATCCCCCCCCCAGTGCCATATATGCCCCCAGTGCCAGATATTCCCCCCCAGTGCCATATATGCCCCAGTGCCAGATATCCCCCCCAGTGCCAGATATGCCCCCAGTGCCAGATATTCCCCCCAGTGCCAGAAATGCCCAAGTGCCAGATATTCCTCCCCCCCCCCCCCCTGTGCCATATATGCCCCCAGTGCCAGATATTTACCCCCCCCCCCGCGCGCCGTCGCTTTTTGGAGGGACACGGAGGGCACAGCTCGTCTCTCCTGTGTCCCTCCTGCTGCATCATCTCCGGCGGCCGCGGGTCTAATAGGGGGAAGTGCCGGTTCGTGAGCCAATTAGAGCTCACGGACGGCACTTCCCCCTATTAGACCCGCGGCCGCCGGAGATGATGCAGCAGGAGGGACACAGGGAGGCGCGCTGTGTGCCCTCCGTGTCCCTCCAACAAGCGGCGGAGGGAAGGAGACTGCAGACTGACATGCGGACGCTCGTCCGCATGTCAGTCTGCTGTAAATCAGAGGCGCCCCCGCAGCCCCTCGCCCCCAAGCCACCGCGAGGACTGCGGGGGCAGTAGTTACGCCACTGGCCTTCCGTACCATACTGCTATATATACTGGTGGTCACTGTCAGCAAAACTCTGCACTGTACTCCTCCTATATAATACAGCTGCTCCCCAGTCCCCACAATTAAGCAGTGTGAGCACAGATATATGCAGCACACTGAGCACAGATATGGAGTGTTTTTCAGGCAGACAACGTATACTGGTGGTCACTGGTCAGCAAAACTCTGCACTGTACTCCTCCTATATAATATACTGGTGGTCCCCAGTGCCCACAATAAAGCAGTGTGAGCACAGATATATGCAGCACACTGAGCACAGATATGGAGTGTTTTTCATGCAGACAACGCATACTGGTGGTCACTGGTCAGCAAAACTCTGCACTGTACTCCTCCTATATAATATACTGGTGGTCCCCAGTGCCCACAATAAAGCAGTGTGAGCACAGATATATGCAGCACACTGAGCACAGATATGGAGTGTTTTTCAGGCAGACAACGTATACTGGTGGTCACTGGTCAACAAAACTCTGCACTGTACTCCTCCTATATAATATACTGGTGGTCCCCAGTGCCCACAATAAAGCAGTGTGAGCACAGATATATGCAGCACACTGAGCACAGATATGGAGTGTTTTTCAGGCAGACATTGTATACTGGTGGTCACTGGTCAGCAAAACTCTGCACTGTACTCCTATATAATATACTGGTGGTCCCCAGTGCCCACAATAAAGCAGTGTGAGCACAGATATATGCAGCACACTGTTATGCACACCAGTGCCTGCAGGAAAGTACTGGTGTCAGAACTGTTATGCACTCCAGTGTCTGCAGGAATGTACTGGTGTTTGAACTGTTATGCAAAACAAATGGACTCACAGACAAACTGGGAAATATGACATAACGTACACAGAAGGTAATAGGGTAACAAAATACACACAAAGTGAACAGAGAAGCCCAGAGGCTAAGGAACTGGGTATCTCCCTTGTATTAGAACTGCACAGATGGAAAAAGCAAGATGTTGTGTTTTAATACGTAGAGAACCCGAAATGCTGTTGCTAAGGGCAACAGCAAAACCCTAAAGGGTTACCAACGGGTGTGGCAGTAAACTCCTTGGTCAGAGATGGAATGATAGACACAAGGAGAGTCTCCACAATCCTATTTCTCACTTGCAGTGCACAGGTTTTAGCTTACTGCCACTAAACTGACCCCTGACACCTAGCACAGTGAGACAGGATTAGACAGGCAAGTCTTAGAATACAGCCGCAAACTTGCTAAGTTCACAGAGTAGTAACAGAACCCCAGCAAGCTAAACGACTGACTCCAGTCTTACTGCTAGGTCTGGATTGGCAGAGTGTAATACCAAATCCCCAGGCCTATTTGCAGTAAGCAACAAACAAATACAAAGCTACACAGTACTGGCTAACTTTCATGAACTGACTAACCAACAAAGATTCAGCAGCATCTGCTTACCCTGAAAAGAGGCCTTATAAAGCAGGTGCTGTCCACGCCCCACTCAGACCTCACAGACTGTGAGCACAAAAACCAGCACCGGATCCCCTGCCGTGCACAGAGCCTATAACCACTGCACAGCAAAAGACCCGAACCGGAGTATCAGCTGCGCTCAGGTTACTCCACTAGCACTTGTCTCCCGGTTGCCATGACGACGTGGCAGCACAGGGCAGGAGACCCTAACAGTACCCCCCCTCTGACGAGGGGTCAAAGAACCCCTACCACCGGGTTTATCGGGGAACTGCGAGAAGAAAGAGCGTATCAGTCTGGGGGCATGAAGATCACAACTGCGCACCCACGACCGCTCCTCCGGGCCATACCCCTTCCAGTGCACCAAAAATGACAGCCGACCCCGAACCACCTTGGAGTCAAGAATCCTTTCAACAACAAACTCCCTCTGGCCACGTATCAGAAGAGGGGAAGGTCTTCCACTGGAAGAAGGATTACTAATCGCCCGTTTTAAAAGGGAACAATGAAATGTTTTATTGATACCCAAAGAACGGGGCAGATCTAACTGAAATGCCACCGGATTGATAACCCTGGTGATCTTATAAGGGCCGATGAACCGGGGCCCTAACTTATGAGATGGCTGTCTCAACTTCAAATTCTTGGTAGACAACCAGACGAAGTCTCCTAATTTGAAGCTGCAGGGTCTTTTCCGCTTATCAAAAACCCTTTTGGTCACTAATGACACAGACACAAGGGCTTTCTTCACTTTCCGCCAAATACCTCTAAGGACCGAAACCACAGAGGAACCACCAGGCGTGGAGTCCAGGGGGTCAAAAGAATTGGCCTTAGGATGATGCCCATACACACAAAGGAAGGGAGAGATCCCTGTAGCAGAGTGAGCTGCGTTGTTATAGGCAAACTCCGCCATGGACAGATGAGCAACCCAGTCAGTCTGACACTTGGAGACATAACACCTGAGGAACTGCTCCAAGGACTGGTTCACCCTTTCAGTCTGCCCATTAGACTGCGGATGGTAGCCTGACGACAAGCTGACAGAAATCTGGAGATCGGAACAAAATGCCCTCCAGAATTTGGCCACAAACTGGGATCCGCGGTCAGAGACCACATCAAGTGGCAACCCGTGGAGACGCACAACATGCAGCATAAATAATTCAGACAGGCGTCTGGCTGATGGCAGCCCAACCAGTGGAACGAAGTGCGCCATCTTCGAAAACCTGTCAACGACAACCCAGATGGCTGTCATCCCCGAGGATTTGGGCAAGTCCACCACAAAATCCATTGAAATGTGGGTCCATGGCTTAGATGGGATAGAGAGTGGATGTAATGGGCCAACAGGAACCCCTCTAGGAGTCTTATTTCGGGCACAGATGTCACATGCCCGAACCCACTGATCCACATCCTTAGCCACCGAGGGCCACCACACCGCCCTAGATAGCAACTCCCGAGTTCTGGCAATACCCGGGTGACCTGCCGACTTCTTGGCATGGAATTCCAGGAACACTCGCTGTCTTAACCTAGGAGGCACAAACAAAAGACCTACCGGAAGGTCTGGAGGAGCCTGCTCCTGTGCTCTAAGGACTAATGATAAGAGGTCCTGGGTAATGCCCACTTTAATACATGATGGGGAAACAATGGGCAACGGCTCCTCGGTGGTCTCCTGGATTGGAGCAAAACTCCGCGAGAGCGCATCAGCCTTGATGTTTTTTGACCCAGGGCGATATGTTATAAAAAAATTAAAGCGAGCAAAAAACAAAGCCCATCGTGCCTGCCTGGCATTGAGACGCTTCGCTGACTCTAAATATGCCAGATTCTTATGGTCAGTGAGAATTGAGACCACAAACTTAGCCCCCTCAAGCCAGTGTCTCCACTCCTCGAGTGCATCCTTAATAGCCAACAATTCCCGGTTACCCACGTCATAATTCATCTCGGCAGGCGAAAATTTACGGGAAAAGTAAGCACAGGGATGAAGGCGATTATCAGACACTCCCATCTGAGAAAGCACTGCCCCAATACCCATCTCAGAGGCATCCACCTCCACCACAAAAGGACGCTCTGGATCTGGGTGTCGCAGCACCTTGGCCGAAACAAATGCCCTTTTGAGACGGGCAAAAGCTGCTGTAGCCTCACAAGACCAGTGAGCAACATCCGCCCCTTTCTTAGTGAGTGCCACCAAGGGCGCCACTATAGACGAAAATCCAGCGATAAATCGTCTATAAAAATTCGCAAAGCCCAGGAAACGCTGAAGCGCCTTCAAACTAGTGGGCTGCACCCAATCCAGGACTGCCTGTACCTTGGAACCCTCCATTTGGAAACCTTCTGGGGAGATAATATATCCTAGAAATGCGATTTGCTGAACTTCAAATTCGCACTTCTCCAGCTTCGCCCCAAGCCGGTGGTCTCTGAGTTTCTGGAGGACTAAGCGTACATGCTTCCGATGTTCCTCCAGGGAATGGGAGAAGATTAGGATGTCATCTAAATATACAACTAAGAATCTATCCAAATATTCCCTGAGCACATCATTCATGAAATCCTGGAAGACTGCCGGGGCATTACAGAGCCCAAAAGGCATCACCAAATATTCATAATGCCCTGAGTGGGTATTAAAGGCAGTCTTCCATTCATCCCCCTCTCTTATTCGGATTAGATTGTACGCACCGCGTAGGTCAATCTTAGAAAAAATGGTGGCAGTACGAAGTTGGTCAAACAAGACCGAAATGAGAGGCAGTGGGTATGAGTTTTTAATCGTGATACGGTTCAATTCCCTGAAGTCGATGCAGGGTCGCAACGAACCGTCCTTTTTACCCACGAGGAAGAACCCCGACCCAACTGGAGACTGTGAAGGTCTGATAAATCCCTTAGCCAAGTTCTCCTGAATGTACTCTGCCATAGCCTGAGTCTCAGGACGTGACAGGGAGTACAACCTGCTCTTGGGAAGCTTAGCATTTGGCAACAAATCAATGGCACAGTCATAGGGGCGATGGGGAGGTAGTACCTCTGCAACTTTTTTGGAGAACACGTCCGCAAAATCTGCATAACACCCTGGCAATCCTGGCAAACTTAGCTGCGAGAGCCTGACTGGAAGGCTCAAGCAACTCCTGAAACAATCAGTACCCCAACTAAGAATCTCCCCAGAGACCCAGTCAAATTGAGGATTGTGGGCCCTTAACCAGGGTAACCCCAACACCAATGGGGCAAAAGTACAGACAGTCACATAAAAGGACAATTTTTCAGAGTGTGTGGCTCCAATAAACAAAGAAATCTGGCTAGTGCAAGAGGTAATTTTACCTTGGGATAATGGTTCCCCGTTTAACCCACAAATCTCAATTTCCGATGCCAAGGGTACTAAGGGAACAGAGTGTTTCAGGGCGAATTGGCGGTCCATAAAAACCCCGTCGGCCCCACTGTCCACAAAGGCCTCAGTCTTGACAGTTTGACCGAGGATCTTCAAGGTCACCGGAATGATAAAAGTCTTCTTGGGAAATTCTGACTTCTGGCCTGACAGGATATTTCCCATCACCCTCAGGCCCTGAAGTTTTCCGGCTTTTCTGGGCATGATACTACCACATGACCTTTATTCCCACAGTACAAACACAACCCCTGCTGTCTCCTCCGCGTCTTCTCACGCGAGGAGAGGCGGGTAGCCCCAATCTGCATAGGCTCCTCAGAAAATTCCTCAGAGTCTGAGGTTCCCTTGGGAAGGAAGGAAATCTCAGTCTCCCTTTCAAGCCTACGCTCTCTCAGCCGTCTATCCACCCGGATGGATAACTGCATGAGCTGATCCAAGCTATCAGGCAAGGGATATTGTACCAGTTGGTCCTTTATCTGGTTAGAAAGACCTCTTCGGTACTGGTGTCTCAGGGCTGGGTCATTCCACTGGGTATCATGGGCCAACCTCCGAAACTCCGTACAGTAAACCTCAACTGGCCTTCGCCCTTGCTTAAGGATCGAAATCTGAGCCTCGGCTGAGGCCGTCTTGTCAGGGTCATCATACAACATGCCCAGTGCCGTAAAAAAAGCATCAACACTTTTAAGCGACGGACAGTCAGGCTGCAACCCATATGCCCAGACCTGTGGGTCTCCTTGTAGCAAGGAAATCACTATGCCCACCCGCTGAATCTCCGACCCAGAAGACTGAGGCCTAAGCCGGAAGTATAGCTTGCAGCTCTCCTTGAAACAAAAGAACTGCGAGCGATCTCCAGAAAAACGATCCGGGAGATTTACTTTCGGCTCCTTAACCCCTGCAGGTGCTGCTGCTGCGGGAGCTCCGCCAGCAGCCTGGGAGGTGTGCATTTTAATGGACAAATCATTAAATTGTCGAGTCAGGACCTGCACCTGATCGACCACCTGTTGCAACGTATTTTGAGGGGTATGCTCCATATTCCCACAAAATTTCAACAGGAGTATTGGGCTGCTGAATATGTTATGCACACCAGTGCCTGCAGGAAAGTACTGGTGTCAGAACTGTTATGCACTCCAGTGTCTGCAGGAATGTACTGGTGTTTGAACTGTTATGCAAAACAAATGGACTCACAGACAAACTGGGAAATATGACATAACGTACACAGAAGGTAATAGGGTAACAAAATACACACAAAGTGAACAGAGAAGCCCAGAGGCTAAGGAACTGGGTATCTCCCTTGTATTAGAACTGCACAGATGGAAAAAGCAAGATGTTGTGTTTTAATACGTAGAGAACCCGAAATGCTGTTGCTAAGGGCAACAGCAAAACCCTAAAGGGTTACCAACGGGTGTGGCAGTAAACTCCTTGGTCAGAGATGGAATGATAGACACAAGGAGAGTCTCCACAATCCTATTTCTCACTTGCAGTGCACAGGTTTTAGCTTACTGCCACTAAACTGACCCCTGACACCTAGCACAGTGAGACAGGATTAGACAGGCAAGTCTTAGAATACAGCCGCAAACTTGCTAAGTTCACAGAGTAGTAACAGAACCCCAGCAAGCTAAACGACTGACTCCAGTCTTACTGCTAGGTCTGGATTGGCAGAGTGTAATACCAAATCCCCAGGCCTATTTGCAGTAAGCAACAAACAAATACAAAGCTACACAGTACTGGCTAACTTTCATGAACTGACTAACCAACAAAGATTCAGCAGCATCTGCTTACCCTGAAAAGAGGCCTTATAAAGCAGGTGCTGTCCACGCCCCACTCAGACCTCACAGACTGTGAGCACAAAAACCAGCACCGGATCCCCTGCCGTGCACAGAGCCTATAACCACTGCACAGCAAAAGACCCGAACCGGAGTATCAGCTGCGCTCAGGTTACTCCACTAGCACTTGTCTCCCGGTTGCCATGACGACGTGGCAGCACAGGGCAGGAGACCCTAACACACACTGAGCACAGATATGGAGTGTTTTTCAGGCAGACAACGTATACTGGTGGTCACTGTCAGCAAAACTCTGCACTGTACTCCTCCTATATAATACAGCTGCTCCCCAGTCCCCACAATTAAGCAGTGTGAGCACAGATATATGCAGCACACTGAGCACAGATATGGAGTGTTTTTCAGGCAGACAACGTATACTGGTGGTCACTGTCAGCAAAACTCTGCACTGTACTCCTCCTATATAATATACTGGTGGTCCCCAGTGCCCACAATAAAGCAGTGTGAGCACAGATATATGCAGCACACTGAGCACAGATATGGAGTGTTTTTCAGGCAGACAACGTATACTGGTGGTCACTGGTCAACAAAACTGCACTGTACTCCTCCTATATAATATATTGGTGGTCCCCAGTGCCCACAATAAAGCAGTGTGAGCACAGATATATGCAGCACACTGAGCACAGATATGGAGTGTTTTTCAGGCAGAGAACGTATAATACTGGTGGTCACTGGTCAGCAAAACTCTGCACTGTACGCCTCCTATATAATACTGCTGGTCCCCAGTCCCCACAATAAAGCAGTGTGAGCACAGATATATGCAGCACACTGAGCACAGATATGGAGCGTTTTTCAGGCAGAGAACGTATAATACTGGTGGTCACTGGTCAGCAAAACTCTGCACTGTACTCCTCCTATATAATATACTGGTGGTCCCCAGTCCCCACACTAAAGCAGTGTGAGCACAGATATATGCAGCACACTGAGCACAGATATGGAGTGTTTTTCAGGCAGACAACGTATACTGGTGGTCACTGTCAGCAAAACTCTGCACTGTACTCCTCCTATATAATACAGCTGCTCCCCAGTCCCCACAATTAAGGAATAAGCACAAATATTTTTGCATCAAGATTAATAAACGGAGAGGACGCCAGCTACTGTATGTGACTGTATTTATGTGTCTGACAGTATATATGTATGTGTACTGTATATGTGCATATGCATATCGGCCCAACAATCACGATGTGATGGGACAGTACTGTTTTTTGGGTTCTGTCCCATCAGTGGGCAGGAGAAGAGGGAGGGACATAATTCTCTGAACTACTGTGCGCATGAGGCTGGAGCTGCTGTGGAAGCAATGTCCATGCCCCCAGCATAAAGTGAAATGGGCGTGTGACTTGTGGCCACACCCCAGTTTATGTGCACACTGAAGGCTTGCGCACTAAGGAGGTTATTCAGATCTGATGGCTGGGCAGCGTTTTTTGCTGTCCTGCGATCAGATAGTCGCCACCTACAGGGGAGTGTATTTTGGCTGTGCAAGTGTGTGATCACATGTGCAGCTGAGCTGCTAAAAAGCAGTTTGTGCAGTCTCTACGCAACCTGAGACGTACTCTTCCCGTGTGATTGATTCCTGCTGATCGGGGCTGGAGCTGAAGTCAGACACCCTCCCTGAAAACACTTAAGCCCATCTGCGTTTTTCCGGACACTCCCTGAAAACGGTCAGTTGTAACCCACAAACAGCCTCTTCCTGTCAATCACCTTGCGAACGCCCGTGCGAATGGTTCCTTCGCACCATCACGTCGCTGACCACCTATGCCCGTTGTAGCTGTCCGACGCGACTGCGCATTGTGGTACATACGCATGCACAGTTCGGATCTGATCACCCGCTGTGCGAAAACACACAGCAGCGATCGGATCTAAATGACCTCCTAAGACCCGATTCAAAAATTTTAATCTTTAGGGCCCCCCAGTATTAAGTGCCCCAGGCCCCCCAAAGCCTTAATCCAGCTCTGGGTCTGAGGATCTCATCTCGGTACCTAATGGCAGTCAGGCTACCTCTGGCGAGCACATGGAGGGCTGTGCGGCCCCCCAAAGAAATGCCACCCCACACCATTACTGACCCACTGCCAAACCGGTCATGCTGGAGGATGTTGCAGGCAGCAGAACGTTCTCCTTGGCGTCTCCAGACTCTGTCACGTCTGTCACATGTGCTCAGTGAGAATCTGCTTTCATCTGTGAAGAGCACAGGGCGCCAGTGGCGAATTTGCCAATCTTGGTGTTCTCTGGCAAATGCCAAACGTCCTGCACGGTGTTGGGCTGTAAGCACAACCCCCACCTGTGGACGTCGGGCCCTCATACCACCCTCATGGAGTGTTTCTGATCGTTTGAGTAGACACATGCACATTTGTGGCTTGCTGCAGGTCATGTTGCAGGGCTCTGGCAGTGCTCCTCCTGTTCCTCCTTGCACAAAGGCGGAGGTAGCGGTCCTGCTGCTGGGTTGTTGCCCTCCTACGGCCTCCTCCACGTCTCCTGATGTACTGGCCTGTCTCCTGGTAGCGCCTCCATGCTCTGGACACTACGCTGACAGACACAGCAAACCTTCTTGCCACAGCTCGCATTGATGTGCAATCCTGGATGAGCTGCACTACCTGAGCCACTTGTGCGGGTTGTAGACTCCGTCTCATGCTACCACTAGAGTGAAAGCACCGCCAGCTTTCAAAAGTGACCAAAACATCAGCCAGAAAGCATAGGAGCTGAGAAGTGGTCTGTGGTCACCACCTGCAGAACATTTCCTTTATTGGGGGTGTCTTGCTAATTGCCTATAATTTCCACCTGTTGTCTATTCCATTTGCACAACAGCATGTGAAATTGATTGTCAATCAGTGTTGCTTCCTAAGTGGACAGTTTGATTTCACAGAAGTGTGATTGACTTGGAGTTACATTGTGTTGTTTACGTGTTCCCTTTATTTTTTGGAGCAGTGTATATAAAACATTGACCACATAAAACAATTGAAGCTTAGCTCTCATGGGGCTGATGGATTTTTCTTAGCAGTCTAGTGTGGAATATTGTAACACACTTCACAAGAGTGACCATGCTATGATGTGATTTGGCTGCTTGCATAAACATGAATAGTCTTCTTGTTTAGAACTGACATAAAAGGTTTTTTTTTAGGACACTGCTAAGAGGCGTTCAATATCTCTGATTTGTAGCAGCAAGTCGAAAATTTGCATTCACAAATTTACCTTCTTCCGGATTGGATTTAAACAACATTGGGCCCTAGGCACAATAGTGTAAATTCCTTTTTTGTACTGAAGTTTGGTGGCTGACAAGGATGCTCTGTGTTGAAAAATTCAGACTATTAGACATTCAATTCAACCTGATCTCACACATTGACAAAAAACAAGTAGTCCAGTTCCCAGTACCGTGTAGGCACTTGGTGGGAGCTTTCTGTGTAGCCTGTGCCTATGTCACTCTTTGCAGGACAGTGATGTAGAACCCTTCCAGCAGACTTGATAGAAGATTTGAACTGCATAGATGATTGGCATATTAAGTACACCCCTCCTGTTCTAGAAGCTTAAATAATAGAGATCTAGAACTGAGAAGACTATTATCTTCTTCCCATTATTTGCTTGACATGAGAAATGTCTAGTTCTACTTTGTCCTGGTGTAGAGGCTGATTGGCATGAGGTTACTTCCCCCAACTAGGATGAGCATGCATCTACATCCCCCTTTTTTTTAACATGTAAGATATAACAGGTATGTGGATGTAGAGCAGGATTACAGTGGCGCACATAGAGCCTAATTCAGACCTGGTCGCACGCAGGCTATTTTTTGCAGAGCTGCGACCAGGTAATCGCCGCCTACAGGGGAGGGGGTAAACGCTTTGTAGGGGTGCGATCGGCTGTGCAGTGAGCTACACAAACAAAAATTTGCAGTTTCTACACAGCCCAAGACTTACTCAGCCGCTGCGACAATCCGGGCCGCTGGTGACGTCAGGAATCCTCCTCCGGAACGGCTGGGCACGCCTGCGTTTTTCCAGACACTCCCAGAAAACGGTGAGTTGCCGCCCATGAACTCCTTCTGGCTGTCAATCTTCTTGCAATCGCTGGTGCGATTGCTTTCTTCATTGGATTCGTTGCTGCCCGGCAACGTCCGTGGCCGGCGGCAGACGCACCTGCGCATTGCGGGTCACATGCATGCGCAGTTCAGACCCAATCACAAGGCTGCAAAAAAATGCAGTAAGCGATCAGGTCTGAATGACCCCCATAGAACAGTGTGCACACGAAAAACAAATAAATATAGTGCAATTTGGATAACGACATGGGGACATAGTGCTGGAATGGGGACGGGGCCTGGAGATTCTGGCAGATATGGTGAAGAAGAAATAGGCAAGTTGAATGGCCTCTTTACAAGACATTTTGGTCCCAGGTGTGGGCATAGTGGTGTCTTCATAAAAATAGTTTCTATCCATTTTTGGTACGTTGTGAGAGAGGTAAGTCTACAGGTTCAACACTCTTAGTTTTTGACATCTGTTGCGCTCATACAAGGTATTATCAGATTTGACAGCACAGCTGTTGGGTATGTCAGTATGTCTTTGAACAGTACCTAACTTGTCAAACCCTGCAGGGCCCAGCCTATAGATAACTCATACAGTGTGATAATTTCTCATTGGAATTTAGCCAAGCACTTTGGACATTTGTTCTACATGTGGCTGTAGGTTGTGCTTGGAATTTGCTATGACAGTGTGGGTGCGCCTAGAGAGGAAGCATTGTGCAGCAGAAGGCAGTCCATCCCTCAGAGTGTTTCATGAATTCAACAATGACGGCAATAAATCTGACCCATCGTTTGAACCCTTTTTTTAAGCAGGTGTTTGGCAGCGCAAACTGCTCTTTGCTCATCCAAAGTGGATAACATGGACTTCTTGCTACGTTGATGATGTCCCCTAGAGTCATGAAGTTTTTTATTTCAGTGCTCACTAACTTCATTATATTATATGTGAGGGTCTGTTGTGGTATGCCATGTACTGAGAAGTATCTCTTGTGTCGCTCGTTTATTACTGCATTGCTTGTTAGATAAATAGTACATATTGAACTATCCTGAATAAGAATCCACCCTTATCCCCTTCAATGTCAAACAGCTTGAACAGACTCCTTCGCTCTGCATTTAGTGGCTTGTACCCTGGGTACTCTTGATGCACTTGGGTGGCATAGCAACTTTGTAGAGCATAGGGGATGAAATAGCGTTGAGCCATTGTAAGGATATCATTACACAAAGTGGACTTATCACTGAAAGAAACAAAGCTACACAGGTCATGAGTAAATTCCCGGTAGGAAGAAGGCCAGCCATCCAGAACAATTTTGGATAACCTGCAGCAGAGGATAACCTTGAGAGTGGCATGTTGCAGTTATACCAAATGTCTGGAGGACAAAACATCCAGTTCCTCAAATCCAGTAATCAGCACCATTCAGGGCCCCCCAATCGAGGAGGGAAGGCACATCAGGGGGCATCAGCAACGTGGAGGTCATGACCATGTTTGTACACCACATACAGATGACAGATCTACCAGGGATGACTTTGTGAAACTTCTGGCATGCAAGCACCAAAGCCAGTGGCTATTTCTTAAGTTGCGCATATCTAGATTCTATCTCCGTAAGAGCTTGAGAGGCAAAAACAACAGGTTTACTGCGCTGAATCCAAACAGCACCCAGACTATGTCGAGAAGCATCAGCTGATGTGAGGACCAGGACACATACATCAAATGATAGAAGGACTGGACTGCTTGTAAGTATACTTTATATTTCAGCTGAAAATGCAGTTTCACGTTGTGCATCCCAACACCACTCAGTGTTCAGGTGTAGCAGTTGATGAAGAGGAGCAGTAACTAATAAAGGGGCAGATGTATTAACCTGGAGAAGGCATAAGGAAGTGATAAACCAGTGATAAATGCAAGGTGATAAATGCACCAGCCAATCAGCTCCAATATGTAAATTAACAGTTAGGAGCTGATTGGCTGGTGCATTTATCACCTTGCACATATCACTGGTTTATCACTTCCTTATGCCTTCTCCAGGTTAATACATCTGCCCCAAAGAGCTAGTAAACTAATTTGTCATGCCCATTAAACGTTGAAGACTCAGCTTGTAACAGGTGATGGGCATCTATTGAAAGGACAGTGTCTTTGGTGTGTTGGGCCTGACACCCTGTGAGGTGAGCAGATGACAACGTTGAAAACTTTTGATATCTGTTGAGCCCATGTAGATGTAGTGAAATATTTTTAACACCTTCATGAGGCATTGACTATGTTTCTCCATTGTGGAATCTCCAAACAAGGATTTCATCAACAATAATTTTACAGGAGTAGTCTTCTAAGAAGTGTTCGCTGCATCAATGAAACACCTCAGATATTCAGTAGATCATCCTGAGGAAGACATGTCCACCCACTGGAGTTATAAATGTGGTCAGGATAAATTAGTCTTTGTACAGGTTGATTTGCCAAAAAACACACCCTTGGCTTCCCAAGTTGTGAAGACTCTGGCATATAGCATATTTATAATAACCTGATCCACAGCTTTAAGAGTGTCTCATGAGCACATTGTTCAAGTGTACTGGGTCAATGAAGATGTGCAAAGATCTATCCTTCTGAATGGCAGTCACCTTTGCAGACTCCTACTGAGTTGCTTGTTTCACAGGGGTGATTACTCCAAGAGCAGTCATGAAGTCAAGAGCAGTCATTCCTTTAGAATGTAAGCGCTCACGAGTAGGGCCCTCTTCTCTCATGTGATTATCCTTTTCTTACTTTAACAATCCTCAACTGCCCAAATCCTGCAGTTCTCGGCCACCTTGATACTTATGTCAGTGTCGTCTACTGATGTAATTATGCTTAGTTACCCTGTACTTGTCCGATATTGTCTTCAACTGTAAGTCACTGTTTTACTGTTTTGATTATGTGCATATGTACTCTGTAACTGGGCGCTGCGGAACCCTTGTGGCGCCATATTAATAAAGGATAATAATAATGCTATTTTACTTGTGCATTACATTGTCTTTAATATCAAGTGGTATCTGCTTGGGATCACATACCGTGGGTGGCTCAGACTCGTCTAGCCACATGTGATAGGTAACAGGCAATTTCCAAGTGGTGCTATTGTCAAAAGGGTCTGAAAATTCTTACAGTTCTGAAATGTCTTGCTGAATAATAATAATAATAATAATAATAATAATAATAATAATTTTATTTATATAGCGCTCTTTCTCCAACAGTACTCAAGGCGCTTTACAGATATCAAAAACAATGCACATGATACAAAGGATTTGAGTAATACAGCAATAGATCAGCAACACCGACATAAAATAAAACCTTAAGCACACAGAAAGGATAATGCATGATTGGTGTAGGCATTTTGGGTAATAACTTCCAAGGGTTGTGTATTCCACCCTCACAGGTACCAGGTGCGGCAGCCATCTTGGGCGCACAGCGTAGGATTACCCAGGGTGGAATAGTCTTCCCCTAGAAGAGATGACATAAAATGGGGGTGATTTCAGAGTCCTACAGTTCATAGTAGGGTTCCATAAAAACCATGAAGCCGCTGAGTCCGGAGGGAGGCAGGGAAACGCGTCAATTACTCATCTAAATTGCTACATATACCACTATCCGGAGGTCTCGATAATTACTACGAACGCTCCAACAGCTCTTAAACTGGAATTCTTCACCTCTTTCTACGATCCCCCAGAGATGACTGCAAGATAAAGGTTAAAAGCACCAGCAGCCGGGGAGGATCCCTTGGGTGAAACAATCCATATACAGGAGTGGTGAGACCACACAATATAGTTGTCTGGCCAGACACATTTTTAGAGTGAGCATTGGCTCATATTATTAAAGAACTGTGGCTATATAAATGGGACAGCACATAAATTTACAGCTCAAGTGAGAAATAAACCTTATTTTTATCAATTCTGCACCAAAAGTGACTGTCACATAATTCCACAGGAAAGAATACTGTGTGCACTATTTAGCTCTAATAAATATCGGATAAGCTACATTTTTACAATAGGTGTTGGAAAGAAATTTTAAGTAGATACAGAGTAACTTGTTACAATATATGTTACACTCATTTCATATGTGAAGTGATTACTGTAAAAGTATATTAACCGGCCGGTGGTATAAATTGCATATCTTATTTTTATGTGTGTCTTTTAATAAAAAGATCTTTATAAATTCTAATCCATGTGCGCTGTAACATTAGTTCTTTTTTTGCTTGTCTTGATTTTTTAAATCTAAAAGGGGTGAGTAGCCCCATGTTACTGGCAGCATATTGATTGGAGTGACAGAGCGCTAGATTCAGTATTGTTTGACATAAAATGGGGGTGATTTCAGAGTCCTACAGTTCATAGTAGGGTTCCATAAAAACCATCAGGCCTATGTATTTTTCATCCCATCCATAAGTGTACCATATGGGGCAGCCATGTTGGGCGCACTTCGAAGGTTACACTGTGGGAGGTGAGCCATACAAGGGCCAAGTTCATATATGAAAAAACACGCTTATGTAGTAGTATGATGTACCCTGTATGTAGGGCGCAATGGCAGGGTGTGCAATCAGTGGAGGTAAACATTACAAGAAAAACACACGGTGGGGTGGGAGAGAGGAAGAAAAAAAGAATATAAAAAAAAACGGGGGGGGGGGGGGATAAACAATAGCAGGTAACTAGTGGCAGAAGTAAAATTGGGATAACATTATTTTGATAAGATCATAGTACGCATGGGTATGAGAATGTGGGGGGCATACCCACCCATACTATGATCTTGTACAGAGCCGGCCTTAGGTATAGGCAAACTAGGCAAATGCCTAGGGCATTTGGTATGCTTAGGGGCACCAGCAGCTTCTGCTGATTAAAATGATATGCGGCATGCCTATATTCTGTGTGTGACTGCGGCTGTATCTGCATACGAAATGCTACGTTGCAGTGTATTCCTGGAAATCACTGCAATGTAGCATTTCGTATGCAGATACAGCCGCAGTCACACACAGAATATAGGCATGCCGCATATCATTTTAATCAGCAGAAGCTGCTTGTGCATCCTAGCCAAATAGTAATGCAAATAAGATGTATTTTCATAAACAAAAGGCACCCGATGTTAGCAGAGCTGCCAGCTGACTCATGCCAGGCATCTCCTGCAGAACTAGCGGCGGTGCTAGGGGGCACCAGCCAAAATCTTGCCTAGGGCATCATATTGGTTAGGGCCAGCACTGATCTTGTATATCTGTGACATGTATATCTATTCCGAGTGATAGTAAACCCAATTTGATACTGTCAGTTAAACCATGGGGGCTTAACATCATCATCCAATATGTGAAATAGTAATGTAATGGTTGTAGGGTGGCCACTCCCAAAGTCTTAGGGGCTAATTTATCACCATCCGCATCTGATGATGTGGATGTGGTATGATAATATCGGCCAAAATCGCACTGCGATAGTTCAGTATATCCCATGGATGTATCAATTACCGCATGCAGGGACAGAGCTTGTGCCACCGGGATCCCCCGTCACGATTACCCCCGCGCCGAAATTCCCCCACTTGGATTTATACTTACTAGTTTTAGGAGCCGGTGTCCGCTGCTCCAGGAGGCTACCGGGCGCCAGATCCTGCTTCTGTGCTGTGACCCTTAGTGCTGTAAAGTGAGCTGCCGTCTTGCAGTGTTGCTTTACTGCACAGAGGATACAGTGCAGCACATGGAGGACCTGGCAGCGCTCACCGGAGCAGCGGAGACCGGCTCCTGGGACAGGTAAGCAGTGTCGACTGGGGCATTAAAAGGGCCCACCGGGGGAATGCAGTGTTAAGGGCCCATATTTATGGCTAATCATTAGAGAGTGCTTGGTCTGGTCCACTTGATAAATATATCAATATACTTTATATATATATTGTAACATATGCGTAATGTATAATTCAAGTACACAGTCTGGAACCTGATTCCTAGAGGAGGTGATGGGGAGTGGGGCAGGCAGTGGGCCCACCTGAGGATTCCCCCGTGCCCCTGTGGGCCAGTCCAACCCTGCAGCAGTGGCATCACAAGATGGGTGCGGGGGTGTGGCCTGCACCCAGGTGTCACCCGCCGAGGGGTGACACCAAAGTGCCAGCTTCTGCTCAGTGACAACAACCCGGCTTCTATCACCATGTAGGAGCAGGCAACAGAGACACGCTAGTCTCCGATGGCAGCCCGCAACTCCCGGACCCCCGGAGTGACGAAAACGCGGGTCGGGGTACTTAGCCACGCCCCTCCCATGAAGCCACGCCCATCCCTGCTTAGTCATGCCCCCTCCCATGAAGCCACACCCCTTTCATGCCTGCGTCCGCACCGGGTGCAAAAGAGTTGAGTGACGCCTCTACTCTGCAGGTAAGTATGTTTTTGTGGTTTTTTTTTACTTTTGTTTTTTAAAGGTGATCAGCTTGTGTGTCCATTGGCTGGTCCACATTGGCCAGGTCCCGCACAGCTTTATCTGCCAGGGGACAGAGAAGACTGGGCAAAAGGCTGCAGACAAGGGCGTAGCTACCATAGGTGCAGGCAGTGCAGCTGCGATGGTGCCCAGAGCTGAGAGGGGCCCACCTTCCCTGTCAAAGTTACATGTGTTATATACATTTAATGCCATTGCGTGGTACATGGGGGTCCTTTCAAACTCTTTCCTTGGGGCCTGCAATATATCTAGGTATGCCCCTGGACCTGATCATTGTAGCGTGGTATAAAATGAACTTGAGGGCATTTTAATGTTATATAATATGAACCGGAGCACTGTAATGAGGCACAATATTAACGGGGAGCACTGTATATCATAATGTTAATTGGGGGTATTGTGCGGTATAATGTGTACTGGCAGCTCTGAAATGTGACATAGGGTGAACTTAAGGATAACTGCGATTCATAAAAGAAACTAGGGCACTACTATGGGGCATATCATTAACAACTGCTGCAGAGAAGTGTCTTTGGGACAGAAGGCATTGGGACAGGGGCCCCTTCAAAATGTTGCTATGGGGCCCACAAAGTTCTGGCTACGCCCCTGGCTGCAGATCGCAAGGCTGTCCTGTGATTTTGCCAGCCTGAGCTGGTGTTAATATTAGAGATGAGCGCCTGAAATTTTTCGGGTTTTGTGTTTTGGTTTTGGGTTCGGTTCCGCGGCCGTGTTTTGGGTTCGACCGCGTTTTGGCAAAACCTCACCGAATTTTTTTTGTCGGATTCGGGTGTGTTTTGGATTCGGGTGTTTTTTTCAAAAAACACTAAAAAACAGCTTAAATCATAGAATTTGGGGGTCATTTTGATCCCAAAGTATTATTAACCTCAAAAACCATAATTTACACTCATTTTCAGTCTATTCTGAATACCTCACACCTCACAATATTATTTTTAGTCCTAAAATTTGCACCGAGGTCGCTGTGTGAGTAAGATAAGCGACCCTAGTGGCCGACACAAACACCGGGCCCATCTAGGAGTGGCACTGCAGTGTCACGCAGGATGTCCCTTCCAAAAAACCCTCCCCAAACAGCACATGACGCAAAGAAAAAAAGAGGCGCAATGAGGTAGCTGTGTGAGTAAGATTAGCGACCCTAGTGGCCGACACAAACACCGGGCCCATCTAGGAGTGGCATTTTTGTTCTCCATATTTTAATAGGCACAACTAAAAGGCACCTCAGGTAAACAATGGAGATGGATGGATTGGATACTAGTATACAATTATGGACGGGCTGCCGAGTGCCGACACAGAGGTAGCCACAGCCGTGAACTACCGCACTGTACTGTGTCTGCTGCTAATATATAGACTGGTTGATAAAGAGATAGTATACTCGTAACTAGTATGTATGTATAAAGAAAGAAAAAAAAACCACGGTTAGGTGGTATATACAATTATGGACGGGCTGCCGAGTGCCGACACAGAGGTAGCCACAGCCGTGAACTACCGCACTGTACTGTGTCTGCTGCTAATATATAGACTGGTTGATAAAGAGATAGTATACTCGTAACTAGTATGTATGTATAAAGAAAGAAAAAAAAACCACGGTTAGGTGGTATATACAATTATGGACGGGCTGCCGAGTGCCGACACAGAGGTAGCCACAGCCGTGAACTACCGCACTGTACTGTGTCTGCTGCTAATATATAGACTGGTTGATAAAGAGATAGTATACTCGTAACTAGTATGTATGTATAAAGAAAGAAAAAAAAACCACGGTTAGGTGGTATATACAATTATGGACGGGCTGCCGAGTGCCGACACAGAGGTAGCCACAGCCGTGAACTACCGCACTGTACTGTGTCTGCTGCTAATATATAGACTGGTTGATAAAGAGATAGTATACTCGTAACTAGTATGTATGTATAAAGAAAGAAAAAAAAACCACGGTTAGGTGGTATATACAATTATGGACGGGCTGCCGAGTGCCGACACAGAGGTAGCCACAGCCGTGAACTACCGCACTGTACTGTGTCTGCTGCTAATATATAGACTGGTTGATAAAGAGATAGTATACTCGTAACTAGTATGTATGTATAAAGAAAGAAAAAAAAACCACGGTTAGGTGGTATATACAATTATGGACGGGCTGCCGAGTGCCAACACAGAGGTAGCCACAGCCGTGAACTACCGCACTGTACTGTGTCTGCTGCTAATATAGACTGGTTGATAAAGAGATAGTATACTACTAATATTATATACTGGTGGTCAGGTCACTGGTCACTAGTCACACTGGCAGTGGCACTCCTGCAGCAAAAGTGTGCACTGTTTAATTTTAATATAATATTATGTACTCCTGGCTCCTGCTATAACCTATAACTGGCACTGCAGTAGTGCTCCCCAGTCTCCCCCACAATTATAAGCTGTGTGAGCTGAGCAGTCAGACAGATATATAATATATATATATAGATGATGCAGCACACTGGCCTGAGCCTGAGCAGTGCACACAGATATGGTATGTGACTGACTGAGTCACTGTGTGTATCGCTTTTTTCAGGCAGAGAACGGATATATTAAATAAACTGCACTGTGTGTCTGGTGGTCACTCACTATATAATATATTATGTACTCCTGGCTCCTGCTATAACCTATAACTGGCACTGCAGTAGTGCTCCCCAGTCTCCCCCACAATTATAAGCTGTGTGAGCTGAGCAGTCAGACAGATATATATAATATTATATATAGATAATAGATGATGCAGCACACTGGCCTGAGCCTGAGCAGTGCACACAGATATGGTATGTGACTGAGTCACTGTGTGCTGTGTATCGCTTTTTTCAGGCAGAGAACGGATTATAAATAAAAGTGGTGGTCACTGGTCACTATCAGCAAAACTCTGCACTGTACACTACTGAGTACTCCTAATGCTCCCCAAAATTAGTAAATCAAGTGTCTCTCTAATCTATTCTAATTCTAAACGGAGAGGACGCCAGCCACGTCCTCTCCCTATCAATCTCAATGCACGTGTGAAAATGGCGGCGACGCGGGCCCCTTATATAGAATCCGAGTCTCGCGATAGAATCCGAGCCTCGCGAGAATCCGACAGCGTCATGATGACGTTCGGGCGCGCTCGGGTTAACCGAGCAAGGCGGGAAGATCCGAGTCGCTCGGACCCGTGAAAAAAAACATGAAGTTCTGGCGGGTTCGGATTCAGAGAAACCGAACCCGCTCATCTCTAGTTAATATCACAGGGCACACTGCTGAGTTTTTACACATTTTATTTTAGTAAATTCGGCCACATCGCATTTCCCATTATAAGTATGCGGAATGTTATGTGGATTACTACAAAAATTACAATTAAAGGGTTTGGAGCAGTTTTTCATGAAAACTGCTCCAAATGCCCTTTAATACATTCAGTGATACTAATACCCCTTTCACACAAGCCTATATTCCCGGGTTGACCCCGGCAACAACCAGTGGCGTGCGGTGAGGTCAGCGGCTGGTGAGGCACTACAGCCATAATGACCGCCGAATCTTGCCGATGACCCATACAGCCGCCGAGCCAATGCCCGCTACTGCACCTGAGCCAATGCCTGCTGCCACCACCAATGGCTTACAAACTCGCCCACCATCAACTGGCCCAGCCCTCCGCCACTAATTTGCATCTCAGTCCGATGCCACCAATGCCCGCTACCTGCCTGCTCATCATACTTGTGATCAGAGCCGGCCCTAGCCAATATGATGCCCTAGGCAAGATTTTGGCTGGTGCCCCCTAGCACCACCGCAGGTTCCGCCTCGACCTTGCACCTCTTTCCCAGCACCATCATCCCTCACCCATAGCAGTCCTTATTTTGGTGTTTGTACCCCCTATATTTCAAATAGGAACAGTTCGCACATTTGGCGCACAGCCCAAAAAGGGGTGTGTTTTTGCTGGCAAGGGGCATGGCCACACAATAGTAACCCCAATTCAAATTACCCCACACAGTACTGCAACTTTGTTCACATTTGATCATGCGATAGTGTCCATAATTCAAATTACATCCCACAGTAGTATCACTTTACCTTAGAAACGTTACTCCTCACATTACAGCCCCTTATTCACATTACATCACACTGAATTGCTCCTTATTCACATTACACTACACCCTATTGCTCTTTATTCACATTAGACAACACAGTAGTGCTCTTTCTATACGCAATACCACATAGTAGAGCACCTTATACACATAATGCTACACATTAGTAATGCAATTGTAATACACATAATTCCGCACTGTAATGCCCCTTACACATATGAGACACATTATTAATGTCCTTATAAACATAATGCGCCTTACACATTATGACAACCTTTATTAATGCCCTTTTACACATAATGTCTGTCGAAGTCGGAAAATATTACAAACCCGCACTACACATACAGACACCATTCAGAGTGGCTTCTGTGCGGTTGCGTATTAGCCGTGCGTGCGCACACCCGGATGCTGCATACATTGGCTCGTGAAGCCCTGCGTATTAGCGTGGGGTGTGGGTAAATACGGTGACATACGCAGTCGCATAGAAAGGCCCCCAAAGCCATGTTCCATATTCAATCCTTATAGTACAGAATTTGCACAGACTGTAATCTTCAAAGGCAAGTTACTGTTCACACACAAGCTAATCAAACCACACATACACATTCTTCTAAAACAATGTCTTGAATATATCAAGACATGTCTTGTTTACGCAAAGGTTTGTGATCATGAAACAGGCACCCTGATCTGTGAGGAAAGTAAATATCTCTAGTTATCATTATTGTTTCAGAGTGTATACTGAAGACAACACAAACCGAACAAGTCATCGTTTGGTGGGAGCCAGAACAATGGGAGACAAATATCCCAATAGATACACATAAGCCTGCGTTTTCAAATTATTAACTACAGGCAGCCTGCAGTCTAGAAAACCTTTGATATAATAGCAGGGAAACACTTATGGATATATATATATTTGTGTGTATCTTGAGAATGGTTGGTCATTTCATGTGTAGGATCATGTTGCTTGGAGATAGCATAGCAGGGTAACATAATGAACATGGAAATATCTGTCACACATTGCATTTTTCCCAAATTTAGTACACACTTTACACATAGTCTCCCCTTTCCCCTCATGCAACTTTTACTTATTTGCAAGGCACAACAAGGGAATTATACACCTTTACAGTATGCGAGGGGACAGTAACTGATCAGAGTATCATGCATGGTATCTACGTGTTCGGATAATTATGAGTAATAATCCGGTGTTGGTTTGGAGAAGATCGCATGTCGTTGCGAATAGTTATTCGCAAAGGCAGATTAAAGGTATATTTGTGTTTATTATGTACTTGGTATGCGGTGGGAATCCAGAGCTGACCAGCAGTACACACCCCTGGATCAAGGCATCGCCCATATCTTCAAACTGACCAATGACCTCTCCTGTACTGTAAACGACCATCCCTCCAACCAATCGGTGGAGAGCATACAACCCCATTGTATTGTATTTTGGGCAAGGGTATATAAACCTTGCACCTGGGCCGGTCGCTCTTTCTCTCTTGCTCTAAGGTCATCTTGCCCGAACGACTAGAGGACCGGATCCGGGTTGCACAGGCGAACAAACGTACATATCATTGGGTGTGACTCTCTCTCTGTGATTGAATTGTATTGTGTTGTACCATTTATATTTTAACTTATTGTAACCCCCTTTTACAAATATATTATTACTTGTAGCTGCTTTGGACCACAACATACAATCAAATACTGGTGTCGCATTCAGTTTCTGTTGAGCGTTTGTATAGTGTAATTGCCACACCTAGAGCTGCCTCGTGCTCTCAGCGTGTCGGTCTGTGTGTATGCACTGAGTGTAAGCTGCGTGGCTATTCCGGCGTGTGTACGCAAAGTGCGTGCACAGTACGGGACTGTGTACGCTAACTGGGGACAGAGTACGTAGGTAAAGGATTTATTACAGCGGCCGCAGCGGCTTCAGTTACAGTGTGCAATAGGGGTTAGTGGCTACTTTCCAAGAAGTCTATCAAACTTCTCATTTGAGGGCATCGTCCGGCTCGTCTCATACCCGGCTTTTGCACAACATTACAGGCGCTTGCCAGCAGCAAGGGTGGATTATCATTATTATATTGTGTTGAGCTATCTTGTGCTGCTGAACCGCGCCTGTACTGCATTGGTTAGGGATGCTGGCGTGAACCGCAAGGACAAAGGGGGAAAAAAAAGCCATTTAAAAGTTTGTTGTTTTTTCTTTTGCACATGTAACCTTGCGTAAAGGCGCACACAGCGTACCCATACTTTGCATCCATCCCACATATTGTTGCCATAGGTTATAACGGTCATTTATAGGTTTGTGTGAAACCGGATACATCTGTGTTGCTATATACATTTGAAGTAACCGTGTTAATGATATAGTTGTAAGAACACAAAACGCAGCTCTGGCCTAGTCTTTTAGGTTAAACAGAGCAATTGTGGGGTGTGTTCGTGAGCGACAATAGTTTATATCGCTCACATTTATACTGTGTGATTTGTTTTAGTGCGGGCGCACTTTTGTACACGTGGCCCGGACAAAGTACGTGAGCGCGCACAAGCGTGAAAAGGCACCTGCGGTTGCGTAATTACGCAAGTTGCGTAAGATCGCTAACGCCAAGGATAAACCACACAATAGTTCAATTTAAAGCGGAGTAGTAGATGTTTATCTACAAATAGCACATAACTATCCGGTTTCAAACGCAGATTAGAATAACATTGATAAAGTGTGTTACCTCTGGGGAAAGCTATCAGTTAACAGGAAAGGATATTTTTCTGATCAGAAAACTATAGAGTGTTAGTGTGGGCTGAAAAAGGTGTGAATGTATTGAACCCCGCTTGGTGAACTCGGTGAAACTCGGTGAACTTGGTGAGCACGGTCTAGGTGAACACGTGCAACGGAGTGTGATAAAGCTTTGTGAAGTTGTTGTTTTAAAGGTTTTTTTTCTTGGTATTACACTCCGGCTGTTTTGGAGCACAGTGTGAAGACTCCAGTGATCCTACAACTTATAGATAGCAAGTGTCTATAAGCGGTACGATTGGACCGCACGGTTGTGTGAGCGATACGTGGCGCAACGTGATACGAAGTTTTGCATATTTGTGCGTAAATCTCGTCATCATACGTGAATGTAAAGCACATGCAAGCGTGATTTGTGTAAAAATTGTCTTTTAGGCAGATATTCACTGGGTACGGTAAGTTACTCCTAAAGGCCCAGGGGATATAGGCCGAAGTAGGGCCTGCACTGGCTACGCGTGTCTGCTAAATAGGGCGGATCCGTGGTACTCAGAGCAGAAGAAGTTAGTGGAAGAACTTTGAGGACTTCCACCATTAGACTACTGTGTTTGGAGCATTTTAGGAAGTTTTCCTGTGTTAAAAGGGTCCACAATGGGAGCCAAGTGCACAACACAGGGACGTTCCTCAGTCAGGGTTCAGACAGCAGAATTGAGACCCAGGGGGTCAGCTCGGTTGGTAATGTGGGGGGAAGTATGGTCCCCACACTGAGACCTTTTGTGATGAATGAACACGAATGACTGTTGGGGATAAAGCATCATTTCCTGGGATAGGTAGTTTTGATCCAGAGGTACTACACAATGTAAGGATTAGAATATGCCTGCTCAAATCCAGAAAGCAAAGGGTAAGGCATGCAGATTGTTTAAACTTGTGGCAACAAGAGGGGGATGTGCAAAGGGAGCTTGCTCGCACAGCAAGTTCCAAACCAGGCAGAAGCGTGAATGCGACAGCACCACCACCACCATATGTTGATGGAGAGAAGAGTGTCACCACCAATGATACAAAGGTAGAGGTCAGGGAAATGCGCAGCGAATGTATTAAAACTAACGCTTGTACCTTGTACCCTGTTTTACCTTCTCCCCAAGATTACAGCAACGTAGAGGATGAGCCTAGCATGATCTCAGCCCTTGCCCTGGCTGCCACCATACACGACACAAGGGTGGGCATTGCCCAACCACCAAGGGCAGTGGCCGCATCAGCCAGTGAGGGGGCAGATGAGATTGTGGCGACTGGTAAGTACGGTACCGTCCATTATGCAGAAGCAGTGACTCCCCGTATTGTAGAGACAAACAAGAAAGATGTGGTTGAGTTGCATCCAGTTAGGGTGATTGCAGTCCCTAACGGGAGAACTGACACTCAGGGGGTGACCCCAATCAGGAACATTGCAATGTACTGTCCCTGGTCCCATATGGAGCTGAGGTCAATTATGGCAGAATTCGCTGACCCCAGAAAGGATTTAGTCGGATGCCAGAAATATATAAGAGATTTAGGACTTTCCCAAGAACCCACAAACAAAGATTGGCGGACGGTGTTGCGAGCGAGTCTCCCCTCTAACATTGACATCTCAAAATTTATTACAGACTGCAACCTAGATGCAGAAGTGCCACTCACTGATGCTTACAATCAGGAGAATGTCAGGCAAATCAATATACAACTAGGTTTGTATTTCCCAGCCGTAGTTAGATGGAATAAGATTTTTTCCATAAGACAGAAAGAGAATGAACTGGCATCCGAATATTTCCACAGAGCTTTGATGGAAATGGCTAAATTCACTGGGATTGAGGATATTAGAGACAATGTCAACCACAGGGAAGTAGCTGTCTCTGTATTAATGGAGGGATTGAAGGAGGCACTGAAAACCAGGGTGCAAACTTCTCTGCCAAACTGGAGGGGTATTACGGTGACTGCACTTAGGGAATCAGCACTGGAGCACGACCGTAATATCCAGAAAACCAGGGAGGCACAGGGGGAGCGGTTGATGGTGATGAGCATCCAAGCACTGGAAGGAGCACCAACTCGACCAAAACCCCAGGCCCCTGACACATGGAAAAAGCCAAGAGTTTGTTATCTGTGTAAAAGGAAAGGGCATTATGCCAGAAATTGTAACAGCACACAAAAATTCAGACCCCCTAGACAAGAACACGAGCAAAGTAATTATACACATAGAGGAGATCAGGGATCATACAGGAGAGAGTACGAGCCGCATAGAGGGGAAACAAGGAGGTACCCACCACGGGAGGACTGGCGAGCCCCCGAAGACTTACCGTTATCCCCCTCACATATCATAGCCGCCAACGCCCAAAGGGTGGGTCCACGGCCCCAATAGAGGTTAGGCTACACCTGTAGTCTGCAGCCTGTGAAGCTGATCGCTGGCCCTGGGAATGAACCTGAGGTCTTGGTCAAAGTAGCAGGAACACTACAACCATTTCTTGTAGATACAGGGGCGGCCAGATCTGTACTCAAAGCTCCAACCAATTTACCGACCACGGGCAAAACCATTTCGGCTATGGGAGTAACAGGAATGGTGCAACACTACCCTTTGAGTAGACCGGCAGAGATTACGATAGGGCCCCTGCAGACCAAACACTCTTTTCTGCTGGCTGCATCGGCTCCGACTAATCTGCTTGGAAGAGATTTATTGTGCAAAATGCGGTGTGTCATATATTGCACTCCTGAGGGTGTTTTCTTAGATATACCTGAGAATCACGTTCAAGAAGTACAAGATATATTAGACACTCCTCAAAGGCTAATGTCGCATTCTGCTGTTATAGACAAGTGTCCATCAAAGGTAGAGGAAATGATCTCACGTATACCGGGTTCCCTTTGGACCAAAGATGGACAAGACACTGGATTGATGGCGAATGTAGCCCCAGTAGTAGTACAAGTAAAAGATGGTAGGATAGCTCCAAAAATCCCTCAGTATCCTCTGAAGCCAGAGGTGGAATTAGGAGTGTACCCCATCATAGAGCGCTTGCTACAACAGGGCATCCTAGTCAGGACGTTCAGCACTGACAATAGTCCCATCTTCCCTGTGAAAAAGAGTGGGGGGAGGGGTTACCGGCTAGTGCAGGATTTAAGAGGGGTGAACAAAATAGTTGAGAGTCAATTCCCCGTAGTGCCCAATCCAGCTGTCATCTTGATACAGGTCCTCTTCATACTTCACTGTCATTGATCTCTGTTCTGCCTTCTTTTCTGTCCCTCTCCACTCCGACAGTCAGTACCTTTTCGCCTTCTCTTACAGGGGAGTACAGTACACCTGGACTCGTCTACCCCAAGGCTTCATTGACAGCCCAAGTATCTTCTCCCAAGCACTGCATGACTGTTTGCAATCCTTTCAACCTGAAAATGGCTCAGTGCTAATACAGTATGTTGAGGACTTATTGTTGTGCTCTGACTCATTTGAAACGTCCTTGGCAGATACGAAGCAGCTGCTGCTTCACCTCTTGCAGACAGGACACAAGGTTTCAAAGGATAAATTACAGTTGTGCAGTAAAAGGGTGAGGTATTTGGGGCATTGCTTGACACAAGGACAACGACACATCACTGCTGATAGGATAGAAGCGATACGCAACATGACTCTGCCACAAACCCAGCAACAGATCCGCACTTTCCTAGGAATGTGTGGGTACTGCCGAAACTGGATCCCAGTGTTCTCCATACTGGCTTTACCTTTGCAAGAGATGGTCTCTTCAAACAAACCAGATCGGATTTCGCACACAGATGAGTCCAAACTGGCATTTGAGAGACTCAAACAGTGCCTATCACAGGCACCTGCATTAGGTATGCCAGATTATGGGAAACCCTTTGAATTGTACGGTACAGAGAGTGCTGGGTGTGCGGCAGGTGTTTTAAGACAGAAACATGATGATGCCAGCAGACCAGTAGCATACTACAGTGCACAGTTGGACACTGTAGCACGGTCTCTCCCCACATGCTTGCAAAGTGTTGCAGCGATAGCTTTGCTAGTGAGTAAGAGCGAAGACGTAGTGTTAGGACACAACATGACCGTCCATACACCTCATGCAGTATCAGCCTTACTGAACTCTGCCCATACCAGACATGTTTCATCTGCGCGGTTTACAAGGTGGGAATTATCACTAATTGCCCCTGTAAACATCACCATAAAGAGATGCAGCTCACTAAATCCTGCAACTTATCTGCCAAGTGTGCCTGGACAGGCACAAAGGGTGGAGGATGAGAATGATGGTGAAGGAGGATTTAGTGCAGACACTGATATGCATGATTGTATGGAATATCTGAACCAGACTTTCACTGACATTAGTGACAACCCACTGGAAAACGTAGATTTTACATTTTACACTGACGGTAGTTGCCACAGACAGACGGACTCGGGAGACCTGTGTACTGGATACGCAGTCGTAGATGACAGAGGTATCATAGAAGCTGAGCCCCTGGGCCCACCGCACTCAGCACAAGTTGCTGAGCTGGTCGCCCTAACCAGAGCGTGTGAACTGGCCAAGGGTAAGTCAGCTAATATATACACAGATTCTAGGTATGCCTTTGGAGTGGTACATGATTTCGGGGCCCTATGGCGCCTCAGAAATTTCATGACAGCAGCTGGCACACCCGTGGCGCATGCGACCCACATCAAAAGATTGCTATCAGCAATACAAGACCCCGACAGAGTGGCTGTTATCAAGTGCAAAGCCCACACTTACAGTCAAGACCCAGTGTCACTTGGTAACAGCCGGGCAGACGAAGCTGCCAAGGCAGAAGTAAATTCAGCCACACTAACCAACATCACACCACTGATGACATTTAACACAATAAGCACACAACAACTCATTGAAATGCAAGATTTGTGTTCCCTGCAGGAGAAGTCCGTCTGGAAGGCGAAGGGATATGGAAAAGAGTCTTCGGGCCTCTGGACAGATGGGCACGGTAAGCCAGTGGCCCCCAAGGCATATCTTCCAGCCTTAGTGGAAGCAGCTCACGGCCTGACCCACTTGGGCAAGGAAGGTATGTGCAAACTGGTCAGGGCATACTGGAGTGCACCAGAGTTCTCATCTCATGCAGGTAGGAGGGCAATGGCTTGTATCACCTGCATGAGAAAGAATGTTGGGAAGACAATACCGACGGAACCATCCCATATCCCTCCTACGGACGGATCCTTCCAGGTAATACAAATAGACTTCATACAGTTACCACCCTGTGGGAATCTGAAATATGTCCTAGTGTGTACAGATGTCTTTTCAAATTGGGTAGAAGCATTCCCCGCTGCCACAAATACTGCTACGTTCACTGCAAAGAAAATTGTGCAGGAATTTGTGTGTAGATATGGTATCCCTAGAATAATTGAAAGTGATAGGGGTACCCATTTTACAGGTGAAGTCTTTCAGGTCATGTGCAAACTGATGGGTATTAATAGCAAGCTACATACTCCGTACCGGCCACAGGCGAGCGCAAAGGTGGAGAGAATGAATAGCACTATTAAGAACAAGCTTAGCAAAGTGATGGTTGAAACTGGATTGTTGTGGCCAGAGGCATTGTCACTAGTGTTGTACAGCATCAGAACCACTCCCAGGTCACCACTTAACCTATCACCCTTTGAAGTTCTTTTTGGGCGACAACCTCACGTAATGATTGACCCCCAGGATGATTTGAAATGTAATAATGAAGTGACTGTGCAATATTTGGTTGGGATGAGCCAGCAGCTGAGAAATCAACAAAGAAATTTAAAGCTGGTGATTCCTGACCTGCCGAACAGTAATTGTCATGACATTGAACCTGGGGATTATGTGATGATTCGAAATTTCTTACGCTCAGGTTGCCTCATAGACAGGTGGGAAGGACCATACCAAGTCTTGTTAACCAGCACTACAGCATTGAAGGTTGCCGAGAGAGAGACTTGGGTCCACTCGTCCCATTGCAAGAAGGTCGCTGACCCGGAGAAGACTCGTGACAAAGAGCAGGTGGGAGAGAACCTCGTATCACTAGAGTGCTTGTTCCGGGAAAGTTGAGAGGCAGGACTGTTGAAAGGCATCTGAGCACGGAGAGTAACAAGAGTTAAAACGGTTGTCGTACCATTTTCTTTTTTCACCTCCCCCTGCATTTTTCCTTTCTTTTCTCCTTCTTATTTTCCTCCTTTCCCCTAATGAAATGGATCGGTTACAAGAGACTGCGTTTCGGGTTCTGTTAGTGACTTTGGTTTTAATAAGGACAACTTGTTTTTGTGAGGGTCCCAGAGAGGTGGAGCAAGGATCTGGAGTGAGTTCTGATGGAGAGTACGGGTTGGTAGGACCCCAGGATCAGCGTATCACTTTCACCAAGGCTAGCATCAGAAAAAGGAAATCCACAAACCGGAACCCAACTCATCAATCACCAAAAATGTCATTTTATTGTTGCATGTCTTCTGTTCATCTCTGTAGGGCTAGGTTAGTGAAACACACTAAGTCATTAGATAATAGGGACACATAATTGCTCACACATATGGATCCCCACGATGTATCATCAGATAAATGTGCTCCCCATTTATCATATAGCTCGGTGGAGTTTTTGGACCATGTACAGACCCTTAATATGGGATGAGAAGGAATATAATGAATACTTCGCAAAACCTAGAAGCTTACACTGCATGATGATACATTCCCCTCAAGCATTTACTCATATATACACGCTTTTTCCTATCACAATAGGCCACACATTTTCTCACCTATGACTTTTTCTCTCACTTCAAGGTGCATACTCTAACACTGTATCTATGTATTATTATGTAAATATTTTCTGCATATTAGTTATGGCAGTTATTGTTGACTGCCAAAGGGTGGACTGTCGAAGTCGGAAAATATTACAAACCCGCACTACACATACAGACACCATTCAGAGTGGCTTCTGTGCGGTTGCGTATTAGCCGTGCGTGCGCACACCCGGACGCTGCATACATTGGCTCGTGAAGCCCTGCGTATTAGCGTGGGGTGTGGGTAAATACGGTGACATACGCAGTCGCATAGAAAGGCCCCCAAAGCCATGTTCCATATTCAATCTTTATAGTACAGAATTTGTACAGACTGTAATCTTCAAAGGCAAGTTACTGTTCACACACAAGCTAATCAAACCACACATACACATTCTTCTAAAACAATGTCTTGAATATATCAAGACATGTCTTGTTTACGCAAAGGTTTGTGATCATGAAACAGGCACCCTGATCTGTGAGGAAAGTAAATATCTCTAGTTATCCTTATTGTTTCAGAGTGTATACTGAAGACAACACAAACCGAACAAGTCATCGTTTGGTGGGAGCCAGAACAATGGGAGACAAATATGCCAATAGATACACATAAGCCTGCGTTTTCAAATTATTAACTACAGGCAGCCTGCAGTCTAGAAAACCTTTGATATAATAGCAGGGAAACACTTATGGATATATATATATATATATATATATATATATATATATATTTATTTGTGTGTATCTTGAGAATGGTTGGTCATTTCATGTGTAGGATCATGTTGCTTGGAGATAGCATGACAGGATAACATAATGAACATGGAAATATCTGTCACACATTGCATGTTTCCCAAACTTGGTGCACACATTGCACATAGTCTCCCCTTTCCCCTCATGCAACTTTTACTTATTTGCAAGGCACAACAAGGGAATTATACACCTTTACAGTATGCGAGGGGACAGTAACTGATCAGAGCATCATGCATGGTTTCTACGTGTTCGGATAATTATGAGTAATAATCTGGTGTTGGTTTGGAGAAGATCGCATGTCGTTGCGAATAGTTATTCGCAAAGGCAGATTAAAGGTATATTTGTGTTTATTATGTACTTGGTATGCGGTGGGAATCCAGAGCTGACCAGCAGTACACACCCCTGGATCAAGGCATCGCCCATATCTTCAAACTGACCAATGACCTCTCCTGTACTGTAAACGACCATCCCTCCAACCAATCGGTGGAGAGCATACAACCCCATTGTATTGTATTTTGGGCAAGGGTATATAAACCTTGCACCTGGGCTGGTCGCTCTCTCTCTCTTGCTCTAAGGTCATCTTGCCAGATCGACTAGAGGACCGGATCCGGGTTGCACAGGCGAACAAACGTACATATCATTGGGTGTGACTCTCTCTCTGTGATTGGATTGAATTGTATTGTGTTGTACCATTTATATTTTAACTTATTGTAACCCCCTTTTACAAATATATTATTACTTGTTGCTGCTTTGGACCACAACATACAATCAAATACTGGTGTCGCATTCAGTTTCTGTTGAGCGTTTGTATAGTGTAATTGCCACACCTAGAGCTGCCTCGTGCTCTCAGCGTGTCGGTCTGTGTGTATGCACTGAGTGTAAGCTGCACGGCTATTCCGGCGTGTGTACGCAAAGTGCGTGCACAGTACGGGACTGTGTACGCTAACTGGGGACAGAGTACGTAGGTAAAGGATTTATTACAGCGGCCGCAGCGGCTTCAGTTACAGTGTGCAATAGGGGTTAGTGGCTACTTTCCAAGAAGTCTATCGAACTTCTCATGTCCCTTACACATATGCCGCACATTATTAATGCCCTTATACACATAATGACACACATTGTGCCCCCTACACATTTGCTGCACATTATTAGTGCCCCTATACACATAATGACACACATAGTGCCCCTTACACATATGTTGCACATTATTAATGCATTTTTACATGACACACATAATGCTCCTTACACATATTCCGAACACTACTGCACAACCAACCAACTCACAAGCACACAGAACTCACACTGCCGCTAACACTGTGACCTCTGCCTTGGATACAGATGGGTCCTCATAATTCTTGCCTCAATGCTAATGTCGGGCACCTTTTTTTTTTATGAAAATGCATTGCTAAGTGGCTAGGATGCATAAGCAGGTTCTGCTGATTAAAATGATATGCAGCATGCCTATATACTGTGTGAGACTGTGGCTGTATCTGCATATCAAATGCTACACACAGAATATAGGCATGCCGCATATCATTTTAATCAGCAGAAGCTGCTGATGCCTCTAGGCATATCAAATGCCCTAGGCAATTGCCTAGTTTGCCCATGCCTATGGCTGGCTCTGCTTGTGATATATTCTACATCCTATTACACATTACGGCAGGTAGAGATCCCGGTTTTCACATTATGGCAGGTACAGCCCCCTTTTACACAGTACGGCAGGTACAGCCCCCTATTACAAATTACAGCAGGTAGAGCCCCCCTTTTACACAATACGGTAGGTAGAGATCCTTTTTTACAGTACAGCAGCTACGGCTCCATATTACACATTATGGCAGGTAGAGCACTTTACATCCCCCCACCCTTAGGGTGTAATGTAGTGTACTGTAGTGTAGTAAAGTGTACTGTAGTGTAATGTAGTGTAATGTAGTATACTGTAGTGTAGTATAGCGTACTGTAGTGTAGTGTACTGTAGTGTAATGTAGTGTACTGTAGTGTAGTGTAATGTAGTGCAGGCTAAAAGGAGTGGGGGGGCCGCAGGAGCTCAGCAGTCAGCATGGGGGCCAGGAGAGGAGGCAGGCCGCGGGATCTCAGTTGAACACAGGGGGGTCTAAGAGACCGGGGGGCGAGGCTGAGCACGCGGCGGCTAAGGGAGCGGGGGGGGGGGGAGCGCAGCTGAGTATGTGGGGGCCACGGGAGGGGGGGGGAGACAGCACAGCACACAGGGACTTTCCTGCTAGTAGAGGCTCCCGCTGGACGGAGCTTGGTCCTGCAAGAGCGGATCGGGAACGGGAGAAGCGGCTGCTAGCAGTGGGGATATGCGGCCACTCGGAATGGGGACATCTGACTCTCTGCCCATCCGTTCCAGCCCACCCCCTGCCACTGTCCAATGATTGACAGGGGTGTGCCTTGATGTGAGCTAAAGGCACAGCCCCCCGTCAATGAGGCAGTTGTGCTGGTACCGCTGTTCATTCAATTTTCAATGGGCTTTTCCATCCCGTGATTTGGCTCCGCCTCCTGCCTGCCCCCCTCTTCAGACACTTTATTATTGTCACTGGGAGGCAGCGCTCTCGCTGCCTCCCATAGAGATTTAGCTGCATTCTCAGGTTAAAAATGAAAATAATACAAAGTAGAATGTGTTATTAGTATCTTCTTTGTATTATTTTAATCATTATTACAGGGGAAGCACTGCCTCCCCTGCCTGCACGTCCCTGGCAACAACCCAGGTATAGCGCTGGTGTGAAAGGATCCTGGGACAAAATCCCGGAAACCATGCCCCAGCATTTCAACCCTGCTATGTAGAGTTGTTCCCGGGATCTTCCCGGGATCCTGGCCAGTGTGAACGGTGCAGGGACATGTCCTGCCTTCCCGGGTTGCCTCTGCTGATGCTGATTGGCAATGCAGGACAGCTTCCTGGTGTTGTGATTTTTCAGAGCTGTGCAGAGGCATCACACAGCGTGGAGGCAGGTACTTGTAAGCTCTGTGGCACATCAGACCCCTGCAGTGCTTTTTAACCCCTTCATCCCTGCAATGTCTTGGACAAATGAGGAGGTGAGGGAGCTTTTACGCATTGGAGGTGAAGAGGAGATCCGGCGCCAGATCACAGGCACTGTAAAGGATGCCCAGATATACCACAACATAGCAAAGAACCTGACCTCGCGGGGCATCATCGTAGCCAACAACAAGTGGTGAATAAGCTGAAATGGCTCAAAAAACAGTTTACCCGCATCCATGACCACAACCGGAACAAAAGTGGGTCTGCAAGGCGCGACTGGATGTTTTATGAGCAATGTGCATCAGTTTTTGGCAACACTGCGCTCAGTGACCCCATCAGCCTTTCATCCTCCAGCTCTGCCACTCCCTCACCCTTTGTGGTTGCTGATGAGAGAGAGTCCAGCATGGAAAGTACCCAATGTGGGCGATCAACATCATCCCCCATACTATTCGCAGATGACCCTATCCACCCCGATCTGGACTCATCCGCCAGCCCGATTGATGACAGTATACCCGGCAACAGTGCGGGCGCTGTGACTGTCCAGGAAACAGATGTGGGCATGGCACTCCAGGCAATTCCCCCTGTGATGCGCAGCAATAGTATTTGTCCTTGCTTACCATTATTTCTGTTCTAAACACCCGCATTCCAATAAACATGAATTCTGCACTATATGCCACCATAACCGCCCGCCATAAAGTTTACTGTCGCAGAGTGTATCTAGTGCAGGTGGGAGGAGGTCACAAACACGTATGATCACACCACTGCTTTTTCTTATATGCCCTTTTTTCCTTCTTACTCCCCTTGCAGTATATACAGTTCCCAAGAGTAAACGCAAAGCCACCAAAGTGGAGCTTGCTGCACGCGCAATGACCTGGTTGAAGAACTGCGCGACATGGACAACAACATGCAGCAACAGGAGGATGCCCGCCAACTCCGTTTTTAGAAGGGGAAAGAGAGCTGCAGCAATCCTTCATAACGCAGATAATGGGACACCAAGAACGCATCTTGTGTGACTACCAAGACCGGCAATGTTAGCTCCTGGAACACTTCTTGCCCCGCATTCAGGGTGCCCATATGTACCCAGCTATCCAGGCCCCTCCTGTCACTGAGCACAGTTACCCCCCGTATTCTAGAGGTCCCTACTATGACACCCCTAACCCTAATCCATCATCTCCAGATTACAAAGTATATAGGCAATTGCCATAGGCAGTCTTTGCCTTGTACTGTGTATTTAACTTTGATAGTTTTGGGATGTTATAAGGTCACAATTTTCATGTTGGGGGGGGGGGGGGGGGGTTGGGTTTGGGGTTTTTTGTGTTTTATATTAAGAATTTTGCTATGTGTTCCCCACATGTTATCATCTTATGCCAAGTTTTACTCTATTATATATGCCTGTGCATTTAGCAGGTTAGTTTTGTACAATTAAAACAAAGGATAAAACAGTGCAAACTTTTTGTTTATGTAAAATTGTTACCATTAATAATCATTTAACATCTCGTTAAGGTGGGTACAAATGCTTTCCCTAATGAGTTCAGCACTAGAGGAATGTTGCCCAACAAAGGCCTCCAAATTTACACTAGAGGGTGTAACTTCAGGGTCCTTCACAGTCCACTCCTCTAGAAACTGTTCCTTCTGCAGCTCACATATGTTGTGAAGCAGACAGCAGGCCGCTACTACATGGGGCATAAACTTGAGGTCAACATCATTCCTCTTCATGAGGCAGCGCCAACTTCCTTTCAGGCTGCCAAAGGCATTCTCCACCACCATCCTTGCCGAACTCAGAGTGTGGGTGTATGCCACTTGGATAGGAGACAGCTGCAAATGCTGGGTGTACCCCTTCATTAGCAAGTGCCGAAAAGGGTAGGCTGCATCCCCGATAATGTGGACTGGGATGTCCACCCCATCCACAGTCTTGGATTTCTGAAAAGAAATACAAGAGTACGAGTATCACTTGATTGCTGAAACAGGTATGGGGTTGAAGCGAGTGACAGCAATCTACAGTGACTCCTATTTCATTAAACCTTTTAAAAAGAGGAACACTATAGGCCACACATATTCCATCACAGTTGACAACCAAGAGTGAAATCTGACAAACCCTTTAGAGAAACATTGGGGGGAGAATAAAAATAAATAAATAAATAAATATATATATATATATATATATATATAGCTATCTATTTTTACCTCTCTGGGAAAAAGCCATCCACCACAATGAAAGGTACACTGCATTTAAAAAATTTTTTTTTACAAATTTGCTTACCAGTATTTATGGTTGACAACAGCCTGTAAGACAATGGAATGCCATCCCTTGCGGTTATAATAATCTGCCAGGTTGTCACGGGGGGCAATGATGGGGTTATGGGTCCCATCGATGGCACCGGCACAATGAGGGTACCCACGCCGCACAAAGCCTTGAATGGTGTCATCTAGGTGCTGCCCTTGCGGTATGCAGATAAACCTTTTGTATAGTGTATCCAGTATAGACTTCGTCACCTGGTGTATAACACTGCAGACAGTGGAGATCCCAACACCGAACAAACAGGAGATTGTGCGGTACTCTCCTGGCGTAGCATACCACCACAGCGCAATCACCAGTCTCCTCCTTGGCTGGATGGGTGTCCGGTAGTGCGTGGTCTGCATAGTAAGTGCAGGGGTGAGTAGGTCCAGCAGGTATTGGAACGTTGGATGTGACATGCGAAAGTGGGTCATCCACTCCTCATCTTGATAAGCCTCCACAGTCTCCATGAAAACATCACCATGAGGGCGGTCTCTGGTCCACATTCTTCGCTAGATTGCGGTACTCATTCGCATAACAGAAGCCAGGGTCTGCGAAACCAGGGTTCTCCTCCTGTGCAAATACTGGCGCCGAGTCCTGGCCCTCTCTGCAAAAAATAAAGCTCTCCTCCTCCACGTATAACTCTGCACTATAGAGCACAGGGTCAGCAGCTGCATCAGACTCTCACTTGCTGGGTCAAACAGCAGTAAAGCCCAAACAATCAGGAACACAGGCATACACAGTGGTACTCCGTCGGCCATGATTGCTGCAATGAGGTGAGCAGGCCTGCCCTCCCTGCCTCTCTCCCTCCCTCTCTCGAATGACCTCTTCTTTGTGGGCCTAAAAAAGGCAGTTTCTAATGACATTTTCATAAAATGCAGGGCCATCCCGGGTTCAGTATGAAAGGTGCCGACCCGGGATGTCCCGGCTCAAAATGCTGGTGTAAACGGGGCCCAACCCGGGAATGTCCCTGCATGATCCCGGGACCGAATTCCCGCGTAAGTCGCTGCATTTTTGGTATGAAAGGAGTATAAAATAATGTGAAAACACCCCTTTTCACATTATTTTAGTAAAAGTAATGTTAATAAATATGCCCCTTAATCACCTCACCGCTGAAGGCTACAAGTCTCAGTGTGAGTGTTGTCCACCTGTATGTTAGGATTAATACAGTCGGGGAGGTCTATTGACATATGAGATTGAACATGGTGCCAGAGTCAGTTTTCACCCTGATCGTTTTTTAGGTCTCTTTGTCAAAAACGGTGGTAGATCTTTCGTCTTTCTCAGCTCCGAGATTTTTGCTTTCGCTATGATAGCCTGTGACTGGTGTGGTGCCTGGTTTGCACTCTATTCCTTTTATACTATGTAGTTGGCTGCTTGGCTGTGCTGTGCAGGACTGTCTCTTATGACTTGTTGGTTTCAATTTGCATCACTTTGCAAAATGGTTGAACCTATTGCAAGCATTGCAGCGTTTCTTAAATGCAGGACTATTGTAATGCTGAATGGGGATCACCACAATTATATGACTTATTAAATTATTTCTGTCAAATAAACAAGATGCAGTTTACAAAACATACTGTATTTTACTGAATGTGGACACAAACACAACTAGCCATGCACCGTCGCATTTCTGTGTAGTCTGTGGAGGTGTTAAGAGGCGGTTAATGGGAATAAAGTATCAAGACAGATGCCAGCCAAACAAGTGCAGCCATGCCCTCCACACAATGTGGCAACTCTCCACCACCCCACTCATTTCTCATGGCAATTCTATGCATAGCTAAAATACCATAGACCCAGTTATTTGACAGAATGTAGGTTTTCTTGCAGACGTAGCTTCTGTACAAAGCAATGTGTAAAAGAAATTCATGGATACACTTGATGTATAAACAGGAAGGCATCCTGTGACAGTCCAGCAGCTATGGAACTACACCTCCCAGAATCCCCCTCCACAATACTGCTGTTAGGGCCAGGGATACATTCAGAGAGGAGAAGGCCTGTGTGCAGTCTCCGTCTGGTCCCCTCCTCTCTAGCCGCAAAGGCAATAGACTCTGGGCACTAGGCACACTAGGAGACCCTAGTGCTGTCCCAGAGTCTAGTGAACAAGCATAGGTCTCTGGGAAAATGGCACGGTGGATATTTTTTCCCAGTGCTGCTGCCGACGTGGGAGCTCAGGGTAAGTGAAAAAATGTCTGCAGGGTGTGTTGTGTGGGCCCCCTGGACCCAGGCGGCCCATGTACACTGCACCCATTATAGATATGCCAATGGTTAGGGCATGCTGAAACTATGGCACCACAGCTGGAGTGCCACAAATTGTCTTCCCCTGATCTAGTATCTGGACCATTAGGTCGACATGAACATGGTCAACATGAAAAAAGGTCAACATGAGTTTTTCACAATTTTTAAAAACTTTTTCATACTTCATGATCAACGTGGACTACAATTGGGAACGGTAACCTGCCCGAAGCGTAGCGAGCGAAGCGAGCCATGCGAGGGGGACATGGTCCACTAATTGGGGTTCCCGGTCACTTTACGAAGAGAACGACACAAACCCCCCCATGAAAAACTCATGTTGACCTTTTTCCATGTCGACCTTGTTCATGTCGACCTAATGATCGTGTCGACCTAATGGTCGTGTCGAACTATTTCCTGTGTTGACCTACTCACTGTCTACCAATAGGTGTTGACCTAATGTGTGTCGACCTAGACAATGTCGACCCTGAGACCCAGACCCCCCAGATCTATAATCATGACCACAACTAGAGGGGGCTAAGGGTGCATGCGCCCCAGGTGCAGAATCTGAGAGGATACAGAGATGGGTTCTCTACCTCCCCTCACTCCTCTCAGCCCTAAGGTACTACCTTCTGCCAGGTCCAAGAACCCTCGCTGCAGGTACCCACTCCCCAGAACCACCAATGTGGACTCCTGGGAAACTCCTTCCTCCCCGGCAACTAGAATGCTAATGAATGGGGCCGGGGCGGTGACTCTCCAGCTGCCCCCTTTCATTTCCCAAGCGCTGGTCCATGGCCGCTCACACACTCCTGTGCCTGTGTAAGCAATGTCTGCCCTCAGGCCTGTTCCCCAGCACATCCCCTTCTCGCACGCAGCTCCTCCAGAGGAGGACAGGGCCCTAAGGGGCTACCTACTGCCATGGTCCCAGACACAACCCTCGCTGCAGGTCCCCGCTCCCCTGTACCACCAATGTGGACTCCTGGGAAACTATCCTCCTCCCCCCAGCAACTAGAACAGTTATGAATGGAGCGGGGGTGGCCATTCACACACTCCTGTGCCTTTGTAAACCATGTCTTCCTCCGGACCTGTCTCTCAGCACCTCCACCTTCCTGTATGGCAGCTCCACCAGATGAGGACAGGGCGAGAGGAAGCAGCAGCAGCCCATAAGTAGTCTGGGCACTGAGGTGAGGTCTCTATATTCCAGGACAGCTGTTGCCTCCCAAAGAGGTTCCCGCAGGGCTTTGTAGTCCCACAGCAGTTGGCCAGTTGGAGTTTCACCCCCGTGTGTGATACAGTGACTGCTTGGCTTATATCAGGTATATAACACCAGCCAGTCCTAGGGACTCCTCTCTCTGCAGCCAGGATAACCCACATTGTGTGTGTCCCCCTCCCCAGAAAGTTGGTACTCCTCCTCATTAATTGGCCCTAGGTCCTGACTGGCATGCTGGGCTATGTAGTCCTACAGTAGTTGGCCAGTCAGTGTCCCCCACAATACTGTATCTGAGGTGCATGTTAGTTTTCTTGTGTTCTTATCCATTTTCCTAGGGAATGTGAGCTGGATGCACCCTGACGGTGCTTATTACCAACTGTTTATTACTGTGTTTTTGACACGGTTCCAAAGTGTGTGTGTATGTGTGCATGGGGGGCGCCAAATTACTGCCTTGCCCCGGGTGCCCAAACCCCTAGTTTTTGCCATGCTATATTACACTTCCTTAATCTCAGTGTTTTTAGAACGCAGAGCATTGTTGCTGAGTTGGCCACACTCCCTCATAGTACCAGAACATGACAGAGCTGTCAGTGGCCCTGATGATGCATTCAATTTAAATAGAAATAGTTCATATTTACCATTTCCAAATGAATGAGCCAATATAACTAATAAGCTCATTTGGCTTTCGGTATAATCACTATGCAGGTTTATACCCATACTAGCTGAATACCCATGCTTTGCTACGGAATTTCAAGTATAATCACAAAGAGTGCTGGTATTTAAGCAAATTTAATACTGCTTTTAAAATAGGCTCACTTGTGGTAGGATGTTGTTGAGAACTGGTAGCATCAAAGTTCCCCTCCATGAAACCTCCCGAGAACACACTAAAACAATAAATGGATTTTATTGTACGGGAATCTGTAGTCTCTGGGCGGGATGTACTAATGTGTGGCAGAGTATTCCGCCACACTTCGCCTACATAGTAATCGCATATGTACTAGCATATGCAATTAGTATAGCAAAGGATAGCTCTCCCCGATAAGAGCTGTCCTTTGCGATGCCAGCTGCTGCTGAAGCAAGGAAGCGGCTTACCCTCGCTGTGATTCCGGGGGAAGGAGGGACAGACGCCGGCTCCACCCCCACTGCTGTCAGCACAAGATACGCCAATCAGCACAGCCTGGGGTCAGGAGAGGAAGTCCCTGTACAGCGCTGTTGCATCATGAAGACTGGCTGGCTGCCTGGCGGGGCCAGAGGAGGAGGGCGGCTGGGGCAGGACATCCTGCCGGCAGTGCCCGGAGCTGGACGGATGCCTACCTGTGGACAGAGCTATGGAAAGAGGCCTCCTCCGCCCAGAGGTACACAGTGGGGCGAGGGGGGGATCCGATTGAATCCCTCAGGATGGTTGCGGAAGGAACCCCATAAGCTTCTATAGGATACGCCAGAAAACCCGACGGCTAGGCAGTAGTACATATGAAAATGCTGTAAAACCCCCGAAAACTGGGTTTTACCACATTTTCCCTTTAGTACATCCCGTCCTCTGTGTTTTATTTTCTGGACAACGGGATATACCTAAAATTAACTGGTTAATTTATCACAGAAGTTCAGCAATGAGACTTACAACATGACATGCTCTGCACACTGCTTCCAATCTTTGTCATGCCGCACCTCCGGACAGGCCTTCCCCGGATTGATGCTGTCAAAAGACTGGAGCTGAGGAGAATAATACGCCTCCTTCTCTGCGCCGTCCCACCTCTGATGCTGCCCTGCTCAGTGCTATAAATGCTGGGACGACAGTCCAAGGTCCGCCTGCTGTATGTTAAATATGTAAGGTTTGCAGGGATAGGCTGACTCTATTTCAAAGGACCCTAAGTCTCCTTGCATAGCTTCTTGCTCCTCTTAGGGCTCCTCCTTTGAGGTACAAAAGTAAATATTTTTATTTTACTAACAAGCTTTCCTTTAATTCATTTAAGAGTCAAAGGCCCTCATTCCGAGTTGTTCGCTCGCTAGCTACTTTTAGCAGCATTACACACGCTAGGCCGCCGCCCTCTGGGAGTGTATCTTAGCATAGCAGAATTGCTAACGAAAGATTAGCAATTCTGCTATTAAGTATTTCCTTGCAGTTTCTGAGTAGCTCCAGACCTACTCCTAGATTGCGATCACCTCAGTCCGTTTAGTTCCTGGTTTGACGTCACAAACACGCCCTGCGTCCGGCCAACCACTCCTCCGTTTCTCCAGCCACTCCTGCGTTTTTACCTGGCACGCCTGCATTTTTTAGCACACTCCCTTTAAACGGCAAGTTTCCGCCCAGAAACACCCACTTCCTGTCAATCACACTACGATCAGCAGAGCGATTGAAAAACTTAGTTCGCCCGTGAGTAAAATAGCATAGTTTTGTGTAAAATTGCTTAGCGCGTGTGCCCTGCTGTGCATACGCATGCGCAGAACTGCCGGATTTTAGCCTATTAGCAATTCTGCTAAAATTAGCAGCGAGCGAACAACTCGGAATGACCACCTAAGGGCGGTATTCAAATGATATATCACGCCCAATCTCCTTTTTAAAGTGATCCCTGTTATCTTGCATATCGCACACATAGTAATCCGGTTTAGCTGCGTAAAGGTTTGGGCGCCCTTCTCTACTCCAGGGGTAACAAACTGAAATTATTTTACCACACCCATCAGCAGAAACAGAATGGGTGTGGAAGGAGGTGAAAATAATTGATTACTGCCCATAATATCTATCTCTCATTTCATCCTATTGCTCTCTGAGAGGTTCGGCAATGTTTAGCTCAAGTGACAGGTTAACCATTTCCTGTTATCTTTTCCTGACTGGAAATAGGTTGGTTAAGTACTTATATCTGATTTTATATATATATATATATATATATATATATATATATATATATAAAATAGCAGAAACCTAGGCGCTTCAGTACAGATGTGCAGTGTTAAATTGTTCTGAGTAACACTCCTTAGCTCTTTTAAGAGTAGCTGCTCATAATACAGAATAAATGTAAGGTGTACACTTAAAAACAAAGATAAGTAGTGGAGAAAATAAGCGCATGGGAGTGCAATAACGAATTTTAAAAGGGGAAACAAAATCAGGTGGGTATAATTAAAACCAAGAGCACTTATCTGGTTTTATAAGGATTTCCAATGATTGTTGATCATTTGAGATTCACATGTAAATAAAAAAGATAGCAAAGCATAGTGTGTACTGTTTTCACAAAAAAATGTCATTTAACAGTAAAGGGCAATGAATTAGGGAACGTGCTTATTCCCAATTATATCAATTTGATAGCCCAGACATTTTTAAAGGTAAACACAATAACAATTTAATATAAAAGACATACAAATGGCTACACTAAAAACGTACAAGATAAAAGGTATATTGAGGCTTATCTGTCCATCTAAAAAGGACTCAGCAGCAGACTGTCCCGATACATATAAAATAGCCAGAATACATGCGTACAGGGGTTTAAAAGTTCAATCGCTTATCTGTCCATTAGAGGAGTTACAGCAGCAGAGTATTCCCAACGCGTTTCGTCCATTCAAAAGCCTGGACTTCTTCAAGGGGATATGACCAGTGTGTCCATAATGCTCCATTTATACCATTCAAATGGAAGTAGCACATGGTTAGTCTCTGACATCACTTCCTGTTGTGATGTGTACAATGGTCACAGTATTTGAGACAAAAAAGATGTAATAGCTAAGTAGCTACAAGCTATGTTAGTAATAGAGAGGGGGGTAAGGTGTGCACTAGTGCAGAGTAAGGTGCAAATGGTAAAAAATAGATATCTGACTGTTTCTAAGTGGTCCGGCGGCGGTGGAACGCAATTTGGAACGCACCGCCGTCTAATTAACGTGTGGAACGCATCGCCATCTTTGATGCGTCACTTCCGCCGCTAGAACTAACGGGTGGAACGCACCGCCATTTTGTATGCGGAAGTGTCCGGATATAAAGAATAACGCCAGCGGGAGGATAAATCAATATTAAAAAAGGATTATAAAGAGGTGAATACTAAGCACATGCTTTAAAAGTATTTAGGTGTTGAGATGTGAAGAAAGGTTAATAATAGTGGAACGCATCGCCATTTTTAATCACTGGAGGTGTGATGCACCACCATTTTGGAAATGGGAAAAAGAAGATTGCACTAAGGAAATGAGGTGCAGATGAGAGGAAAAGAGGAATAATGGTGACCCGATAGATATTTGATAAAGAAGTGATAAAGAATGATGAATGAAAATTGAATAACGTTATAAGGGTGACAAAGGTGGGGCAGTGATTGGGAATTGTCACCTGAGATAAAAAATAAAGTGAAAATATCTATAGAATCATAAAATTTATCAAGAGGATATTTAAAACCAGAATTTCTATACAGGGATAATTTATATTTAAATACAGAACTTCAGATGTCTTATGACATGGTTACTCAGTTGTAGATTTCGATATACATGGAGCAACTGAAAAAACGAGAGAAGAGAGGGAGGGGGGGAGGGAAAAACAGAACACTGTAAATTAATCCAATAACAACGGCATAGATCATAAAAAATATAAATACATAGAAAGTGAAAGAGTGATTGAACTTTCTAATATGTGTGTAGAGTCGAGGGACATAGTGAGCATTAAAGGAATGGAGCGATTTCAAAAGCTTCATTAAGTCCATATGGTGACAATGTTTGAAGTTCGTAGATCCAAAACATCTCTCTTTTGGAGAGCTCCACCTCTGTCGTTGAGTTTGACACATTCGATTGCTTTAAAAGTAATTTCTTCAGGATTTGATTTGTGTTTTTCTGTGAAGTGTTTGGATATTGTATGGTTGTCGACTTTGTTTTTGATATTTCTGATGTGTTCCTGTATTCGTAACTTCAGGATCCGCTTCGTTTTGCCAACATATTTCAAACCACATGTGCATTCTAGGAGATAGATTATCATAGTGGAGTTGCAATTCAGAAAGTCTTTTATTAAGTATTCCTTTGTGTTATTGTGATTAAAGAACTTTTTCCTGTTCGGATGAAGGAATTTACAGATGTTGCAGTTGCCGCATTTGTAACATCCCTTACAGCTTCCAATGGTGTTTCTGGTGTTTGATGTTTTGGTTGGCAGGTGACTAGGAGCCAGAATGTCCTTCAGGTTGTTGGTTTTGCGGAACACTATATCTGGTTTTGGGGGAAGAATTTCTTTGAGAATTGGATCGAGTAAAAGGATGTCCCAATGTTTCCTGATTGATTGTTTAATTTTTTGTTCTTGATTGCTGAAGGTGATAATGAATGGAATGAAGTTTGATCTTTTGCTTTACTCTTTTTGGTGAAAAGTTCTTGTCGTGTTGTAGTGGCTGTTTTTACAAGTGCTTTTTCAATCACAGCTTCAGGGTATTTTCTCTCCTTGAATCTGCCGGCATATGTAGCTAGCTGCTTATCACAATCTTGTTTGTCACTACAATTCCGTTTGATGCGGTAAAATTGTGAATATGGTATATTGGTTTTCCAGTTTCTCGCGTGGCAGCTTTTGAAATGGAGGTAACTGTTGGTATCAACATTTTTAATATGGTTACTGGTAACGATCTGTGATCCATTGTTTGACAGTGTTAGATCTAGATAGTTGATTTTTTCACCATTAACTTCATGTGTGAATTTCAGGTTGTAATTGTTGCATTCCAATTTACCAAGGAATTCTTTAAATAGGTCAATGCCTCCTTCCCAGATGATTATTATATCGTCTATATACCTTTTATAGACTATGAGATTTTTAAGATATTCATTATTATTGTAAATAAAATCTTCCTCCCATGATCCCATCAGCAAGTTTGCAAAACTGGGCGCGAAAGTAGTCCCCATTGCGGTTCCGCAGATTTGTAGAAAAAATGATTTCTGGAAGATGAAATAGTTATGACTGAGTGTGAATTTCATCAAGTCACAGATTGCATTTTTATGGAGAGTTGAAATTTCAGAATCTCTATCCATAAATCTTCTGCATGCTTCTATGCCTTTGTCATGTTTAATGCAGGTGTACAAACTTTGTACATCGATAGTGATCCATAAGTACGATTCTTTCCATTCAATGTTGGATACGATGTTAATTACACTGCTGGTATCTTTCAGAAATGAAGGTAATGAAATGACGTATTTTTGTAAAAAAATATCTATATATTCAGAGATGTGACTTGTGAGTGAGTCGATACCTGAAATTATGGGTCTTCCTGGAGGTTTGGTTAAGGATTTGTGTATCTTTGGTAAGTAGTAAAATGTAGGTATCACTGGAGTTGTCATCAAAAGGAACTGATATTCATTCTTATCCAGAGTGTTGTTATGGAAGTAGTGAATTAGGATTGGTCTTAATTCCTCGATGAAAGTATTTGTGGGGTCCTTTGTAAGCTTCTTATACGAGGACGTATCGTTCAAAAGGTGGTGTGCTTCTTGTTCATAGGCTTCCCTATCCAGGATGACAATACCTCCTCCTTTGTCTGCTTGCTTTATGACAATATTGGGATTTTCTTGTAATGATTTCAAAGCTTCTTTTTCTTTATTTCTTAGGTTGGAGTAGTGATGTGGTGTTGGGTCTAAATCGCATAGATCCTTTTTCACAAGTTCCTGGAAGACATTAATGTGATTGCCCTTTGATTCTAAAGGGTAGAATTTGGACTTTCTTTTGAGGCCTGATTTTGAAGATTCTAGGTGATCTAGGTCCAATTCTTTTTTCACGAAATGTCTTTTTAGAGTTAGTGATCTGGCGAATTTATTTAAGTCGATGAAAGTTTCGAATTTGTTCATCTGTTTAGATGGTGCAAATTTGAGGCCTTTACTTAAAAGCGAAATTTCCTCCTTCCCCAATTTATGGTTGGATAAGTTGAATATGCCTTGTTCAGCTATGTCTTCCACTAAAGGAACCGTCTTTTGTGCAGTCTTCCTACGTCCGCCCCGAGTGCCTCTTCTTCTTGTAGACCTCTTTTTAGGGTGGATTTTTCCTTGAATCTCTCTCTGAAGAAAGTTTTCCTTGTTGAAGAGGGGTTTTCTGTGGCAGGGTCCGGAGATAAAAAATCTGAGTCGCTGTTTGATTCACATCTTTGGAGTGCTGAAAATCTGTTGTTATTCACATATGTGAGATACGGGGAGTTCACCTTGTCTCTAGCTTGTTGTCCCTGTTGACCGTATTGGTTCAAGCGGGGATTCTACTGACGCATCACAAAATACTACTGACGCATCACAAAATCTCCTCAACCATATGGCTGGACTGCCTTGCCAGTGGCAGTTGCAGAGCAGTCCATTGTTCAAATAGGGGAGCCACACCCAGCAATGTTTGACAGTGTTTAGGGGTGGCAGTTGATGGTGGCTCCCCTATTTGAATAATGTACTGCTGTGCAACTGCCACTGGCAAGGACGTCCAGGAACAGAGCATTGTTTCCTACCCCCTCAGTGACTTGGTATCGCTGGCACCATGCATTGTTTATAACCTCGGCTGGGTGGGCTGTCTTAACTCTCCTCTGTGAGTGGGGGATTCCCAATAATCATCTCACCCCTTTTAACCCCTTTGTGGGCGGAATTTTGAAAAATCCCTTCTTAGTGAGTACCTACGTCACAAAAGTAAGCTACTTTCCAAATTTCAAGTTCCTAATCCTTATGGTTCAGGAGATTTTGTGATGAGTCAGTGGTATTTGCTTTTTATTAGAGATGAGCGGGTTTGGTTTTACTCGGTTCTCAAAACGGCATCTTATTGGCTATCCAAAACACGTGACATCCGCGAGCCAATAAGATGCCGTTTTGAGAACCGAGTAAAACCGAACCCGCTCATCTCTACTTTTTATATACAGTCTATCTATCTCATACCCACCAACATTTTACACATAAAAATCGGTACAAATTAGGAAAGGGGGCGTAGCCACACCTATTTTCCTATACTTTCAATGGAAGTTTGGAGAGCCAAAAATCGGTACAGACCATAAAAAAAGTAATGTACCTGCTAAAATGTACAGTTGGAGGGTATGCTATCTATCTGTCTGTATATATATTATTTACATATCTCCTATCATCTATGTTGGCCTGTGTTACTGACTGTCTCTCAGCCATTTCAGCTTGGATGTCCTCTCGCAACCTCATATTTTATCTCTGAAAAACTGAGCTAATAATATTCCCACCAGTCAACAAGAGTTACCTTCACAATATCTTGGTTGAAAAGACAACAATCAACCCCATTCTTCAAGCCCCATACCTAGGTTTTCATCCTTGACCCTGAATTTTCCTTTTTTCCCCACATTCAACTTGTTGCCGAATCCTGTTACATACATCTAACACAATGGGGGTAATTCAGACCTTATCGCTGGGCAGCGATTTTTGCAGCCCTTTGATTGGATAGTTGCCGACCTATGGGGGGAGTGTATTTTAGCTGTGCAAGTGTGCGATCGCATGTGTAGCAGAGCTGCACAATCAGATTTTGTGCAGCCTCTGCGCAGCCCAGGACTTACTCAGCTGCTGCGACCACATCAGCCTGTCCCGGACCGGAATTGACATCAGGAAAACACTTCCAGAAAACGGTCAGTTGCCACCCACAAATGCCTTCTTCCTGTCAATCTCCTTGCGATCGCCCCCGTGCGAATGGATCATTCGCACAAACCCATCACTGAGCAGCGATCCGCTTTGTAGCCGTGCAACGCGCCTGCACAGTGCGGTGCATACGCATGCTCAGTTTGTGTCTGATCGCCCGCTGTGCGAAATCGCACAGCAGCGATCAGGTCTGAATTACCCCCTATATTTCTACAATACGCCCATATCTTACACAAGACACTGCAAAATCTTTAATTCATCCACTCAGAATCTCCCACATTGACTATTGTAATAGTCTTCCTCATACAAGTCTTCTACTCATACAATCATTTTGAATGACCCAGCTAGACTGCTTTTCATTGTAAAATACTCATCTTATGCTGCTCCACTCTGTCAGTCCTTAGACTGCATGCCTCTATCTTATGAAATCCAATGTAAAATACTTTCTCTGACGTCCTAGTGGATGCTGGGAACTCCGTAAGGACCATGGGGAATAGCGGGCTCCGAAGGAGACTGGGCACTCTAAGAAAGAATTAGGACTACTGGTGTGCACTGGCTCCTCCCTCTATGCCCCTCCTCCAGACCTCAGTTAGAATCTGTGCCCGGCTCGAGCTGGTTGCACACTAGGGGCTCTCCTGAGCTTCTAGAAAAGAAAGTATATTTTAGGTTTTTTATTTTCAGTGAGATCTGCTGGCAACAGACTCACTGCTACGAGGGACTTAGGGGAGAGAAGCGAACCTACCTGCTTGCAGCTAGCTTGGGCTTCTAGGCTACTGGACACCATTAGCTCCAGAGGGATCGAACACAGGCCCAGCCTCGGTCGTCCGGTCCCAGAGCCGCGCCGCCGTCCCCCTTGCAGAGCCAGAAGCAAGAAGAACGTCCTGGAAATCGGCGGCTGAAGACTTCGGTCTTCATTAAGGTAGCGCACAGCACTGCAGCTGTGCGCCATTGCTCCCCATGCACACCACACACTCCGGTCACTGATGGGTGCAGGGCGCTGGGGGGGCGCCCTGGGCTGCAATTAGAGTACCTTAACTTGGCTAAAAACACATAATATAGTCAGTAAGACTATACATGTGTAAAATCCCCTGCCAAAATATCCATAAAAAAGCGGGAGAAGTCCGCCGAGAAGGGGCGGGGCTATCTCCCTCAGCACACTGGCGCCATTTCCTCTCACAGCTCCGCTGGAAGGACGCTCCCCAGGCTCTCCCCTGCAGTTTCCAGGCTCAATAGGGTAAAAAAGAGAGGGGGGGCACTAAATTTAGGCGCAAATACTGTGTTTATAGCTGCTATAGGGGTAAATCACTTGTGTAGTGTAACTCCCTGCATTATATAGCGCTGTGGTGTGTGCTGGCATACTCTCTCTCTGTCTCCCCAAAGGACTTTGTGGGGTCCTGTCCTCAGTCAGAGCATTCCCTGTGTGTGTGCGGTGTGTCGGTACGGCTGTGTCGACATGTTTGATGAGGAGGCTTATGTGGAGGCGGAGCAGGTGCCGATAAATGTGATGTCGCCCCCTGCGGGGTCGACACCTGAGTGGATGGATATGTGGAAGGAATTACGCGACAGTGTCAGCTCCTTACATAAAAGGTTTGACGACATAGCAGATGTGGGACAGCCGGCTTCTCAGCCCGTGCCTGCCCAGCCGTCTCAAAAGCCATCAGGGGCTCATAAACGCCCACTACCTCAGATGGCAGACACAGATGTCGACACGGATACTGACTCCAGTGTCGACGACGAAGAGACTAGTGTACATTCAAATAGGGCCATCCGTTGCATGATTACGGCAATGAAAAATGTGTTGCACATTTCGGACATTAACCCAGGTACCACAAAAAAGGGTATTATGTTTGGGGAGAAAAAACAACCTGTGGTTTTTCCCCCATCTGATGAGTGTGATGAAGCGTGGGCTTCCCCCGATAAGAAACTGGTGATTTCTAAAAAGTTACTAATGGCGTACCCCTTCCCGCCAGAGGACAGGATACGTTGGGAGACATCCCCTAGGGTGGATAAAGCGCTCACACGCTTGTCTAAAAAGGTGGCACTACCGTCTCCGGATACGGCCGCCCTAAAGGAGCCTGCGGATAGAAAGCAGGAGGCTATCCTGAAGTCTGTATATACACACTCAGGAACTATAATGAGACCTGCTATTGCTTCAGCTTGGATGTGCAGTGCTGCAGCTGCGTGGTCAGATTCCCTGTCTGATGACATTGATACCCTTGACAGGGACACTATATTACTAACCATAGAGCATGTTTTTTTGTTTTTTTTGAAATTCTTTATTTTTGCGTGGTCAGGTACATAAAGAAGGCATTCTAGGAGTACAAGGGACATATGGCCAACATAGCCAGTGTCCAAAATAGACCACAGTTTTCCAGTGAGTAACAGGGTTAATTGGTATGGGAAAAACAATCAAGTTCAAACATGGGAATCGGGGGGGGGGGGGAGAAGAGAAACAGGGGGGGGGGGGGGGAAATAACCACATTTGTAACCATACATAATATAAGTCTTGAGAACAGGACGGTCATAATAGGGGGGGGAGGAAACGGAGAAGAGACACGGACAGAGAGGGTAATAGGAGGAAGAGATAATTGAGAAAGATAGGAGATGAGATAAGGAGGAATGTCAAAGGGAGAAGTAAGTGGGTGCCCATGGGTCTACGGGAGGAGCTGGAGCAGGTGGAGGGAGCCGGCTAACCACGTTCAGCGGCGAGCCAGGGAGCCCAGACCTGCTCGAAGACGTGGCCCCGGTCGTGGAGGTAATAGGTTATCTTTTCCATTGAGGCGATGTGCCAGATTTTAGCTTTGAGGGATAGTAGGGAGGGTGGTAAGGGGTTCTTCCAGTTGAGGGCGATCAGTGATTTAGCTGCGGCTAGAATGTGTGAGGTCAGCTTTTGGGAGAATTTATTGAGGAGTGGGGGGGGATAACACAGTAAGGAGACCCAAGGGTCTTTCATTACAGGGGATTCTAGAAGTGAGTTGAGGAGGGAGTGGACCAGATCCCAGAAGGGGACGATAACCGGGCAGGTCCACCATATGTGGAGCATAGTACCTCTCTCCCCACAGTTCCTCCAGCAGGCTGGAGAGGAGGACGGGAAAAATTTGTTAAGACGGTCGGGGGTATAGTACCAGCGGTAATAAACTTTGTAGGCCGTTTCCTTAAAGGCGGTGGCAATAGAGCTTTTAGCAATCCCTAGTCTCATGTCCTCCCAATCCTGAGTTTCAGGTGGGGGCCCGAGGTCCCGTTCCCATGCAAGTTCATGGGGCCGGGATAGGGGCAGGGAAAAATCCAGTAGGAGAGAGTAAAGTTGGGAGATTGTGCCTTTGGAGGAGTGGGAGTTGACACATAGGGATTCAAAGGGAGTAAGGGCACGGAGTAAGGCGGTGGAAGGGAGGGAGGTTAAAAAGTGGCGTATTTGTAAGAATTGAAAGGGGTTGAGTGGCTGTGAGGGGGTTTTCTGCTGGAGGTCCGGGAGGGACAGCCATTGGCCTCGATCGGCAAAGTCGATTGGGAATTTAGGGCCCAGAGTTATCCACGTCCGGGATCTCGTAGCTGAGAGTCCGGAGGGAAACATGGGGTTCTGCCAGATGGGGGTTAAGGGTGAGGGTGTAGTAGTGAGACCCCACTTCAGAGAGAGGGTGTCCCAGGTTTTGAGGTTGAATTTGATGGTGGGAAGAAGTTTAGAGGTTGGGGGTCGAGAGGCAGAGGGGAGTCCCCATAGGGGGGTCAGATCTGGGATGCCAATGAAGGCTGCTTCGATGTCCAGCCAAGAAACCGATCCTGGAGGAGCGTAGGAAGTGACAATGTGGGATAAGTGGGAGGCGAGGTAGTATAATTTGACATCGGGAAGTCCTCTGCCTCCCATGGAGGTTGCTCTTTTCAGGGTGTTGGCAGCAATGCGGGGAGGTCTGTGGTTCCAAATAAAGCGCACAAGGGCTCGTTGGATATTGCGGAGGAAGGGGGCCGGGACCGCCACAGGGAGAGTCTGGAAAAGGTAGAGCCATTTGGGGATTATGGTCATTTTAACTGCTATGATCCTGCCCAGCCATGAGATGAAGAGACTGTTCCAAGAGGTCAGGTCGGCTAGTGTGTTGGTAAGAAGGGGTGGGAAGTTTTCCCGGAAGAGGGAGTCGTAACGCGGGGTTAGGTATATCCCTAGGTATTTTATCTTTGAGGGTTGCCATTTAAATTTAAAATTGGTGCGAAGGGACTCCGCCTGGTGTTGGGGGATATGTAGCATCATGGCCTCAGATTTGGAGTAGTTGATCTTGTAGCCTGAGATGAGGCTATAGGCTTGTAGAACCGAGAATAGGTTTGGGAGTGAAATAAGGGGCTGGGTCAGGGAGAGTAGGATGTCATCTGCGAAGAGGGAGATTTTGGGATCTGTGGGGCCTACCTTTATTCCGTGTATATCTGGATGTGTTCTAATTTGAGAGGCAAGGGGTTCTATAATAAGGGCAAATATTAGGGGGGAGAGGGGGCAGCCCTGACGTGTGCCATTGGAGATGCTAAGTGGGGCGGATGGGGTACCATTGATAAGGACGGTGGCCGAGGGGGTGGAGTATAATGCTAGGATGCTGGTGAGGAAGCCACCGGACAAGCCATAGGCCTCCAAGGTGGGTCTCAAGAAGTCCCAGGAGATCCGGTCAAATGCTTTTTCGGCATCTAAGGAAAGCATGATCGTGGGGCATCTCCTGGAATTAGAGATATGTATAAGGTCAATGGCACGTCTGGTGTTGTCTCTTGCCTGGCGGCCCGGGATAAAGCCTACTTGGTCGTAGTGAACAAGGGAAGGGAGGTATGGGTTAAGACGGTTGGCCAGGATCTTAGCGAAGATTTTCAGGTCTAGGTTCAGGAGGGATATGGGGCGATAGCTTGCGCAATTAAGGGGGTCCTTGCCTTCTTTGGGGATCACCACAATTCTAGCCTCTAGCATCTCAGGGGGAAAAGGGTCGCCTTGGACAATCCCGTTGAAGAGAGAGTGTAGGTGGGGGGAGAGAAGGGCAGAGAATTTCTTGTAGTAGAGAGCGGTGAACCCATCTGGGCCCGGAGATTTGCCGGTTTTTTGCATGAGTATAGTCTGGGTGATTTCTTCCACCGTAATCTCACCGTTGAGAAGGTCCAAGGCGTCCGGGGGTAGTCTGGGTAGTTTAGAAGCAGAGAGAAAGTGGGAGATAAGGTCGGATCGAGGTTGGGGGGAAGAGCCCGGTGGAGGGGGCGGAAGGTTGTATAGGTCGGTGTAGTAGGATTGGAAGGCAGCTCTAATGGCTGTGGGGTCCTGAATAAGTTGGTTGAGAGAGTTTCTGATAGTGACAATGTTGGTTTTGGCTCTTGTGGAGCGGAGTCGAGCCGCCAGGATCCTGTCCGCCCTGTCACCCTTCTCATAAAAGGACTGGCGAAGCCACTTAAGGCGCTTGGCCACCCGTGTAGTAAGAAGAAGATCGAGTTCCGCTTTAATGGTGCGAAGTTCGGACAAGACCGCCTGGTCGGAAGACGCCTTGTGTTGGGTCTCAAGTGCATGGAGTTTAATGGAGAGCCTGTTGTATTGGGAAAGGGATTGCTTTTTAGCTTTTGAGGCTAGGCTGATGAGGTGTCCTCGAAGGACAGCCTTGTGCGCCAGCCAGAGGGTGGGTCTAGAAATATCGGGGGAGTCATTTAAGGTGAAATAATCAGAGATTTTGTCTTGGAGATGGGACTTTGTCTCAGGGTTGTGTAGGAGGGAATCGTTGAGGCGCCATGTCATAGGGCGAGGACGGGAAGCCAGACCTGCGAGGTCGCAGGAGATGGGGGCGTGGTCGGACCAGATCAGTGGGTGGATATGGGCATCGCGGAGGTTCAAAGCAAGATCATGACTGAGCAGGACCATATCAATGCGGGAGTAGGAGTTATGCGGGGCAGAGTAGAAGGTGTAGTCGCGGGCAGAGGGGTCTTTTATCCTCCAGGAGTCGTAGAGAAGTTGGGATCGCATGAGTCGGAGGAGGGATCTAGAGCGAAGGGAGTCTGACGGGGAAGGAGTAGGGGGAAAGGTAGAGCGGTCTAGCTGTGGATTGAGAACGGAGTTGAAGTCACCTGCAAGTATAAGGTCGCCCTGTCGGACTCGAGTGAGGAGATTATCTATCCTTGTAAAAAACCGTTCCTGTCGCTGATTAGGGGCGTAAACGTTAACCAGGGTGCATATATTATTGTTGAGTTTACCCACTAGGACAAGGAATCGGCCGTCTTTGTCAGCATGAGAGTCTAGGAGTTCAAAAGACAGGTGGCGGGCAATTAAGATCGCTACTCCACGTTTTTTGGCTAGGTGATCGCAGGCATGAAAGGAAACGGGAAATGGTTTACATTGCAGGGTAGGGTGAGATTCGTGCACGAAGTGAGTTTCCTGTAGGAAAATCAAATCGCCTCTATGGTGTTTAAGGGAGGCAAATAGCTTGCCTCTCTTTTGAGGGCTGTTCAAGCCCTTCACATTATGGGAGAGTACCCGGAGACCCATGGGCAGGCAGCAGTGAGGTGGTCGGATTTGAAAGGGCGGGAGTGGTTGGGGGTGGAGAAGGGGGAGGGGGAGACAGATTGAAGATATATGAAATGAGAGAGAGTGTGGTCAGAGGAGGGGTGGTAGGGGAAGAGGACCGGAGGGGGTGGGGGGGTGGTTGGTCGTCTGGCGGAGGAGGCCAGGACCGGTAAAGCTGACAAGGGGAAGGAATACTAGGCGTTGGGGAAGCACCTAGGTCAGCGGTAGGGCCCGGGGCCCTGTGGGGGCGCGGCATGGGGCCCCGATCGCGGGTCACGAGCCGCTCGGGGAAAGACAGGAGGCAAGCCTCCCCTGGGGGTACCTGAGGGAGAGAGCTGGAGAGAAGACAGGAAGAGATGATAGCCGGAGCGCCCGCCCCAAGGGGCGGAGAATAGGAGGAGGGGGAGGAGGGGAAAGAGTGGGTCAAGTATCTGCATGGGAACATATCAAGAGAGTAACTTTTGAATATGTGGGCAGTTAGACATTTAAACTACCAAACGATGTAACATTTCAATAGAGGATAACAACAATATTATTGTGAAGCAACCGAGGGGTCAGGAGGTAAGGTCACTAAGAACCTAAGGTAATGTAGCACTTCAGGTGGGGGGGTACGACCAGAAGTGATCGTCCCAATTCAATGTAGGGTGCTGTAGCGTAGAGAGGTGAGAGTTCTCAGGGCACTGGAGGTGGGGCCTGGGAGGCCCCGGAGGACGGCACCGTGAACCACTCAGAACGAGGAGACCGAAGTGAATCTCGCTGTGTCCGTGGTGGGAGGCGTGGAGAGTGGACATCTTGGTCAGGAACGGGGATGCCCAGTTTGGAGAGGAGTGTTTGGGCCTCAGGTTGGTCTCTAGCTGTGAGGAGCTTCCCTTGGTGCCACACTAAGATCCGGAAAGGGAAACCCCAACGGTACTTCACGTTGTGACGGGAGAGCAGGGAAGTGATGGGTTTGAAGTCCCTGCGTTTAGCTAAGGTTAGCGGGGATAAATCCTGAAAAATCTGGAGTGGGGTGTTTTGGAAAGTCACAGATCCCAGCCGTCGGGCCTCCCTCATAACGGCCTCCTTTGCAGTGAAGTAGTGCATTCGGAGAATGACATCTCTGGGCTGAGAAGAGTCCTGGGAGCGCGGCCGCAAGGCCCGGTGGGCTCGGTCCAGGAGGAGATGTTCCTCGGGGGTGTCGGGCGATAGGTGTGCGAAAAGGCGTTTAAGGTAGAGTTCAAGATGAGATGCCTCGACCTCCTCAGGGATACCCCGAATCCTCATATTATTTCTCCTTGCTCTATTGTCTTGGTCCTCGTTCTCCTCCCGGAGGTGGGCAACATCCTGACGGAGTTGATGCAACTCGGTCTCTGCTGTTTGCTGGAACGTTACCACCTCTTCGACTCTTCTTTCGAGTTGGTCAGTTCTGGAGCCGATATCGGCTATATCGGATTTCAGGGAGTGTAGAGCTTGGACTGAGGACTTAATGTCCCGCATCTCCTTAAGGAGGGAGAGGAAGTCCTTACGGGTGAGGGGCGTGAGATCGTCATCTTCGGCCTCCGATTCGGAGGGGGCCTGAGAGGGGCCGGGATTGTCAGGCCTGTTCGTGGCTGGGGTGCCTTTTTTGGTCAGAAATGGTGTGAGGTCGGACCCCTGGGATTTTTTGTTACCCCTGGTCATCTTGGGGGCGTAGGGGGGTAGGTGGAAAGTAGGGTGAGGAATGGGGGTGGCGCTCCCGCTATGAGGCTCAGGGCCAGGGAAGGTGACTCGGGGGCCTTAAGGAGACATTACGGTGTGGTCATCAGCCGAGCCCGGCAGATGGAGTCCGCCCAGGGAGGACCACGAGAGCAGAGGGAGGGCACCCCGGCCCGGACTGGAGAGTGTGAGTCCGAAGTCGCAGGAGAGGGGATCCCGGAGACTATCTCCACCGCTCGGGGACCACAGGGACGCGTCCCGGGCACGGACCAGCCGGCGATCGGGGCAGCCCTGGGGCGGGGACCCGGCGGGGGAGAGGACCGCAGGGTGATGTGAAAGCGGCTCCCAGGTGGGTGCCAGTGGAGGCCTCGGTGGAGTTTAGGTGGATGGAGGCAGAAGGGACCACGGTCCCAGAGACTCACCAAGCGGCCGCCGCTGGAGCGGGTTGCAGAGAGCCGGAGGTTGAGGGTGGTCCAAGCCGGCACCTCCCAAGAGAGCGTATAGGGGCTTCGAGGTGGGTGGCAGGGGTGGAGGAGATCCCTTCAGTCTCAGGAGGGGCACAGAGCCAGTGATTGATTGAGGTCGCAGGAGAGGGGGGATGGAGCTGCGGGTCTGAGTGTTGGGTGCGGGGTATGATAATCGCCGCACGCAGCCGCTAGAGCTATTCCGTCGGCCTTTCTCTGGAGTAGGTGCTGGCTTCAGGAGATAGGAGAACAGGCAGGGTTATAGAGATATAAGTATAGTGGCTGAGTTGACTATACCAGTATTCGCCACAAGAGGGAGCCTTAGTTACAGCCAGCACCAGTCAGGGAGTTTGATGGGTGCTTTGCCAGTCCCAAGATGGCCGCCGCTTATCAGTGAGAGTTAGGTCCACCGGAGGACTCCCAGTCGTCGATCCCCGCCAGCGGGGGAAGAGATCTTGCTAGATCTTGCTTGCAGTGTTGTGTGAGACGGGGGAGGAAGGGCAGGCGCCTGGAGAGGTCGGGAATCGGCCAGGTAAAGTCTAGAGGCCGGGCGGCGCCAACCGCAAGATGGCCGCCGGCTGCCAGCCAGACACTTCTCGGCCCTTACCTCCCGCCGATCGTCCGGTCCCTGGTCTCCTGCGAGGATCAGCGCCCGGTGGGTGAGTCCCCCAGTGCCAGGGAGAGCCTTTCAGGTGGGTGGGAGAGTCTGCAGGGTCGCCGAACCGGGTCCCAGGAAACGCCGGCACAGCTCCAAAATCGAGGCCCCGGCTTCTGGGGTGGAGGTAGGCCGCAATCCGCAGGGGGCAACGCAGGGCCCCCCCGATTCCGCAGCTTCTTCCTCCAGGTGCTGGGTGTAGTGGTGGGGCTTAGGGGACTAGTCCCTTGTCGGTGGGCCTCCAAATCTGGTCAAAAAGTGGGTTTTGATACAGTGCCAGCCGGAGCTCAGCAGAGACCCGACCTTCCTCTATGCTAGCCAGGCCACGCCCCTCCATAGAGCATGTTAAAGACGCAGTCTTATACATGAGGGATGCACAGAGGGATATTTGCCGGCTGGCATCTAGAATAAATGCAATGTCCATTTCTGCCAGGAGAGTATTATGGACTCGGCAGTGAACAGGTGATGCTGATTCTAAAAGGCACATGGAGGTTTTGCCTTACAAGGGTGAGGAATTGTTTGGGGATGGTCTCTCGGACCTCGTTTCCACAGCGACAGCTGGGAAGTCGACATTTTTACCCCAGGTTCCCTCACAGCCAAAGAAAGCACCGTATTATCAGGTACAGTCCTTTCGGCCCCAGAAAGGCAAGCGGGTTAAAGGCGCGTCCTTTCTGCCCAGAGGCAGAGGTAGAGGGAAAAAGCTGCACCATACAGCCAGTTCCCAGGAACAAAAGTCCTCTCCGCTTCCTCTAAGTCCACCGCATGACGCTGGGGCTCCACTAGCGGAGCCAGGTGCGGTGGGGGCCCGTCTCAGGAACTTCAGCGACCAGTGGGTTCGCTCACGGGTGGATCCCTGGATTCTACAAGTGGTATCTCAGGGGTACAAGCTGGAATTTGAGACGTCTCCCCCTCGCCGTTTCCTCAAATCAGCCTTGCCAACGACTCCCCCAGACAGGGAGATAGTGCTGGCGGCGATTCACAAGCTGTACTTCCAGCAGGTGATAATCAAGGTACCCCTCCTTCAACAAGGCAAGGGTTACTATTCCACAATGTTTGTGGTACCGAAACCGGACGGTTCGGTGAGACCCATTTTAAATTTAAAATCCTTGAACACTTATATAAGAAGGTTCAAGTTCAAAATGGAATCGCTCAGGGTGGTTATTGCAAGCCTGGACGAAGGGGATTACATGGTATCACTGGACATCAAGGATGCTTACCTGCATGTCCCCATTTACCCTCCTCACCAGGAGTACCTCAGATTTGTGGTACAGGACTGTCATTACCAATTCCAGACGTTGCCGTTTGGTCTGTCCACGGCACCGAGGGTATTTACCAAGGTAATGGCCGAAATGATGATACTCCTTCGAAAAAAAGGGAGTTATAGTTATCCCGTACTTGGACGATCTCCTTATAAAGGCGAGGTCCAGGGAGCAGTTGTTGGTAGGAGTAGCACTATCTCGGGAAGTGCTACAACAGCACGGCTGGATTCTGAATATTCCAAAGTCGCAGCTGGTTCCTACGACGCGTCTACTGTTCCTGGGTATGGTTCTGAACACAGAACAGAAAAAGGTGTTTCTCCCGGAGGAGAAGGCCAAGGAGTTGTCATCTCTAGTCAGAGACCTCCTCAAACCGAAACAGGTGGCGGTGCATCACTGCACGCGAGTCCTGGGAAAGATGGTAGCTTCGTACGAAGCAATTCCATTCGGCAGGTTCCATGCAAGGATCTTTCAGTGGGATCTGTTGGACAAGTGGTCCGGATCGCATCTTCAGATGCATCGGCTGATAACCCTGTCCCCGAGGGCCAGGGTGTCTCTGCTGTGGTGGCTGCAGAGTGCTCATCTTCTCGAGGGCAGCAGATTCGGCATACAGGACTGGGTCCTGGTGACCACGGATGCAAGCCTCCGAGGTTGGGGGGGCAGTCACCCAGGGAAGAAACTTCCAAGGACAATGGTCGAGTCAGGAGACTTCCCTACACATAAATATTCTGGAACTGGGGCGTGGTTTGGCTGCTGAGGAAGAAAGACGTGCAGCCTGGGAGCTCCTGCATATTGCCCTGTTATAAGCCCGTTTTATATTGCTTGGGCTTACCCACCTTCCCACATATTGCCCTCCTGCCACTGTGGGACCATTTGAACTGACCTGGGGGGACACCGCGGAATCGGGGAGTGCTTCTGAGCGCTCCTGCGGGTTGCGGCCCTCCCCCCGGACCGAAGCCGGGGCCTGGAGTAATTGAGGATCCGGACCAAGGCCTCTGCAGTCGCGCTGCTCACGGACGCCCTCCCGACGACACTGAGACCCCTGGTGCGGCGAACCAGACACCCGACTGGCTCTGCTTACCCCTGGAGAAGAAGCGCTGTCAGTCCCTGGAGTACCGGATAGCGAGCGCTACAGCGGAGACGCGCGCCATCTTGCAGGGACCCAGAGGACACGGACCAGCCGACGGCGGCACAGGACACCTGACCTGCCGCGCTCCTTGGCGGTGCTACACCATCCAGCAGGGGAGACACCCTTGACGGAGCTCCGACGAGCCGGGGAAGAAACCTGTGGCCGAGAGGTAAGAAGCGCCTCTCCTGGCCTCTTGAGAAACCCGGCCTGCACCCCCGCAAGTTCCCCTTCTTTGTTCTCCCTGGGGCTCTCTACCCCCCAACATACGTACCCCAGTCTCCTTGTCCCCGTGCTCGGGTATTAGTGAGGGGGAGCCGCGGAATCGGGAGGAGGCTTAGGCCTGCTCTGCGGGTTGCGGCCCTCTCATTTCACAAGAGCCGGGGACTAAATTTAGGATATACTCCCGGACGGGAGGGAGAGCTGCATATAAGCTTGGTACATGCACCTGTGCCTCCCTCTTTATTCCTCTCTACTCCCCTCGCCACTTGGACCCTCCTGTGCAACCGCAACCTGTGAGGGCAGAACAATTGAAACCTCCGGACGGAGATCATCTGAGGAGGAGTCCTTGCAGGCGCTCCGGGGACGGTAGAAGGCCTGAAGCCACGCATCAGTGAATCCCTTACGGTCTGGAACACTTTTTTAAATCTCTGACCTGAGGCCCCCCCACTGGCCCCCACACTCCCGGGACCGGGAGACGGCCGCGCAGACACCGGTGGCCCTTACCCTCGTCCACCGACTGGTTCTTAACGACCGCCGGTGTTGGCGCGGCTCCCTCGCCAGGGATATGTGAGCCCCAAAAACGGAATATGGCCGACAGGGTTCTACATGCTGCTGCACTGCCGACCTCGGTGCTTCCGGGCTTTCACCTGACGTATATTATGCTATATTAAGACCGAACCGCGCAGAGGGAACAGCGGGTTGAACTTCCAACTGGGATATGTCGCAATGCTCTCTTCCTTGAGGCTCTGTTCTGTTCTCTTCACCTGGACAAATGACAAGACGGCGCCGCTTTGGTAAAGCATCAAAAGTTAGATCCGCTACCACACAAGCCGCAGCCTTCCATACTTTATTTGGCACCCCCGTCCCTGACCCTAGCACCTCCACCGCTCTCATTGATCACTTGCCGCCAATCATCATGGAAGATACCGGGGCCTCGCCCTCTCCAAAACATCGCCAAACTGGATCTGCCAGTAAAGACTCTGCCGATATGGCGGCAGTCCTCACACAACTACGCTCTCTTCCGACTCGCCAAGACATCCAACAAGATTTATCCAATATGGAAAAAAGAATCCATGACTCCCTACAAGCGAGTGTTTCCAATATCCAATCTGATCTCACGCAAGTAGCAAACAGAGTAGTTGACCTGGAAGATCATAGAGATGAAACGGACTCTAAGCTCGCAGATCTCCACGATCTTGTATCCCGATACTCACATACCACCACTGAAATGAGACGTAGGCTGGATGATATAGATAACAGAGGGAGGCGGAACAACCTGAGGGTCAAAGGTCTACCCGAAGATGTGCTACCCCAGGGCCTAGTTGCGGCATTGACTACAATATTTAACGACTTGCTGGGTGCTGACCCCGGCTCTCAAATTGTGTTTGATAGAGCACATCGGGCACTACGACCAAGGGGAGCACCTACGGAGCGGCCTAGGGACGTCATCTGCCGGCTACATTACTTCCAGGTGAAAGAGACTATTCTACAGAAGTCCAGACAGGCCTCGAACATAGCCTTCAATGGCCACCCCATCCAGATTTTCCAGGACCTTTCCTGGATGACTTTACAGCAGAGGCGTCTCCTCCACCCCCTCACGGAAGCTCTTCGGAAGAAGGATATCAGATTTCGCTGGGGCTTTCCTCTGAGCGTCCAAGTCACCCGCGACGGGAACCGACATGTCTTGGAGGACTATGATGGCGTCCCAGCATTCTGCAAGGCACTGGGCCTACCGTTGATATCACTACCAAATTGGACAGACCCTCTACAGCTTCCCACTACGGCATTACCCCGCAGGGAGCCTTGGAAAAGAGTGGACGCCTCAAGACGACGCAACCGGGCGGGCAGATCCAATGAAACATCTGAAACCTCATGACGCGTCTGCCACCCTAAATTGTGATATCCTTTTTATGCTACCTTATTGAAAGCTCACAGTGATCTTTTTTTTCCTTTTTTATTTTTTCTTATTAATCAATAAGTTGTTGTAAATTTGAGCTTCAATTACTTTGAGAATGCCTACCACTCCCGCACTATTACAAGTTACTAATGTAATTAATTTGAGATGCTTCCTGTGGGCCGGGATGGATTAGGTGGTGAGATGGAGGGAGGCGGTTGATTGATTTCCCTCCTCCCATCTCCTTCCTGACCATGATGTATCCCTCTCAAACACCTCTTACTTAACTATCTAATATTGTTGAACCCGCTGTTACCCTTTGGACCCCCTTCTCTGCTGTATATTTCTTAGACCATGGGATGCTTAATCTATACCCATGGCTATCAATGCAGAGATTACCACTACATGTTGTTGTTTAAATCTATATTTCTTTTTTGGTTTCTCCTTTTCTTTTTCTATGTTCATGTACTCATGTCTTCCTTTCTTTCCTCATGTGTTGACCCGACCACCCCCCCTCCTTTATGCCACAACCAATTTCAGGTTACTTATGACCCAGCATTGGGTCAGAGTCATAGTCCTGATATATCGTTAAGCCAGTTGATCCCTATGCTTTTTTTATATGGCTAGCCTAAAAATTGTTTCCCACAATGTGAAGGGTTTAAATATCCCTGAAAAGAGGTCGGGCCTGCTACATACCTTACATACTGATGGGGCGGAGGTTATTTTCTTACAGGAGACGCATTTTAAACGAGGGGCCTCCCCTGGTCTTCGCTCCCGTCACTTCCCCAATGGTTATTTTAACGATTATTCTGGGGCGAAGGCTAGGGGTGTTGCTATCCTTTTTGCCAAACATCTCAGACTACTGGATGTCTCCGAAATGTTGATAGGGGATGGGAGAGGGATCTTGGTTAGAGCTACTATAGCACATCAGACATTTACCTTCGTAAATCTCTACCTTCCTAACCGAGGCCAAACTCGGTTTCTTAAAGAATCACTAGAACTAATCGAGCAAAATCTGATGGGCACTTTGGTAGTGGGAGGTGATCTTAACTGGGTCCTTGAATCTCGCATGGATTCCTCCTCTGGGTCCCCACGGAACACGCTTAAAGAATCCAGACGATTTAGAGCTGTCTTGCATGATTTTCAACTAGTTGATACCTGGCGTCTTTTGCATCCCTCAGATAAGGATTATACTTTTTACTCACCCCCACATAATACGTACTCCCGAATAGACTACCTCTGCGTGAGCCATGCTCATCTAGATCTATTGATTGATGCGACCATCGGCCAAATTACAATTTCGGATCATGCCCCAATTACGCTCACACTCTCCCTCCGCCACCCTCCCCCCAAACACTGGCGCTGGCGATTCAATGAACAACTCCTCCGGGACCCTGTTTGTAGAGCCCAAATTGAGAAAGCAATAGATGACTACATCGCTTTGAACACAACTGGCGATGTATCCCCGGTTGTACTATGGGAGGCACATAAATGTGTGATCAGAGGCCAGTGCATACAATTAGGCTCACGTCTGAAAAAACAGAAGGTTGAATGTAGAAATGCCTTACTAGAAAAAATAAAAAAACTGGAACTGGCCCACAAGTCTACGCTGGCGTCGGATACCTATGCCGAACTCCAAACAGCGAGACAAGCTCTTAAAACTTTGCTTAGTGACGGTACTCGCAGGGCGTTCCATAAATGCAGACATAAATATCATAGATGGGGTAACAAACCCGGTAAACTCCTGGCACGTGCTCTTAGAGCTCAGAGGTCTTTAACGTACATATCTAAACTCACAGGCGCTGACGGGATATCTCGGGCCTCTGATACAGAGATAGCGGAGATCTTCCACAATTATTACTCAGCCTTATACAATCTGACCTCCACGCGGACATCAACTGCACGCAAAGATCACATACGCAACACACAAATTTTTTTAGACGAAATCACTTTCCCGACTCTCCCGACAGACATTGCTCAGGCCCTAGACGATCCTTTTACTGGAGAAGAGCTGCTGGCTGCCCTAAAGTCATCTCCTAACGGTAAAAGCCCAGGACCAGATGGCTTTCCAGTCACGTATTACAAAGCCTTTCAGGAGAAACTCAGCCCCCTTCTTCTTCAGGCCTGCAATGCCATTTCGTCAACGACTCCTCTATCAGGCCAGTCCTTAAGCGCCCATATTACTGTTATCCCAAAAGACTCTAAAGACCCGACGCTCCCTTCCAACTATAGACCGATATCGTTATTAAACGTAGATATTAAATTATTCGCAAAACTTATGGCTAATCGCCTTAAACCATTACTGCCAGATATACTACACCCTGATCAGGTCGGCTTTGTTATGGGCAGAGAGGCTAGGGACAATACTATTAGAGTCATTGATCTGATAGCACATGCGCAGACAACTGATACTCCCACCATGCTTCTTTCCACAGACGCAGAAAAGGCCTTTGATCGGGTGGATTGGGATTTTATGGAGGCAGTGCTCCGACGCTTAGGTCTAGGAGATGTTTTTTTGCAGAGAATCCTTTCATTATATAAAACCCCGTCGGCCCGGGTTAGGGTGAATGGCGTTCTTTCTGAACCCATAACAATCTCCAATGGCACACGCCAGGGTTGCCCGCTGTCACCTTTAATTTTTGTTCTATGCATGGAGGCCCTGGCTCGGGCAATTAGATTCAACCCTAATATCACGGGCCTGCGAGTGGGCAAAATTGAGCATCGTCTGGCCCTCTTTGCAGACGACCTATTGGCGGTCATAACAAATCCTTTGATCTCCCTACCCAACCTTATGAAAGAATTCATACGATTCGGAGACATGTCGAATTTTAAAATTAATTATTCAAAATCCATGGCAATGAATATCACGCTCTCACCTGCTGCGGTATCATCCTTATCGCAATCATTCCAATTCACATGGCAAAAATCCCATATTACATATTTAGGAATTCAAATCCCATCGACACTCGCTACTATAGCTAGTATCAACCACACTCCCCTATTGCGCAAATTGCGACAGGAGATGAAACACTGGCTCACGCAGAGATTCTCATGGCTAGGCCGTATAAATATAGTAAAGATGAACATTCTCCCCAGGTTACTATACCTCTTCCAAACCATCCCTCTGAAACTTCCCCCACAATTCTTAGCCGAAGCACACAAGGCAATAAGCCATTTCATTTGGGACGGCCGGAAGCCTAGGTTCAAGCACAGTCATTTATCTAGGCTGAAAACACAAGGCGGGCAACAATTACCTATGATTTCCACATATTACCATGCCGCACTACTACATAGAATTATAGACTGGTCTCGCCCTGCTTCCCAGAGGAAACAGTGGGTCGACCTGGAATCTTCTTCCACTAATCTTAACCTACAGGCAGTGCCTTGGTCCCCTAGGTTTGGTCGCTCACCACATCCTACTGTGGGGCCCACATTGGCTCTATGGCGGACACTTCGTTACAAAATGGGACTCATGTCTAAACAAACGTCCGTTATGCCTATATTTGACAATCCATTGTTCCCCCCGGGCAGGTCCAATGAGATTGCTTCTAGATGGGGGGGGGCGGGTGTGACTAGGGTGATTCACTTGATTGCACATGGCAAACTCAAAACGTTCGCTGAAATACAGAATACGGGCGATATACCCGCTAAAGACTATTGGTTCTACCATCAGGCACGACATTTTGTTACATCACAGCGAGAGGCGACAGACCTTTATAAGGCTCTCACTCCCTTTGAATCCATGTGCAGTCAGGAGATAACCCCCTCACATGTGGTGTCAGGCATCTATAAGATTCTTCGACAGAGTTCCTTTCTTACGGTCCCCTCATTCTGTGACGCCTGGGATAAAGATCTGAAACATCGGGGAATCAAGATCCAATGGGACACACATTGCAGAGTTATGGCACAGTGCTCCACTAGTTTGGACGTTCTGGAAACACAATACAAATTACTGACTAGATGGTATAGATGCCCGTCTCTCCTACATAAAATTTACCCCTCAGTCTCTCCCCTATGTTGGAGATGCAGTAGGGAAACTGGCACATTGATCCACATATGGTGGGACTGTTCGTTAATTATCCCATTTTGGAACACAATAACAGACCTATCAACAAAGATTCTGGGAGACCGGGTCCCACTGGGTCCGGACTTCTGGCTACTGTCACATTCAGATATACCCCCTTCTCGCTACAAGAAATCCCTTCTCAAGCATTTAAATAATGCGGCAAGAGCTATACTCCCGGTGCATTGGAAATCCACTAACCCACCGACAATATGGGAGTGGTTCCAACGCATTGACTTCTATATGTACATGGAAGATGTTTATTCTGCCGCCTTAGACAAATATTCGGATTATGTGGCAACCTGGTTTCTCTGGATTGACTTTAAGACCACTAAGACCTATGCTGACTATGCACCCTGAATACACACTGAAAATAGAAGCCCATGGGGCCCTCATACTGCCCTCTAAAAGTCATTACGTCCGTGGCTTGTTCCCCCCCCCTTTTTTTTTTTTTTCTTCTCCTTCCTCCCTCCTTTCCCTTGTCTCCCCCCCTCTTCTTGTCTGTTTTTGATGGTTTTTGTGACCTCATACTTTGTCCACATTTTGTGTTACTATGCAATATTGCTCCGAGGTTGCTCTTTACTCCAGACTACGTAACTTTATATGAATGTTGCACGGTTTAGGATAACGTATGTGAATCTGTTAATTTCTCTTTTCGCAAACCATTTATTGATGTTTTGTATATTTACAGCTGATAAGCTATGAGACTGATACATACGCTCTATTTTTGACATATGTGTTGACACATTTGGAAAAATTGTTCTATATTACAAAATGAAAAATAAAGAATTTAAAAAAAAAAAAAATATTCTGGAACTAAGGGCCATCTACAATGCCCTAAGTCAGGCAAGACCCCTGCTTCAAAACCAGCCGGTGCTGATTCAGTCAGACAACATCACGGCGGTCGCCCATGTAAACCGACAGGGCGGCACAAGAAGCAGGATGGCGATGGCAGAAGCCACCAGGATTCTCCGCTGGGCGGAAAATCACGTGTTAGCACTGTCAGCAGTGTTCATTCCGGGAGTGGACAACTGGGAAGCAGACTTCCTCAGCAGGCACGACCTCCACCCGGGAGAGTGGGGACTTCATCCAGAAGTCTTCCAAATGATTGTAAACCGTTGGGAAAGGCCACAGGTGGACATGATGGCGTCCCGCCTAAACAAAAAGCTAAACAGATATTGCGCCAGGTCAAGAGACCCTCAGGCGATAGCTGTGGACGCTCTAGTGACACCGTGGGTGTACCAGTCGGTTTATGTGTTCCCTCCTCTTCCTCTCATACCAAAGGTGCTGAGGATAATAAGAAAAAGAGGAGTAAGAACTATACTCATCGTTCCGGATTGGCCAAGAAGGACTTGGTACCCGGAACTACAAGAAATGATCTCAGAGGACCCTTGGCCTCAACCTCTCAGACTGGACCTGCTACAGCAGGGGCCCTGTCTGTTCCAAGACTTACCGCGGCTGCGTTTGACGGCATGGCGGTTGAACACCGGATCCTGAAGGAAAAGGGCATTCCGGAGGAAGTCATTCCTACGCTGATTAAAGCTAGGAAAGATGTGACCGCAAAACATTATCACCGCATATGGCGGAAATATGTTGCTTGGTGTGAGGCCAGAAAGGCCCCAACGGAGGAATTTCAGCTGGGTCGATTTCTGCACGTCCTACAGTCAGGAGTGACTATGGGCCTAAAATTGGGATCCATTAAAGTTCAGATTTCGGCCCTGTCTATTTTCTTTCAAAAAGAACTGGCTTCACTGCCTGAAGTTCAGAAGTTTGTTAAGGGAGTGCTGCATATTCAGCCCCCTTTTGTGCCCCCAGTGGCACCTTGGGATCTCAACGTGGTGTTGGATTTCCTAAAATCACATTGGTTTGAGCCACTTCAGACCGTGGAATTAAAATATCTCACGTGGAAAGTGGTCATGCTTTTGGCCTTGGCTTCGGCTAGGCGGGTGTCAGAATTGGCGGCTTTGTCCTGTAAAAGCCCCTATCTGATCTTCCATATGGACAGAGCAGAATTGAGGACGCGTCCCCAATTCCTCCCTAAAGTGGTATCAGCGTTTCATTTGAACCAACCTATTGTGGTGCCTGCGGCTACTCGGGACTTGGAGGCTTCCAAGTTGCTGGACGTAGTCCGAGCCCTGAAAATCTATGTTTCCAGGATGGCTAGAGTCAGAAAGACTGACTCGCTGTTTATCCTGCATGCACCCAACAAGTTGGGTGCTCCTGCTTCTAAGCAGACTATTGCTCGCTGGATCTGCTCCACGATTCAACTTGCACATTCTGCGGCTGGACTGCCGCATCCTAAATCAGTCAAAGCCCATTCCACGAGGAAGGTGGGCTCTTCTTGGGCGGCTGCCCGAGGGGTCTCGGCATTACAACTTTGCCGAGCTGCTACCTGGTCGGGATCAAACACGTTTGCAAAATTCTACAAGTTTGATACCCTGGCTGAGGAGGACCTTGAGTTCGCTCATTCGGTGCTGCAGAGTCATCCGCACTCTCCCGCCCGTTTGGGAGCTTTGGTATAATCCCCATGGTTCTTACGGAGTTCCCAGCATCCACTAGGACGTCAGAGAAAATAAGAATTTACTCACCGGTAATTCTATTTCTCGTAGTCCGTAGTGGATGCTGGGCGCCCATCCCAAGTGCGGATTGTCTGCAATACTTGTATATAGTTATTGCCTAACTAAAGGGTTATTGTTATGAGCCATCTGTTCGTGAGGCTCAGTTGTTATTCATACTGTTAACTGGGTATAGTATCACGAGTTGTACGGTGTGATTGGTGTGGCTGGTAGGAGTCTTACCCGGGATTCCAAATCCCTTCCTTATTGTGTCAGCTCTTCCGGGCACAGTTTCCCTAACTGAGGTCTGGAGGAGGGGCATAGAGGAAGGAGCCAGTACACACCAGTAGTCATAATTCTTTCTTAGAGTGCCCAGTCTCCTTCGGAGCCCGCTATTCCCCATGGTCCTTACGGAGTTCCCAGCATCCACTACGGACTACGAGAAATAGAATTACCGGTGAGTAAATTCTTATTTTTTCTAACATACAGGAGCAGATGTACTAAACCTTGGAGAGTGATAAAGTACCAGCCAATCAGCTCCTAACTGCCATGTTACAGGCTGTGTTTGAAAAATGACAGTAGCTGGTTGGCTGGAACTTTATCTCTTTCCACTTTATCGCTCTCCAAGGCTTAGTAAGTGACACATTTCTCAAGTGATAAAACTCATTGTGAATGATAAAACTTGGTAAATGGTGCCCCAGCCAATCAGCTCCAAACTGTCATATTTCAACACGACAGTTAGTATCTGAAAACATGACAGTTAGGAGCTGATTGGCGGTCACACAATTTATAATTCACATCGAGTTTTATCACTCTTTGATAAATGATCCCCTACATCTGTCCCACAATGCCATAAACGGGATCCGGTCTCAGGTGTCAAAGTCGAAAAATATCATAATGCATATGCCTTGTACTAACCCCATGCACATGCCCGCTGCTCGTGCACTCAGTCCGCCGTGCGTGCACATGTCCGCAATTTGCGTAAGATCGCTCCGGCGATCATGCGCATGATATAGGTATTTACGGCGGAGTTTGTGAGCGTGTAGCGTGTTATTAGAACATTGCATATTTAACCCATTTAGCGTATATTGTAGATACAGTTCCCCTAGACCATGTCAGCGAGTATTATTAGTTTAAACAGTTCCTGGACAGAGAGATTCCTCTTTGCATGATAGGAAGGGTCAGATAAAGGTTGGAAGGTGATGTCTAGTATCCAGCTGTAGGGTATTTTGAGGGTAACATTCCGGTGTTAGTTAGAGAAAGATCGCTTGTTCCTGCGTATAGTTATGTGCAAAAGTAGATTATGAACATTAACTGTATTTACTGTAAATTATATATGCGGCGGGAATCCAGAGGATACCACCCACAAGAGCAGTTGGGAAAGACATTGCCCACCTTTTCAAATCCACCTATGACCTTTGCGGTAATGTGGAGACATATCTCTGTGTCCAATGAACAATGAGATTACAGTGACCATTGTATTGTGTATGCATGTTGTGTATAAAAGAACCATTGTTGCCTGGCCGGTCAGAAGACTCTAAACGCTATCTGTATGACCAGCGGAGGACCGGATTCGGGTTGCGCTTGCGAATATTCTCACGTACGTACATTCTCTGTAGCCATTATTCTGTTTAGATTTACTTGTTAGCCTGTAGTGTATAAATTGTATTGTTTTATCTTTTGGAATCAATCCACGGTGGCCTTAGAACCCTGTGGTTTCAACTACAAACCGTGTTGTGTTTTCACTTTCCTGCATGGGCTTTAAAGTAGATTTATCTGTATAAGGTGTATAAGCATTGATAAGGTGTACGCACTGCTGGTACTGTGTATCGCCAGCGTTACTTAAGGTTTAAAGTGTAAGCATATTATTACATTGAATCATTAACACGGTTTAAAGGTTATCCATTGTGTGAGCGCTCACTGTGTGTACTCCGTAAACTCAGCGCAGCGTGCGTACGCCAAGTGCGTACCACATGCAGGACTCTGTACGCAAATAGCGTACAAAGTGCGTAGCACGTGCACATAGTCAAGCGGCCGAAGCGGCTCAACGGTAATAGTGTACAAAGAGGTATAGTTTTGCGGTCTAAGATAATACCGACATTATCACAGGTCTAGGTCGACAGTAACTAGGTCGACCACTATTGGTCGACAGTAACTAGGCCGACAGGGTCTCTAGGTCGACATGTTCTAGGCATACTTACCTACTTTTGAAAAAGCATTTCAGGGAGATCGTGAAAGTAATACCTACCAGCATGGGTGTGTATGGCTACAGCTGAGAGGCGTGTCATAAACATGACTTGCATTCAAATGTAAATGAGCCCAAAAGTTAGTAAGATCTACTTGTTGAAGAAAACATACTGACATTTTTCAGAATTTGTAATGTGTTGTGTTTTACAAGAGGTTCTATTTACTGTAAGTGGCCAAAAAGAAACCTTATTTAAAATGCATGTAGCCATAGGGATCATTGTGCCTTATAACCAATACAGGGAAATGGCACTGATGATCCCATTTGAATGTATTGTGACAAGGATCACACACACAGGGACTTAGATGAACACTTTCAGTGTTTATTCTGCGCAGCAGGTCACCACATAGCAAGTTGATTCCATACAGTCGGTATTACAGGCAATAGCATACAGGTACTCACAGCATAGCAGACTCTTGATAGGCTCCAGTGGTCCCTAGTCTAACCCACACAACTCGGCCTATCACTCGGGTAGCTATTCCACCATCGAGAGCAAGGTGGCTCTGCCCTGGAAACCCTTATATCAGGAAATCCCAGGTGCTACTGATCACACACCTGGGATTCTGCTACTGCTTCCAAAACCTGGTCTGGATCCTCCACATTACTTTCACATGGAAACATGCTGTCTCTGCCACACTCCTCCCCCCTTAGCTTCAACCACCCTGGTGAAGCTACACCATTTTCAGGCGAGCTCTCTGCCTCGCCCACCCCTACCTGTGTCATCTGCCCAGGTACACAGCCTTCCACTACCTTCCAGAGGTCACTCACCCTGCCTTCTTCCTCCTCTCCTAGCTTCACCATAGGGTTGCTTGGAGGAACAGGACCCACAAACCTCCTGGAAAGGGCATCGGCATTGAGGTGCTGTTTCCCCGGACGATGCCTCACCTCAAACTTAAATGGCTGCAAAGCACACAAGCATTCACCTCTTTGTTTGTATGTATCCACTGTAAGGGTGCATGGTCTGTGACCAACAAAAACTCTTGTCCCAATAAATAATACCTTAACGACTCAACTGCCCATTTAATGGCCAAGCATTCCTGCTCTACAGTTGAGTACCTGCGCTCCCTGGGCAATAATTTACGGCTAAAGTAGAGGATGGGCTTCTCCTCTCCATCTACCTCTTGGGACAGGACGGCTCCTAATCCTGTCCCAGAGGCATCCGTTTGTAACACAAATTGCTTTTTAAAGTCAGGAGCTTGCAAGACAGGCTCAATACACAAAGCTCGTCTTAAATCCTGCCAAGCAGTTTCCACTGGTCTAGACCATGTTATCTTGTCTGGGAATTGTTTTTTAAGACATTCGGTTAGTGGAGCCGCTCTAGCGGCATAATCTCGAATGAACCTGCGATAATATCCGACCAAACCGAGAAATGTCCTAAGTTGTGATTTACATTTAGGTCTAGACCAGGTGAGTACTGCTTCAACCTTACTAGGCTGAGGTTTAACCTGTCCTCTGACCACCATGTACCCCAAATACTTGGCCTCAATCATACCAATGGCACATTTCTCAGGGTTGGCGGTAAACCTGTGTGCCCGTAGAGATTGTAAAACGGCTTCTACCTTTGGTAGGTGTGACTCCCAATCAGAGCTGAAAATAACGATGTCATCTAAATACGCAGCCGCATATTCCCTGTGGGGCCGCAGCAACTTGACCATAGCTCTCTGGAAGGTTGTTGGGGCACCATGTAAACCAAATGGGAGCATTTTATATTGGAATAAGCCTTCTGGGGTAAAGAAGGCTGTTTTTGCCTTAGCAGCTTCTGTTAACAGAATCTGCCAATAACCTTTTTGTCAAATCAAGTGTAGTGAGATATTGACTATTGGCTAAATTTTCTACTAACTCATCCACTCGGGGCATAGGGTAGGAATCAAACCGGGACACTTGATTTAATTTACGGAAGTCATTGCAGAACCGTAAGGCACCTGAAGGCTTCGGTACTAGGACAATTGGATTATTCCACTCACTGGTGGATTCCTCGATAACCCCTAGGCGTAACATCTCTTCCACCTCCTGCTTTAGCGCCGCCCGCTTCGGGTATGCCATATGGCCTCTGTTTAATGACCACGCCGGGTGGAGTCACAACATCATGTTGGATGATCTGTGTCTTTCCCGGTATGGCGGAAAACACATCTTGGTAGCGTTTCGTCAAGTTCACCACTTCCCTTTTCTGTTCAGGAGTAAGCGTGACTTCCATGGGTACCTGGCATTCTGAAATCTTCTTAGCTACCAAAGTGGGCCGATTGGCAGTTTCCTTCCAGGGCTTTAACAGGTTTACATGGTAGACTTGTACCTCCCTCTTTCTACCCTCCCGTCGGACCCTGTAATTGACCAGTCCCACTGCCTCAATGATCTCATAGGGGCCCCTCCATTGTGCATACATCTTGCTTTCTGTGGTGGGAACCAGCACTAACACTTTATCTCCCGGATTAAAGGACCGGTTAACTGAGGTGAAGTCATACCTCTGTTTCTGACGTTGTTGGGCCCTTTCCATGTGTTCGTTCAGTAGTGGCGCAATCTGCCTTAGACGGCCGTATAACTGGGCCACAAACTGAACGACGTTAGGGTCCTGGCATGGTTCTTCCCACCCTTCTTTTAAGAGATCTAGAATTCCTCTGGGCTGTCTCCCATAGAGGAGCTCAAAGGGACTAAACCCTGCAGACGATTGGGGTACCTCTCTGACTGCAAACATCAAGTAAGGTAGGAGCAGATCCCATTCTCGTTTTTCTTGTGACACTGCCCTCTTTATCATTTGCTTAAGGGTTTTATTAAATCTTTGACCAGGCCATCTGTCTGCGGGTGGTACACCGAGGTGGTAATCCTGTCTACGTTTAGCAACCGACATAAATCTTTTATGAGTTTAGACATGTAAGGTGTGCCTTGATCCGTTAGGACCTCTTTCGGTATTCCTAACCGGGTATACATGGTTAGTAGTTCTCTGGCAATAGTGCTAGATTTCATATTGCGCAGGGGTATAGCCTCTGGGTACCTGGTGGCATAATCAACTAACACCAATATGTATTGGTGCCCTCGGGCAGATTTTTCCACTGGCCCTATCAGATCCATACCAATCCGCTCAAAAGGTACAGAAATGATAGGGAGGGGTACCAGTGAAGCTCTGTTCTCTGGCAGACTGGGCATTCCTGACAATACCTCTTAACGGAAGCATAGATGCCGGGCCAAAAGAACCTTAACTGGATGCGTTGGAGTGTTTTCTCCTCCCCTAGATGGCCACCCCACAAATGCGTATGGGAAGCTTCTAACACCAACCGCTCCAGTTTTCGGGGAACCAAGAGCTGATCTACCCTTTTCCCTTGTAAAGTAGCGACACGATATAGCAAGTCATTTTTCAAAACAAAATATGGTACACCCTCTGATGGTAAAGCATCAACTACCCTGCTGTTAACTACTTTAACAGTCTCAAAGGCGTGTGCCAAATTGCTGTCATCGCGTTGATCTCTCCCAAAGTCCTGCAGTGATATCTTCTCACCAACTGGGTTCCAATGGGCCTCGGACTCAGTCTCTTGGGGGTGGTCTGGGACCAGCAGCCTCTCTCCCGGATGCTAAACTTTGGTAGTCTCTGGTCTCTGGCTTCTGAGTTGTTTCGGTGGTTGACGGTTTGTGGGTAGCATGCCAGGTAACCAGCTCCTGCAGCAATGGGAAATCCCGGCCCAAGATCAGCGGATACGGGGGTCTGGAGGTCACCACCACCACCACCTTTAACGACCGACCTTGAATGACCAGGGGTAAGTAGACACGTGGGCACTCCTCCACATCACCATGGATGCAAAACACCCTGACAGGAGGCTGGACCTTGTCAGCTCCCGGGGGAACCACGTTGGCCACGACAATGGTGAGCTCACTGACGGTATCTACCAGGGCCCAAATGTCTTGGTTTCCCACCTGTACCTGCACCCGGAACAGGGAGGACTCTGCTTGGGATACCCCCACCGCCGCCATGCTGACCAACGGCCGAGCCGTTTTCCCCGCACTGCAATCCATCGGCTTGCCCTGTTTCGGGCAGTCCCGCCGTACATGACTGGGCTTGCCGCATTCAAAGTACACCAAGGGAGGCGGAGCCTTTGGTTTAACTACTGGGACCTGAGTTCTGGGTTTAGGTGTTGGCCCGTATCCTGACCTGGCTTTATTCAGCTTTCCCAGTGTCAGGTGCCACTCAATCACCACTGCCAACCGTCGAGAGCAAGGTGACTCTGCCCTGGAAACCCTTATATCAGGAAATCCCAGGTGCTGCTGATCACACACCTGGGATTCTGCTACTGCTTCCAAAACTTGGTCTGGTTCCTCCTAGAGATGAGCGGGTTCGGTTCCTCGGAATCCGAACCCCCCCGAACTTCAGCCTTTTTACACGGGTCCGAGGCAGACTCGGATCTTCCCGCCTTGCTCGGTTAACCCGAGCGCGCCCGAACGTCATCATCCCGCTGTCGGATTCTCGCGAGACTCGGATTCTATATAAGGAGCCGCGCGTCGCCGCCATTTTCATACGTGCATTGAGATTGATAGGGAGAGGACGTGGCTGGCGTCCTCTCCGCTTAGATAGAGAGTGAGACACTTGATTTACTAGTAATTTAATTTTAGTAATTTTGGGGAGCATTAGGACTGGAGTACTCAGAGAGTGCAGAGTTTTGCTGATAGTTATACTAGTGACCACCAGTTTTATTTATTATTTAAAATCCGTTCTCTCCCTGAAAAAATAAGAATTTACTTACCGATAATTCTATTTCTCGGAGTCCGTAGTGGATGCTGGGGTTCCTGAAAGGACCATGGGGAATAGCGGCTCCGCAGGAGACAGGGCACAAAAAAGTAAAGCTTTTACCAGATCAGGTGGTGTGCACTGGCTCCTCCCCCTATGACCCTCCTCCAGACTCCAGTTAGGTACTGTGCCCGGACGAGCGTACACAATAAGGGAGGCAATTTGAATCCCGGGTAAGACTCATACCAGCCACACCAATCACACCGTACAACTTGTGATCTAAACCCAGTTAACAGTATGATAACAGAAAGAGCCTCTTAAAGATGGCTCCTTAACAATATAACCCGAATTTGTTAACAATAACTATGTACAGTATTGCAGATAATCCGCACTTGGGATGGGCGCCCAGCATCCACTACGGACTCCGAGAAATAGAATTATCGGTAAGTAAATTCTTATTTTCTCTATCGTCCTAAGTGGATGCTGGGGTTCCTGAAAGGACCATGGGGATTATACCAAAGCTCCCAAACGGGCGGGAGAGTGCGGATGACTCTGCAGCACCGAATGAGAGAATTCCAAGTCCTCTTTTGCCAGGGTATCAAATTTGTAGAATTTTACAAACGTGTTTTCCCCCGACCACGTAGCTGCTCGACAGAATTGTAATGCCGAGACCCCTCGGGCAGCCGCCCAAGATGAGCCCACCTTCCTTGTGGAATGGGCCTTAACAGATTTAGGCTGTGGCAGGCCTGCCACAGAATGAGCAAGTTGAATTGTGTTACAAATCCAACGAGCAATCGTCTGCTTAGAAGCAGGGGCACCCAACTTGTTGGGTGCATATAGTATCAACAGCGAGTCAGATTTTCTGACTTCAGCCGTCCTTGAAATGTATATTTTTAAGGCTCTGACAACGTCCAACAACTTGGAGTCCTCCAAGTCGCCAGTGGCCGCAGGCACCACAATAGGTTGGTTCAGGTGAAACGCTGATACCACCTTAGGGAGAAAATGCGGACGAGTCCTCAGTTCTGCCCTATCCGAATGGAAGATTAGATAAGGGCTTTTATAAGATAAAGCCGCCAATTCAGATACTCTCCTGGCGGAAGCCAGGGCCAGTAACATAGTCACTTTCCATGTGAGATATTTAAAATCCACCTTTTTCAATGGTTCAAACCAATGGGATTTGAGGAAATCTAAAACTACCTTTAGATCCCACGGTGCCACCGGAGGCACCACAGGAGGCTGTATATGCAGTACTCCTTTAACAAAAGTCTGTACCTCAGGAACTGAGGCCAATTCTTTTTGGAAGAATATTGACAGGGCCGAAATTTGAACCTTAATAGATCTCAATTTGAGACCCATAGACAATCCTGATTGTAGGAAATGTAGGAAACGACCCAGTTGAAATTCCTCCGTCGGAACACTCCGATCCTCGCACCACGCGACATATTTTCGCCAAATGCGGTGATAATGTTTCGCGGTGACTTCCTTCCTTGCCTTAATCAAGGTAGGAATGACTTCTTCTGGAATGCCTTTCCCTTTTAGGATCTGGCGTTCAACCGCCATGCCGTCAAACGCAGCCGCGGTAAGTCTTGAAAGAGACAGGGACCCTGTTGTAGCAGGTCCCTTCTCAGAAGTAGAGGGCACGGGTCGTCCGTGACCAACTCTTGAAGTTCCGGGTACCAAGTCCTTCTTGGCCAATCCGGAGCCACTAGTATTGTTCTTACTCCTCCTCACCGTATAATCTTCAATACCTTTGGTATGAGAGGCAGAGGAGGAAACACATATACTGATTTGTACACCCAAGGTGTTACCAGTGCGTCCACAGCTATTGCCTGTGGATCTCTTGACCTGGCGCAATACTTGTCCAGTTTCTTGTTGAGGCGAGACGCCATCATGTCTACCATTGGTCTTTCCCAACAGTTTATTAGCATGTGGAAGACTTCTGGATGAAGACCCCCCTCTCCCGGGTGAATATCGTGTCTGCTGAGGAAGTCTGCTTCCCAGTTGTCCACGCCCGGGAAGAACACTGCTGACAGTGCTATTACGTGATTCTCCGCCCAGCGAAGAATCTTGGCAGCTTCTGCCATTGCACTCCTGCTTCTTGTGCCGCCCTGTCTGTTTACATGGGCGACCGCCGTGATGTTGTCCGACTGAATCAACACCGGTTTTCCTTGCAGGAGTGGTTCCGCCTGGCTTAGAGCATTTTAGATTGCTCTTAGTACCAGAATGTTTATGTGAAGAGACTTTTCCAGGTTCGTCCATACCCCCTGGAAGTTTCTTCCTTGTGTGACTGCTCCCCAACCTCTCAGGCTGGCGTCCGTGGTCACCAGGATCAAATCCTGTATGCCGAATCTGCGGCCCTCCAATAGATGAGCCTTTTGCAACCACCACAGAAGATATACCCTTGTCCTTGGCGACAGGGTTATTCGCAGGTGCATCTGAGGATGCGACCCTGACCATTTGTCCAACAGATCCCTTTGGAAAATTCTTGCATGGAATCTGCCGAATGGAATTGCTTCGTAAAAAGCCACCATTTTTCCCAGGACTCTTGTGCATTGATGTACAGACACCTTTCCTGGTTTTAGGAGGTTCCTGACAGGTCGGATAACTCCTTGGCTTTTTCCTCGGGAAGAAAAACCTTTTTCTGAACCGTGTCCAGAATCATCCCTAGGAACAGCAGACGTATCGTCGGAAAACAGCTGCGATTCTTGGAATATTTAGAATCCAGTCGTGCCGTCGAAGAACTACTTTAGATAGTGCTCTTCCGACCTCCAACTGTTCTCTGGAACTTGCCCTTTTTAGGTCGTGCAAGTAAGGGATAATTTAGATGCCTTTTTTCTTTGAAGAAACATCTTTTCGGCCATTACCTTGGTAAAAAGGCCCGGGGTGCCGTGGATAATTCAAACGGCATCGTCTGAAACTGATATTGACAGTTCTGTACCACGAACCAGAGGTACCCTTGATGAGAAGGACAAAATTTGGACATGGAGGTAATCCTTGATGTCCAGGGACACCATATAGTCCCCTTTTTTCCGGTTCGCTATCACTGCTCTGAGTGACTTTATCTCGATTTGAACCTTTTATGTAAGTGTTCAAAACATTTTAGATTTAGACTATGTGTCACCAAGCCGTCTGGCTTCAGTACCACAATATAGTGTGGAAAAATAATACCCTTTTCCTTGTCGTAGGAGGGGTACTTTGATTATCACCTGCTGGATATACAGCTTGTGAATTGTTTCCAATGCTGCCTCCCTGTCGGAGGGAGCCGTTGGTAAAGCAGACTTCAGGAACCTGCGAGGAGAAGATGTCTCGACTCTCCAATCTTTACCCCTGGGATAATACTCGTACGATCTAGGGGTCAACTTGCGAGTGATCCCACTGCGCCCTGAGACTCTTGAGACTACCCCCCCACCTTGAGTCCGCTTGCACGGCCCCAGCGTCATGCTGAGGACTTGGCAGACGCGGTGGAGGGCTTCTTTTCCTGGGAAAGGGCTGCCTGCTGCAGTCTACTTCCCTTACCTCTATGTCTGGGCAGATATGACTGGCCTTTTGCCTGCATGCCCTCATGGGAAAGGAAAGATTGAGGCTGAAAAGACGGTGTCTTTTTTAGCTGAGATGTAACTTGGGGTAAAAAAGGTTGGATTTCCCAGCTGTTGCTGTGGTCCCCAGGTCCGATGGACCGACCCCCAAATAACTCCTTCCCTTTATACAGCAATACTTCCATCTGCCGTATGGGATCTGTATCACCTGACCACTGTCGTGTCCCTGACATCTTCTGGGAGATATGGACAACGCACTTATCTTGATGCCAGAGAGCAAATATCCCTCTGTGCATCTCACATACATATATATAGAATGCATCCTATTAAATGCTCTACATGAATAAAATATTTTCAGTCAGGGAATCCGACCAAGCCAACCCAGCACTGCATCTCCAGGCTGATGGCGATCGCTGGTCGCAGTATAACCACCGTATGTGTGTATATACTTTTTAGGATATTTTTCCAGCTTCCTATCAGCTGGCTCCTTGAGGGCGGCCGTATCTGGAGACGGTAACGCCACTTGATAAGCGTGTGAGCGCCTTATCACCCTAAGGGGTGTTTCCCAACGTACCCTAATTTCTGGCGGGAAAGGGTATAACGCCAATATTTGCTATCGGGGTAACCCTACGCATCATCACACACTTCATTTTATTTTATCTGATTCAGGAAAAACTACAGGTAGTTTTTTCCACTCCCACATAATACCCTTTCTTGTGGTACTTGTAGTATCAGAAACACGTAACACCTCCTTCATTGCCCTTAACGTGTGGCCCTAATGAGAAATACGTTTGTTTATTCACCGTCGACACTGTATTCAGTGTCCGTGTCTGTGTCTGTGTCGACCGACTGAGGTAAATGGGCGTTTTTAAAACCCCTGACGGTGTTTCTGAGACGCCTGGACCGGTCCTAATAGATTGTCGGCCGTCTCATGTCGTCAACCGACCTTGCAGCGTGTTGACATTCTCACGTAATTCTCTAAATAAGCCATCCATTCCGGTGTCGACTCCCTAGAGAGTGACATCACCATTACAGGCAATTTCTCCGCCTCCTCACCAACATCGTCCTCATACATGTCGACACACACGTACCGACACACAGCACACACACCGGGAATGCTCTGACAGAGGACAGGACCCACTAGCCCTTTGGGGAGACAGAGGGAGAGTCTGCCAGCACACACCAAAAACGCTATAATTATATAGGGACAACCTTATATAAGTGTTTCTCCCTTATAGCATCTTTTATATATATACAATATCGCCAAAATCAGTGCCCCCCCTCTCTGTTTTAACCCTGTTTCTGTAGTGCAGTGCAGGGGAGAGCCTGGGAGCCTTCTCTCCAGCTTTTCTGTGAGAGAAAATGGCGCTGTGTGCTGAGGAGATAGGCCCCGCCCCTTTTACGGCGGGCTCGTCTCCCGCTATTTTTGAAGTTAGGCAGGGGTTAAATATCTCCATATAGCCTCTGTGGGCTATATGTGAGGTATTTTTTGCCTCTAATAAGGTTTTTATTTGCCTCTCAGAGCGCCCCCCCCAGCGCTCTGCACCCTCAGTGACTGTTGTGTGAAGTGTGCTGAGAGGAAAATGGCGCACAGCTGCAGTGCTGTGCGCTACCTTTATGAAGACTCAGGAGTCTTCAGCCGCCGATTTTGGACCTCTTCTCTCTTCAGCGTCTGCAAGGGGGCCGGCGGCGCGGCTCCGGTGACCATCCAGGCTGTACCTGTGATCGTCCCTCTGGAGCTAGTGTCCAGTAGCCAAGCAGCAAATCCACTCTGCACGCAGGTGAGTTCACTACTTCTCCCCTAAGTCCCTCGTTGCAGTGATCCTGTTGCCAGCAGGACTCACTGTAAAGTAAAAAACCTAAGCTAAACTTTCTCTAAGCAGCTCTTTAGGAGAGCCACCTAGATTGCACCCTTCTCGTTCGGGCACAAAATCTAACTGGAGTCTGGAGGAGGGTCATAGGGGGAGGAGCCAGTGCACACCACCTGATCTGGTAAAAGCTTTACTTTTTTGTGCCCTGTCTCCTGCGGAGCCGCTATTCCCCATGGTCCTTTCAGGAACCCCAGCATCCACTTAGGACGATAGAGAAAAAACGATACACAGTCACATACCATATCTGTGCTCAGCCTCAGTGTGCTGCATGATAATATCATCTATGTATATCTGACTGTGCTGAGTGCTCACTGCTCACACAGCTTAATTGTGGGGGAGACTGGGGAGCAGTTATAGCAGGAGTACATAACAGTGCACACTTTTGCTGCCAGTGTGACTGACCAGTGACCACCAGTATATTGTCTGCCTGAAAAAGTTAAACACTCGTGTGGTGTTTTGTTTTTTTATTCTATAAACGCATTCTGCTGACAGACAGTGTCCAGCAGGTCCGTCATTCATTATATTATAATATATACCTGCAGTAGTGATATATATATATTTTTTATATCATTATCATCCAGTCTATACTAGCAGACGCAGTACGGTAGTCCACGGCTGTAGCTACCTCTGTGTCGGCAGTGCTCGTCCATAATTGTATACCTACCTGTGGTGGTTTTTTTTTCCCTATCTTCTTCATACTAGTAGTTTAGGAGTCTGCTGACAGTGTCCAGCAGGTCCGTCATTATATAATATATACCTGTCCTGCAGTAGTGATATATATATATTTTTTATATCATCATCCAGTCTATACTAGCAGACGCAGTACGGTAGTCCACGGCTGTAGCTACCTCTGTGTCGGCAGTCGCTCGTCCATAATTGTATACCTACCTGTGGTGGTTTTTTTTTTTTCTATCTTCTTCATACTAGTAGTTTAGGAGTCTGCTGACAGTGTCCAGCAGGTCTGTCATTATATAATATATACCTGTCCTGCAGTAGTGATATATATATATTTTTTATATCATTATCATCCAGTCTATACTAGCAGACGCAGTACGGTAGTCCACGGCTGTAGCTACCTCTGTGTCGGCAGTGCTCGTCCATAATTGTATACCTACCTGTGGTGGGTTTTTTTTTCTATCTTCTTCATACTAGTAGTTTAGGAGTCTGCTGACAGTGTCCAGCAGGTCCGTCATTATATAATATATACCTGTCCTGCAGTAGTGATATATATATATATTTTTTATATCATCATCCAGTCTATACTAGCAGACGCAGTACGGTAGTCCACGGCTGTAGCTACCTCTGTGTCGGCAGTCGCTCGTCCATAATTGTATACCTACCTGTGGTGGGTTTTTTTTCTATCTTCTTCATACTAGTAGTTTAGGAGTCTGCTGACAGTGTCCAGCAGGTCCGTCATTATATAATATATACCTGTCCTGCAGTAGTGATATATATATATATTTTTTATATCATTATCATCCAGTCTATACTAGAAGACGCAGTACGGTAGTCCACGGCTGTATCTACCTCTGTGTCGGCAGTGCTCGTCCATAATTGTATACCTACCTGTGGTGGGTTTTTTTTTCTATCTTCTTCATACTAGTAGTTTAGGAGTCTGCTGACAGTGTCCAGCAGGTCCGTCATTATATAATATATACCTGTCCTGCAGTAGTGATATATATATATTTTTTATATCATTATCATCCAGTCTATACTAGCAGACACAGTACGGTAGTCCACGGCTGTAGCTACCTCTGTTTCGGCAGTCGCTCGTCCATAATTGTATACCTACCTGTGGTGGGTTTTTTTTTTCTATCTTCTTCATACTAGTAGTTTAGGAGTCTGCTGACAGTGTCCAGCAGGTCCGTCATTATATAATATATACCTGTCCTGCAGTAGTGATATATATATATATATTTTATATCATTATCATCCAGTCTATACTAGCAGACGCAGTACGGTAGTCCACGGCTGTAGCTACCTCTGTGTCGGCAGTCGCTCGTCCATAATTGTATACCTACCTGTGGTGGGTTTTTTTTTCTATCTTCTTCATACTAGTAGTTTAGGAGTCTGCTGACAGTGTCCAGCAGGTCCGTCATTATATAATATATACCTGTCCTGCAGTAGTGATATATATATATTTTTTATATCATTATCATCCAGTCTATACTAGCAGACGCAGTACGGTAGTCCACGGCTGTAGCTACCTCTGTGTCGGCAGTCACTCGTCATCCATAAGTATACTAGTATCCATCCATCTCCATTGTTTACCTGAGGTGCCTTTTAGTTGTGCCTATTAAAATATGGAGAACAAAAATGTTGAGGTTCCAAAAATAGGGAAAGATCAAGATCGACTTCCACCTCGTGCTGAAGCTGCTGCCACTAGTCATGGCCGAGACGATGAAATGCCATGAACGTCGTCTGCCAAGGCCGATGCCCAATGTCATAGTACAGAGCATGTAAAATCCAAAACACCAAATATCAGGAAAAAAAAAACTCAAAAATCTAAAATAAATCGTCGTTGGAGAAGCGTAAACTTGCCAATATGCCATTTACCACACGGAGTGGCAAGGAACGGCTGAGGCCCTGGCCTATGTTCATGGCTAGTGGTTCAGCTTCACATGAGGATGGAAGCACTCAGCCTCTCGCTAGAAAAATGAAAAGACTTAAGCTGGCAAAAGCACAGCAAAGAACTGTGTGTTCTTCGAAATCACAAATCCACAAGGAGAGTCCAATTGTGTCGGTTGCGATGCCTGACCTTCCCAACACTGGACGTGAAGAGCATGCGCCTTCCACCATTTGCACGCCCCCTGCAAGTGCTGGAAGGAGCACCCGCAGTCCAGTTCCTGATAGTCAGATTGAAGATGTCAGTGTTGAAGTACACCAGGATGAGGAGGATATGGGTGTTGCTGGCGCTGGGGAGGAAATTGACCAGGAGGATTCTGATGGTGAGGTGGTTTGTTTAAGTCAGGCACCCTGGGAGACACCTGTTGTCCGTGGGAGGAATATGGCCATTGACATGCCTGGTCAAAATACAAAAAAAATCAGCTCTTCGGTGTGGAAGTATTTAAACAGAAATGCGGACAACATTTGTCAAGCCGTGTGTTGCCTTTGTCAAGCTGTAATAAGTAGGGGTAAGGACGTTAACCACCTCGGAACATCCTCCCTTATACGTCACCTGCAGCGCATTCATCATAGGTCAGTGACAAGTTCAAAAACTTTGGGCGACAGCGGAAGCAGTCCACTGACCAGTAAATCCCTTCCTCTTGTAACCAAGCTCACGCAAACCACCCCACCAACTCCCTCAGTGTCAATTTCCTCCTTCCCCAGGAATGCCAATAGTCCTGCAGGCCATGTCACTGGCAATTCTGACGAGTCCTCTCCTGCCTGGGATTCCTCCGATGCATCCTTGCGTGTAACGCCTACTGCTGCTGGCGCTGCTGTTGTTGCTGCTGGGAGTCGATGGTCATCCCAGAGGGGAAGTCGTAAGACGACTTTTACTACTTCCACCAAGCAATTGACTGTCCAACAGTCCTTTGCGAGGAAGATGAAATATCACAGCAGTCATCCTGCTGCAAAGCGGATAACTGAGGCCTTGGCATCCTGGGCGGTGAGAAACGTGGTTCCGGTATCCATCATTACTGCAGAGCCAACTATAGACTTGATTGAGGTACTGTGTCCCCGGTACCAAATACCATCTAGGTTCCATTTCTCTAGGCAGGCGATACCGAAAATGTACACAGACCTCAGAAAAAGACTCACCAGTGTCCTAAAAAATGCAGTTGTACCCAATGTCCACTTAACCACGGACATGTGGACAAGTGGAGCAGGGCAGACTCAGGACTATATGACTGTGACAGCCCACTGGGTAGATGTATTGACTCCCGCCGCAAGAACAGCAGCGGCGGCACCAGTAGCAGCATCTCGCAAACGCCAACTCTTTCCTAGGCAGGCTACGCTTTGTATCACCGCTTTCCAGAATACGCACACAGCTAAAAACCTCTTACGGCAACTGAGGAAGATCATCGCAGAATGGCTTACCCCAATTGGACTCTCCTGTGGATTTGTGGCATCGGACAACGCCAGCAATATTGTGTGTGCATTAAATATGGGCAAATTCCAGCACGTCCCATGTTTTGCACATACCTTGAATTTGGTGGTGCAGAATTATTTAAAAAACGAGAGGGGCGTGCAAGAGATGCTGTCGGTGGCCAGAAGAATTGCGGGACACTTTCGGCGTACAGGCACCACGTACAGAAGACTGGAGCAACACCAAAAACGCCTGAACCTGCCCTGCCATCATCTGAAGCAAGAAGTGGTAACGAGGTGGAATTCAACCCTCTATATGCTTCAGAGGTTGGAGGAGCAGCAAAAGGCCATTCAAGCCTATACAACTGACCACGATATAGGAGGTGGAATGCACCTGTCTCAAGCGCAGTGGAGAATGATTTCAACGTTGTGCAAGGTTCTGCAACCTTTTGAACTTGCCACACGTGAAGTCAGTTCAGACACTGCCAGCCTGAGTCAGGTCATTCCCCTCATCAGGCTTTTGCAGAAGAAGCTGGAGACATTGAAGGAGGAGCTAACACTGAGCGATTCCGCTAGGCATGTGGGACTTGTGGATGGAGCCCTTAATTCGCTTAACAAGGATTCACGGGTGGTCAATCTGTTGAAATCAGAGCACTACATTTTGGCCACCGTGCTCGATCCTAGATTTAAAACCTACGTTGTATCTCTCTTTCCGGCAGACACAAGTCTGCAGGGGTTCAAAGAACTGCTGGTGAGAAAATTGTCAAGTCAAGCGGAACGCGACCTGTCAACATCTCCTCCTTCACATTCTCCCGCATCTGGGGGTGCGAGGAAAAGGCTCAGAATTCCGAGCCCACCCGCTGGCGGTGATGCAGGGCAGTCTGGAGCGACTGCTGATGCTGACATCTGGTCCGGACTGAAGGACCTGACAACGATTACGGACATGTCGTCTACTGTCACTGCATATGATTCTCTCACCATTGAAAGAATGGTGGAGGATTATATGAGTGACCGCATCCAAGTAGGCACGTCAGACAGTCCGTACGTATACTGGCAGGAAAAAGAGGCAATTTGGAGGCCCTTGCACAAACTGGCTTTATTCTACCTAAGTTGCCCTCCCACAAGTGTGTACTCCGAAAGAGTGTTTAGTGCCGCCGCTCACCTTGTCAGCAATCGGCGTACGAGGTTACTTCCAGAAAATGTGGAGAAGATGATGTTCATTAAAATGAATTATAATCAATTCCTCCATGGAGACATTCACCAGCAGCAATTGCCTCCACAAAGTACACAGGGAGCTGTGATGGTGGATTCCAGTGGGGACGAATTGATAATCTGTGAGGAGGGGGATGTACACGGTGATGAATCGGAGGATGATGATGAGGTGGACATCTTGCCTCTGTAGAGCCAGTTTGTGCAAGGAGAGATTAATTGCTTCTTTTTTGGTGGGGGTCCAAACCAACCCGTCATTTCAGTCACAGTCGTGTGGCAGACCCTGTCACTGAAATGATGGGTTGGTTAAAGTGTGCATGTCCTGTTTATACAACATAAGGGTGGGTGGGAGGGCCCAAGGACAATTCCATCTTGCACCTCTTTTTTCTTTCATTTTTCTTTGCGTCATGTGCTGTTTGGGGAGTGTTTTTTGGAAGGGCCAGCCTGCGTGACACTGCAGTGCCACTCCTAGATGGGCCAGGTGTTTGTGTCGGCCACTAGGGTCGCTTAGCTTACTCACACAGCTACCTCATTGCGCCTCTTTTTTTCTTTGCGTCATGTGCTGTTTGGAGAGTATTTTTTGGAAGGGCCATCCTGCCTGACACTGCAGTGCCACTCCTAGATGGGCCAGGTGTTTGTGTCGGCCACTTGGGTCGCTGAGCTTAGTCACACAGCTACCTCATTGCGCCTCTTTTTTTCTTTGCGTCATGTGCTGTTTGGGGAGTGTTTTTTGGAAGGGCCATCCTGCGTGACACTGCAGTGCCACTCCTAGATGGGCCAGGTGTTTGTGTCGGCCACTTGGGTCGCTGAGCTTAGTCATCCAGCGACCTCGGTGCAAATTTTAGGACTAAAAATAATATTGTGAGGTGTGAGGTGTTCAGAATAGACTGAAAATGAGTGGAAATTATGGTTATTGAGGTTAATAATACTTTGGGATCAAAATGACCCCCAAATTCTATGATTTAAGCTGTTTTTTTAGGGTTTTTTGAAAAAAACACCCGAATCCAAAACACACCCGAATCCGACAAAAAAAATTTGGTGAGGTTTTGCCAAAACGCGTTCGAACCCAAAACACGGCCGCGGAACCGAACCCAAAACCAAAACACAAAACCCGAAAAATTTCCGGTGCACATCTCTAGACTTCCTCCACATTACTTTCACATGGAAACATGTTGTCTCTGCCACAGTATGTATCTCTGATTTATCTTTTTCCCCAAGAATGTAACAGCTGCATAATGGGGATAAAGTGTAATCAGGGAGATTGAAGGACTATTCAGGGAGTTAGGGAGATTGCTACTACTTCAGGGAATCTCCTGCAGAATGCAGGAGGGTAGGCAACTATGGTTCTAGGTGGATAGGTGAAAAGGTCTTGAATTTTTAACTTTTTTTTTCTTTTTTTTAACTTTTTCATACTTAACGATCCACGCGGACTACGATTGGGAACAGTAACCTGCTTCCTTGCCCGAAGTTCGCTCGCGATGCGAGGAGACACAGTGCACTAATTGGAGTTCCCAGTCACTGTACAGAGAAAAGGACACAAAAAACCCATAAAAAACTCATGTCTACCTTTTGACCTGTCGACCTAGACCATGTCGACCTAGAGACCCTGTCAACCTAGTTACTGTCGACTAATAGTGGTGATTTGGACACTGTCGACCTAGTTACTGTCGTCCTTCCATACCACACCCGCTATAAACAGCACTACACCAACATGTACCTCTTCACTTATTTCAAAATATCTCCCAGCTGGACACCTTCACTTCGCCCAAGATCTGCATATCTCATCAACATGCATTACAGAGACAAATGCAGGGTTTCAAGTGGGCATGGGGGGTTTTCAAATGTTTGCATGAATAAACCTTTTTTTTTGTACTGTGCACCACAGCATCTGTTCGTTACTGCCATCTCGTGATTGTAGTAACAGAGTAAGATCACTAAAAATATGACTTAGATCCCGATTCAGAGATGTACGCAAATGCATTCACAGCAGCAAATTTGTATGCAGCAACCATGCGTAAATATGCTAATATTACAGCCACTGGTAGCTATATAGAGATGCCCATAACTGGCATCTCTAATCCACCACTTGTATGCAAAGACACATCTATCAGATACATATCAGAAGAACATCAAAAATCTGACTAACCCTACGGTCACATACAGTAGCGGATTTTACCTATGGGCTGCAGGCCCGACTGCAACACCCCCAGTAATATCTTCAAGCTCAGTAAGATAGTTGCAGTCCATGACTACACTGGCTACACTGACTGGCAGTAACTTCCCATTGTAAGTGATACCTGTCAGTCACCTGCAGGACAGGCAGTGCCATTAGGAGGTGTTTTCTCCCTCTGGGACTGGCAGTACTGGCTGCGATTAGCAGCGAGCGTGTTTCCGGTGGTAAGCCACTCCCTGCCTTTCTGGCAGCCCTATTCGGCTTCTATGGGCAATAGTCGATGCATTCCATAGAAGCAGGTGTTTTGTGAATGTGCAGACCCCTCCGCTGGTTATGCGCACGCCCTGGCCTGCCAGATCTATTGCGCAGGTGATGGGACCAGGCTGACCAAGGCTTACCTCTACAGGGAACACGGGCAGTGGCAGCCCCCCTCCTCCAAAGAGGTCAAAGATTCTGCTGGTCGCATATCATGGCTGCTGGAAGTAAGGTGCCGGAGATCTTGTAATTGTACATCCCAGAAATGCTTGGGGTGTATAGTCGCCACTCCCCCATTTCCTCCTAGAAATAGTTCCTTACTGTTAAATACTTTGTGAAAAAAATCCCCACTGCAACTCCCTTCGCAAGACTATTGCGGCATATGTGCAAGTGGCAAATAAATTGCTTCAGTTCATACAGAATCTCCATTGTATACAACGCTGAATCAGCATTACTTGCTCCAGGGGCATTATAGTAGAGGAGGGTGCCTGTGTGCAGACTCCTCTCTGTGGTGCAGCAGACTCTGGCATGGTGGCCAGAGTTTAATTTGTAACCACTACATTCTGCCCATTGTCCTCTGTTACATGCTTTATTCCAGTCACCTTAAGCCCGTACACACAGGGAGAGATGTATACTGAGCGATCTATCAGTGACCGCTCGGAGCCGTGCATCGCTATCGCTGTGGGGCATTCACACGGAGAGATCTGTGCTTAACTTCTAAGCAGGGGCATAGCCAGAACTTTGTGGGCCCCATAGCAACATTTTGAAGGGGCCCGTGTCCCAATGCTTCTTGAGTGACACCTCTCCGTAGCAGGTTAATTTTAAGCCACATATTGGTTTCCTACTGTAGTTCATTTTCTGAACCATAGTAGAGTCTTAGTTAACGTTATACCCCATAGTAGTGCCCTAGTTCATTTTATGATCCCTATTAGTGCCATAGTTCACATTATGTCACATTGCAGGGCTGCCAGTACACAGTATGCAACACAGTACTCCCAATTCATATTACATTACATATAGTGTCCCCAGTTCATATAATGTAACATTATAATGCCCTCCAGTTAATTTTCTACTACATTACAATAAACAGGCCCAGGGACATAACTAGATAAATTGTAGGCCACAAGGCAAAGGATTGTAAGGGCTCTTATGTACCACCCAATGGTGAAAAATGTATATAACACATGTAACTTTGAAAGCACTCCCTGCACCTATGGTAGCTACGCCCTTGTTTCTAAGCAATCTAGTCAGATTTCTTATGGTGCCCATACACTTGTGAGATATTAGGTGCTATCCTTCGACCTCATCTGTGAGAGAAATTGAAGGATTGTATGCACATTTTAGGTACCTTGAGACGCGACGCGCGGGATCGCCGCTCGAATGTCGCGTCTCAAGATAGTATGTGCTGCACTTAATATTTCTCGCATCGCAGTGTGATCGCATGTGGTTTTTAAACCCACATGAGATATTTCGCACTGCGATGTGCGATGGGCACTCTCCGGGAGCACATGGCGGTGACGTGCCGATCACGTGATTACCATGCGATCTATCGCATGATCGCATGGTAATCACTTTGGCAGTTCAGGTGCGATTTCATCGCACCTGAACTGCCTGTGCGATGCCCCGCGATGTCGCGTCGCGGGGCATCGCACAAGTGTATGGGCACCATTAGAACTAAAGCACTGATCTCTCTGTGTGTACCTCCATTACACTACACTGAACATCCTGTATAGGTAACCTAAATGTTTTCAGCCATTTCAATTGTAGGACTTCTGTGCAATGAACTCTCCAATGTTTTTAACCAGTTAAGTTGCATCAATCAACCCGAAACTGCACAAATTATATTTATTATATAGGAACAGTTATTTAATTTATTGAAACCACATGTTTTGGCATTAGGGTATATATAGTGTACCTGAGCAGACATACTTGGGGAGATTTATCAAAGCTTGGAGATAAAATGGAGAGAGATAAAGGGAGGATACAGTGAGAGATAAAGAGGTCTATTTACTAAGTCTTGGCTGGAGGTAAAGTACCAGCCTATCATCTCCTAACTGTCATTTTTCAAACACAGCCTGTGGCATAATAGTTAGGAACCGATTGACTGGTACTTTAGCTCCAGCGACTTTATCTCCATCCAAGGCTTAGTAAATAGACCCCAAAGTTCCAACCAATCAGCTCCAAACTGTCATTTTTCAAACAGCCTGTAAAAGGGCAGTAGAAGTTGATTGGCTGGTACTTTATCTTTCACCACTTTATCTCCCTCCAAGGTTTGATACATCTACCAACCAATCAGCTGTTAACGTTCCCTTTTCAAACACAGCCTGCAAGCTCAGTTAGCAGTTGATTGGTTGGTTAGTACTTTATCTTCTCCACTTTATCTCTCTCCAAGCTTTGATAAATGTTTTGCACTTTTTGGAGACTGTTTATATGGTTTATGCATCATCTTTATATGAATATTAAATAACGTCAGTTATTATTGGTGTATGCACAAACCTAACATATATATTTGCATGTTTGTCATTACTAACATGAATGGTATCTGCTGTAGTCCACTACAAGAAATGCTTGGTTTTACAATATATATTATTTGATTATAATGTTCCATACACTCTTCAAAAAATTTTTTGAAGAGTGCATGGAACATTATAATCAAATAATACATATTGTCGCTTACGTATTTATGGCTATTAAATAATATTAAGAATAATACAAGGAAAATGAAAACTAACATGCTGCTTGTGTACATATTGGCCCTCATTCCGAGTTGTTCGCTCGGTATTTTTCATCGCATCGCAGTGAAAATCCGCTTAGTACGCATGCGCAATGTTCGCACTGCGACTGCGCCAAGTAACTTTACTATGAAGAAAGTAATTTTACTCACGGCTTTTTCATCGCTCCGGCGATCGTAATGTGATTGACAGGAAATGGGTGTTACTGGGCGGAAACACGGCGTTTCAGGGGCGTGTGGCTGAAAACGCTACCGTTTCCGGAAAAAACGCAGGAGTGGCCGGGGAAACGGTGGGAGTGCCTGGGCGAACGCTGGGTGTGTTTGTGACGTCAACCAGGAACGACAAGCACTGAACTGATCGCACAGGCAGAGTAAGTCTGGAGCTACTCTGAAACTGCTAAGTAGTTAGTAATCGCAATATTGCGAATACATCGGTCGCAATTTTAAGAAGCTAAGATTCACTCCCAGTAGGCGGCGGCTTAGCGTGTGTAACTCTGCTAAATTCGCCTTGCGACCGATCAACTCGGAATGAGGGCCATTATCTTTAGAGTCTCTGGGAATCCCTATAGTAGACCGGACAGTGATGAGAGTGATCAGAGCCAAAGCAGGAAGCACCCAGGAGAGTCAGAGAACAGACATCAAAGCC